>NC_140916.1:37907153-38077153 GCF_045865225.1 Trachurus japonicus
AACGCGTTAATCGCGATGAGATTAATTAAGAAAATTAACGAGATTAAATTTTTTAATCGCGGTTAATCGCGGCCCATTTTGTCCTCTGTCTGCTGGACTGGAGGACTGGAATGTGGGACCTCCAGTCCAGTAGGTGGCGGTAAGCCACCTTCAAGTTGGTTGCTACACAAATATACACAGTCTAACATATATCCCATAGACTGTAAAAAGATATATCCACAGCTCCATCCATTGATTTTTTTGACGGCTTCGTTGTCAACAAATGCACATGGCGATGTATTGATTTTTTGACGGCTTCTGTTGTCAACAAATGCACATGGCGATGTATTGATTTTTGACGGCTTCGTTGTCAACAAATGCACATGGCGATGTATTGATTTTTTGACGGCTTCGGTTGTCAACAAATGCACATGGCGATGTATTGATTTTTGACGGCTTCGGTTGTCAACAAATGCACGTGGCGATGTATTGATTTTTGACGGCTTCTGTTGTCAACAAATGCACGTGGCCAGGCAGAGGCGTAGCAAAGTAAAGGGCAATTTCCACTGGATGCAATTCGTTTCAATTCTGTGTGAGTTTCATGCATCATGTGTTATGATTAGGTAGGCCTACTAGGTCTGGTCTAAAAGTTGTTTGTCTAGAGATTATAACACTTTGGAGTGTTGAAAGTCCAAAGCGCCATATATAATATTTTTAATAGAGATTAATCGCGAGTTAACTATGGAAAAAATGCGATTAATCGCGATTAGAAAAATTAATCGTTTGACAGCCCTAATATATATATATAATATTACCCGAGACTGTTTTTCTGCGCGTGACGTAAATTATATGAGACTGTTTTGTTTCCCGTGCATGACGTAATTACCTGCGACGGTTTTTCCGCTGGCACTGGCAGCATGAGTTCTCCGGTCTGGATTTTTTTCACAGTTTCCGAAAAAGATGTAAAACTCGCTGTTTGCAAGACATGCGACACCGAAATACCAAGAGGTGGTAAACAACAACAGCAACAACAATTTAAAGCAGAAGTAAGCGATCCGGTGGTTTTGTCTAACTTCCTGTCAGCAGATGGAGTTAGCAGTCCCCGCCCTCGTCCCTACGTCACCACATTCACACGCATCCCTTGGCTGCACACACAGAGAGGACTGCCCCTTTATGCCGTTCTCTCTCCTCATTGGATAAAGGTTGTAGGATACGAGGAAAGTTTTCTCCTGGGCTCAGAGCAGAGCAGAGTGACTGACAGACCCGTGTTTCAGACCAAACACTCTATAGAAGTGATTGCTGTCGGAAGATACAACTATTTAAGACTTATATTAACACATTATATTAACTCCTTTTCCTTTCATTGATATCCGTTCTCCTTTCAACACCGTAAGAGCTAAAGGACAGATAAATGAAATAAAATGAGCTCTTACAAAATAAATAAAATTAACCTGTGTAAATGATTTTACCAAAATATGCCTTCAACTATATATTTGAGCCTTGGATAATGACAATAAAACGTTTGCCACAAACACAAAAACAGATTCAAAGACTATTGTTGTTAGCTCAACACCACCACTATGCACACTACACAGAGGCTAACATTAGCATGTCTATTAGCGAATGACAATTAGCATTTTTCCCACATTAAATCGAACAAATTACACATGGCTAAACATAATAACATGTTGTTTACACAATACCTTGTTCCCAATTCCAGCTGGGTGCTTAACCATATGATGTAGAACCCTTTAGGAGCAGAATTATCATGCCTGACCGCACCGTTTGCCGTTTGCTCAGAGAAATGTAAAGAAAACCACGATAAGGGAGCTTGTTACTTCCGGCGCCCGATCGCCAAAATAAAAGCACAGGAAGTGAATCCCATTTGACCAGAAAGTCATTTTTTAGAGTTACTTACAAACGGATGTACAGTAGGCTATGTCTCCCTCAACTTTACGAGACCGTATACACACATCGACAGACTTTTGAAAGACAATGTCACATCAGTCAGTTTTACAACTGATATTTGGACGTCGAGTACATGTCCCATGTCGATGTTAAGTTTAACAGCGCATTCCATCAACCTAAACTTTCAGCGACATAGGCTAACCTCGTATTGCACTGCCAAGAATTCACGGGGTCACACACAGCCGACGCTTTAGCAGGAGCCTTCGGACATACGGTATGTTTGAGTCCTGGAGCATCCCAAGAGAGAAAGTCTGTGCTGTTTTAAGGGACAATAAACTTTCCTTGTATCCTACAACCTTTATCCAATGAGGAGAGAGAACGGCATAAAGGGGCAGTCCTCTCTGTGTGTGCAGCCAAGGGATGTGCCTGAATGTGGTGACGTAGGGACGAGGGCGGGGACTGCTAACTCCATCTGCTGACAGGAAGTTAGCCAAAACCACCGGATCGCTGACTTCTGCTTTAAGTATAATGTTTCTGTATTGCTATCATGGACATGCGCTGGTATCAGTTACTGGTTATGAGACTAGACACAAACTCACCACTCTAAATCCTGTAAATGATGTCACTGAGCAGCTTAGTGAATCAGTGCTCTGTGTGATGTTTGATGTCTTAGATGGTAAAGGTGTAAGAAGTAGATTATGTTTCTATTTGTCATTTCCTGGGTGTTAGATTCACATTCAGCCCAATGAGAGGTTGAGTCTGCTGCAGAGGTCCCAGTCAGTGAATACCTGGCTGCATAACACAGCTCTGCACTGTAGACAAGTGCTTTCCTGGGTGATATTGTTAATTTGTGAGTGTTGGCTTGGCCAGCCAGAAACTCATTACCTGTTTTCAACGTTAATCCATCCAGACCAGTCTAGCTGTACTGCAGATTCCACTGTTCCATTAAAACAACAATAAAACTAATCAAAGAGCAGAGGGGAGAGGGGAGAGGGGGTGGGGTATAAAGGTGAAGATAGTGAAGATTTTAGGATGTCATAAACCTAAGGATTTTTGTTTTTTTTCAGATCAGCCAGATTTGAACTGAAAACTAAATTAAAGTGAAAGCTGCTGCATTGGTTAGGCCTTCATCGTGCATTTCAGGGTGCCCGTTTCAGACATTACTTGTGACGCCCATTTCTGAGTGAACAGACAGCAGCAAAACCTGGGAGAGATTTCCAAATATCCATTATAGATGAGTGATTCAGCAACAGTGAGTAAAGTGTCAACACGAGGCCATGCAGGTCGGAGTAGCAGCTACTGCGCTAAATCTTACAGGAAATGTTCAGACAGTTGAGTGCATGAGTAACCAACTTGAGCAGAAGACCACGGATGCCAAGTATCAAATCATCCTGAGGTGATCAGCTGAGCATGTGTAAAGCATGTTTACGTACTTTGGTTAAAGGGATAGTTCACCGAAAATTGAAATTTCACTCATTATCTCCTCCCCCTCATGTGGACTAAGGGCTGGGAGAAGTTTCAGAGTCCTCCGTGGCTTCTCTGAGTTACAGGGGGTCTCGGCGTAGCAGTGCATGTCCATATAACGGTTGCAAATGGATACCAACTGTCTTCGTAACAAAAAGACACACCAAAAAACATCCAAATACCTCCATGCTGCTCGTATGTAATGTCCCTCTTGTATTGAAGCCCCGAAATGCAAAATTGTCCCAAAGGGCTTCAATACAAGAGGGACATTACATACGAGCAGCATGGAGGTATCTGGATGTTTTTTGGTGTGTCTTTTTTGGACAAAGAAAGTTGGTATCCATTGACAACCATTATATGGACAAATACTGCTGCGCGGACGGGGTAACCCTAGACTGCAATTTGTCATGGTCAAAACACACAGATATACTAGCACAAAAGATGGGGAGAAACATTTCCATAGTTAAGAGATGCTCTCATTTCTTAACAACAAAGTTGAAAAAATTAGTCTTGCAAACACTGGTCCTGTCACAACTGGATTACTGTGCGATGGTGTGGTCGGGAACATCGAAAACTAATTTAGGGAAGCTACAACGGGCTCAAAACAGAGCAGCTCGCGTTGCCCTTGACTGTACCTTAAGATCCAACATTAATGACATGCATGTCCAACTTGACTGGCTGAAAGTAGATGTAAGGTTAAAATCATCTCTAATCTCCTTTGTGAGAGACATTTATTATTTTAAAATCCCTGATTGTCTATATGAACAACTTACACTCAGTGCTGATACACACTCATATCCCACCAGACATGCAATTAGTGGTAAATACTGTGTTCCAAACGCAAAAACCAACTTCAAACAACAAACAGTGCTCTACAGAGCCGTTGTTGAATGGAATTCTCTTCCGGGTCACATCTCTAAAACCCAGAGCAAGGTCAGTTTCAAAAAACAGGTGAAGAAACACCTAATGACAGCTCACTAAAGGTTGTAATGTACCCATAAATGATCTATTTCCTGTGTGTGTCGCTGTATCTGAGTGTGTGTTTTGACACTGTATGTGTGATGATTCCTCACAAAATCACATGTGTCCCTATATCTTATATCTGATATCTGATTAGATTGTGTATTTCTGAATTGTATTTTTATTTTTATCTTATTATTTTTATTGTTACACTGATCGGACCCCAGGAAGAATAGTTGATGTAAACTACATCAGCTAATGGGGATCCAAATAAAATCAAATCAAAACTGATGTGCATTTTAGGGCCTTGTGCAGTCTAGCACTTACAGTCTTATAAGGCATCTTGCAATACAACCTGGCACTTTAGCACTTGTCACTTTAAAGGGATATGCCAACTTTTCACTCCCGAGTAATCTCACCTAGGGCACCAAAATAGCTAGAGCCGGCCCTGTTTATGGGACTCCAGATGGAATTTACATATTTTTATGTCCATTAATGTGCACTGTCCCATCCAAATAAACAAATAAAGTAAAGTATAATAAAGTTTAGATCCTCTCGGGGGCGCTTGCAGGGCTTGAGACACTCACTCTTATTATTTTTGTTATTATTATTATCATCATCATTGATATCCTATTCTGAAATGTAAAGCCCTCGATGGGGATCAGTCGATTCCATTTCATTGCTTTTTGCAGTGTCGGGCTGAATGAATTAGACCTGGAGAGAGATAGATAGATAGATGGAGATGGAGGAGGGTGGGGCTGCATGGGGCTGATGGGGGTGTACAGCTCCATTAAGACAACAGTTAAAGTAGTGGTGACTACAGAGCAGAGAGGAGACAGCTCTGACCAAGAGTTATTAGTCAGCAGCACACTACTCAGCAGCGCGGCCGGGGCCAGGGTCTCTCCGCACCACGCTCCACTACTCACGTCTACGTGTCCTGAGTCTGAACCAGCAGTCAGTCAGCCTCACTGTTCCCAGCAACCTGCCTCTACCTGGACCCACTGCCCTGATGATGATGATGATGATGACTGTTTCAGCTGGGGTGATGTAGGGGAGGAAATATCTAGAGACATTAAAGAGATAGTAGCATTTTTTTTTTAAAGTGTGGTTGTATGATCTCCAAATAGCCCCTAAGTACTTTAATAGCAGTAGAAGACTCTCTGCACTCCTCCCGTTAGCAACGCCAGCCCATAATAGCCCTGCCCAGAGATTTACAACATACAGTGTTGTGAACAGACCCAAAGAAACGGCCTATTTTCACGGCCTAAAAGAGGTTTTACCTGAAAAAAAAATACACAGTTCCATTGTTCACTATAATATAATTTTTTCCAGCCCTTCAAAGGAAACAGGAAAAACACAGTTTTTATTTGGACCTAACCAACTCACGTATCCCTCCGCCCAGGGTTAGCGCCCGCCGATCAGCAGTTGGTTAGGTCCAAATAAAAACTGTGTTTTTCCTGCACTTTGAAGGGCTGGAAAAAATTATATTATAGCGAACAATGGAACTGTGTATTTTTTTCCAGGTAAAACCTCTTTTAGGCCGTGAAAATAGGCCGTTTCTTTGGGTCTGTTCACAACACTGTATGTTGTAAATCTCTGGGCAGGGCTATTATGGGCTGGCGTTCCTAACGGGAGGAGTGCAGAGTCTTCTACTGCAATTAAAGTACTTAGGGGCTATTTGTAGATCATACAACCCCACTTTAAAAAAAATGCTACTATCCCTTTAAGGTAAAAATGTAGCATAGCCACGGGAAAATCCAGCTTAGTTCTTCTCAAAAAAAAAAAAAGACTGGGGGGACGCCGCACCCTCGCGTCCAACGACCACTACACCACTGTCAGAATGATTAGAGACAGTCATCAAACGGTGAAACTCTAACAAAGATAATTGACTAAATCACTAATATAATAACCAAAGGGTGTAAATACACAAAGTGGTTACATCCACATTTCAGGGTGGGGGTCTGACTGTCTTACAGTGATGAAGGCTCTCCCTCCTTCCAGGATGGAAAGCAAATTGGTGGGTGAATGGGTGAATCATGCTTCCAGTAGATACTTCCGGGTAGAAAACCAGCATGAGAACAATAGTGACGGACGAGAGTTTCGCTATCTAATTTTTCATGTTACTATATCACCGTTTAGACTAATCTGATGTTTGTAAAGTCTATAAAACCAATGATTGGACAAACATTACTATTTACGTGTGCACATTTTTGTAATTAGTCATGGTTATCATAGATTAGCCGGGCTAACGGTTAGCTACCTGTTTAACTTTAATAACTCAGTGACTCAATAAACGCTCGAAAAAATATTTTCTCCAGCGGATATCTGAGTTCCAACATGACTGAGCTAACTGGAGTAGTTTCATGTCGTGTCCCACAACGGGAGGGTTTTAACAGCTGACGTCCTGGTGTTAGCTTAGCTACCGCCGTTAGCTTAGCTACCGTTAGCTTAGCTACCGTTAGCTTAGCTACCGTTAGCTGTCCCTGTCAGCTGAGCCACTGATGCTTTCTAGACACTGTGATTCCCCCAAACTGAATAAATACAACACATAGCAACACAAAACACACACAGAGAGAAATAGTAATGTTTCTTCAATCATTTCAGATTTGTCTAAACGGTGATTGAGCGTGACAACGGGTAATTTCATCTTTCACTTTCCCGCATCGGACCTCACTACATTTTGAGGGCTGATTTTAAGGGCAAAATCGCACTCCCCCTTGCTCCCTAGAGTAACGGGACACCCTATACCCCTACATGTGAACGCGCAAAATATATGGTTAGGGCAAATGTTTAGGGCTATAGGGGGAGAATTGGGACAGGCCCTTACAGTGATGAAGGCTCTTATCTCCCTATCTCCAGGATGGAAAGCAAATGGGTGGGTGAATGGGTGAATCATGCTTCCAGTAGATTTCTTATTGGTTTATTACAGTTGTTCTGTTTGAAACACAATCACAAGAAGAACTTTCCCTCAATTTCCTTCTCGTCACTTTTTTCCTGTCTGTGTGTGTGTGTTTCTCCGAGGGCTCCAACACAGTGGGACCATCAACTCCTAATGATGAAGGACTGAATCTACTCCTGTAGTGTTTTGATACTGTAATGAGACTGAACGAGCAGTGTGTGTGTGCATGTGTGTGTGTGTGTGTGTGTGTTATTATTGTCTAATGGTGTGGCTTAAGGGCTGAGATGAAGATTCAATTATTGTGGCCTGTTGTTGTTCACTACCCACGGCCACACGCACACAATCACACACACGCACCGGCACGGATCTATACTGTCACAAGATTGCCCTCACACACTTTAGACAATGTCCATAGTTCATTGATTCAGTGAAATTTGACTGCTCTCAACACGTAGATAAACAAGCACGCGACCCGCACACACACACACACACACTCACAACACACTCGACAACAACAAAGTCATTTGAGAACCCTGAAGGAGCAATATCCAAATCTGCCAAAAAGAAAAGAATGATAATTCTATTGAGAGTCAATCTTGGGGCGTTTTGTGATTATGGTTATTTATTTGGAGCGGCGCAGTACAGTCGGCGTCAGGACCAAACGCAAATATCGATCTCTTTGAGGATATGAAAACACCTGCAGGCCTCAAATCATTCCTTGCATGCGCTCACACTCCACAGCATTCATTCATTGGCTCCATCTCTACCCCCCACCCCCCCTACCACCCCCACACCCCCCTCTGCCCACACACACACTCTCTCTCTTGCTCTTTACCACCTTAGTAGATGGGTCATCTGAGGAAATAAAGAACATTTACATCTTGTGTTTAGACAGTTTTTCTGTTTTGTGGGGGGGGGGCTCACCATCCCATCATTTCTGGAACCTGTTTTCCCTCCTCCTGCCTACCATTTTTGGAAACATTAAAGGTTTTGACACATTTATATCAAATCCGCATTAGAACAGAGGGTGCATGCATTAAAGGGATAGTTCCCCCAAAATTGAAATTTCTCACTCACTATCTACTCACCCTCATTGTCGACTAAGAGCTGTGAGAATTTTCAGAGTCCTCCGTGCCTTCTCTGAGTTACGGGGGGGTCCGCGCAGCAGTATTTGTCCATGTAATGGTTGTCAATGGATACCAACTTTCTTCGTCCAAAAAGACACACCAAAAAAACATCCAAATACCTCCATACTGCTCGTCTGTAATGTCTGTCTTGTGTTGAAGCCCCGACATGAGAAATTGTTCCGCCGGTCGACACAGGAAGAGCAGTGAACTGAGACACTGGGAGCTTCCGCTACAAACAAGCTTAAAATATAGATTTATTTAATTTTTTTCGGAACAATTTCTCATGTAGCATGGAGGTATTTGGATGTTTTTTGGTGTGTCTTTTTGGACGAAGAAAGTTGGTATCCATTGACAACCATTATATGGACAAATACTGCTGCACGCACCCCCCCTAACTCAGAGAAGGAACAGAGGACTCTTAGTTGACATGAGGGTGAGTAGATAATGAGTGAAATTTGAATTTGGGGTGAACTATCCCTTTAAATTTGCCCTGGATGTTCATTTCCTGTCCTTGAGTCTGTCATTTGGATAATTCTTCTCCTTTCAGAACCACCTTTTTTGCCAAACTACAGATATTACAATGTCCAGTCAAAAACATTCTTGATCAAGTGCCTAGTCCGCAGACGAAGAACACTTAAAGCGATAGTTCAACATTTGGCAAATTGTTTACTGCAGCACTGAAGGTGCAAGGTAATAGATAGGCAGTATGAAGAAACGCATGCCAAGCACACATACATGCACACAAGCACATTAAGATAAAGATCTTACAGAGATAGTTCAACATTTTGGCAATTTGGCCCATTGCCATAATCCCTATAGTCATAGCAGTAGGTTTGTTTCCTTTAATTGTAGGTGCAAGCTGTTTTTAGAACGGCGGAGCAGAGCCATGAGCTGCTCAGAGCTACGCTACGGAGGCTCATTATGGGATTTCTTGGTTTCTCTCATCAAACTCATCAAATACACAATCCAACGGAACATTATGAGACAGAGTTGTTTTCAAGGTAAATTCATGCAAAACCGCTGATGCACGTTGCCTTCAGGGACAGTTTTTCATCATCAGTCTCTGTATTTCCCTCTAAAACAACTCAACAACAATAACGTTCCATTATTATCTCTTTGTCTTTTTGTTATGAAGACAGTTGGTATCCATTTGCAACCGTTATATGGACATGCACTGCTACGCCGAGACCCCCTGTAACTCAGAGAAGCCACGGAGGACTCTGAAACTTCTCCCAACCCTTAGTCCACATCAGTGGCGTGCACAGACTTTTTGAAGGGCAGGGGCGAAAAGGAAAAAAAAGGGCACATAATAGCGCGTCCTCGCCACTGAAGAGGGCACTTTAACACATGTTTTGGCCCCCAAGAGGACACTTTAGCACACATTTTGGCTCCTAGAGAGCACTTTAGCACGCGTTTTGGCTTCCAAGAGGCCACTTTAGCACACGTTTTGGCTCCTAGATGTGGCTCCTAGAGGGCACTTTAAGGGCTGCCAAGTTTCAGAAAATGACAAGAGTGAGACCATAGCGACATGGTGCGTTTGGCCGGCGACCACAGGTCGGCGGCGAAAAAAGTTTGGCCTTTTTTAATATGGATTTGGCCTGTTTTATAATATCAATACCTTAAGACTAAAAAATGTCGATTTGGCCTGTTTTAACGCGTGTTTTGGCTCCCAAGAGGGCACTTTAGCACACGTTTTGGCCCCCAAGAGGGCACCTAGCACGTGTTTTGGCTCCTAGAGGGCACTTTAACGCGCGTTTTGGTCCCCGTGCCATGAGGGCACTTTAGCACGTGTTTTGGCTTCCAAGAGGGCACTTTAACGCGCGTTTTGGCTCCCAGGGGGCACTTTAGCACGCGTTTTTCAACAATTGGGCCACGAGGGGGGGCAACCGCCCCCCCTGCCCCCCCCCTGTGCACGCCACTGGACATGATAGAGTAGATAGTGAGTGAAATTTCAATTTTGGGTGAACTATCCCTTTAAATGAAGTAACTGTAAGAAGGTGAAAGCAGAGATGGACAGCAATAACAGAGCACTAGGTGGTGAGGGTGGTGTTCTGATCAACAAAAGTGTGTTTGTGCTCTAAGTTCAGGTGTCAAGTGTATAGGATAGTGAACATGAGTGATAAAATAAAAGCGGTCATCAGCACAGACAGAAGAGAGGATGAATTATTGAAGAGGTGGAGGATTTACAGTACATGCCAGCTGACTTAGCGTAGTGGACCCATCCCTCCCGTCCCGTCTCCTCTCCTCTCCCTCTCATTATTTACTCAACCCATCATCCACTCTGTTTGACCCACACCCTCTAAATACACTATACAACAGCTCCTCCATTTTTTATGAGCTCCTTGTGCCTTAGCCAATTCTCATCTCATCCACTCATCTTTCATACTGTAGGTCTGTTCAAGATTTTTAGGAGTCCAAGCAAAGCATTCTGCTAGATCCCCACTGCTTTTGTTGTTATTAATACCAGCCCGAGCAAAGGCCCTGTTGAAACTGGTAGGTCTAGGGCCTATAAGTATCCTAAATACTTATAAATACAGTAATATCATCGATGTGTGAATGTTCATGTTGGTTGAATGGGTAATGGGTAACTAGTAATGTAAATTGCTTTGGTTGTAGAGATCAGAAAAGGCAAGGCAAGGCAATTTTATTAAACTGTCTCAAAGGGATTTAAATAGAATAGAATAGAATGCCTTTATTGTCACTGTACACAAGTACAATGAGATTAAGGCCCTGTCCCAATTCTCCCCCTATAGCCCTAAATATTTGCCCTAACCCTATATTTTGCGCGTTCACGTGTAGGGGTAGGGTGTCCCATTACTCTAGGGAGCAAGGGGAAGTGTGATTTTGCCCTCAAAATCAGCCCTCAAAATGTAGTGAGGTCCGATGCTTAAAACGAAGTGGAAGATTAAATTACCCGTTGTCACGCTCGATCGCCGTTTAGACAAATCTGAAATGCTTGAAGAAACATTACTATTTCTGTGTGTGTGTGTGTGTTTTGTGTCGCTATGTGTGGTATTTATTGGGGGAATCACGGTGTCGCATCAGTGGCAAAGCTAACAGCGGTAGCTAAGCTAACAGCAGCAGCAAAACTAACGGCGGTAGCTAAGCTAACGGTAGGTAAGCTAACGGCGGCAGCTAAGCTAACATCAGGACGTCAGCTGTTAAAACCCTCCCGTTGTGGGACACGACATGAAACTACTCCAGTTAGCTCAGTCATGTTGGAACTCAGATATCCGCTGGAGAAAATATTTTTTCATGGAGCGTTTATTGAGTCACTGAGTTATTAAAGTTAAACAGGTAGCTAACCGTTAGCCCAGCTAATCTATGATAACCATGACTAATTACAAAAATTGTTTAGACTGAGATAAACAAACACAGCCAACGCAACAGGCAACACAACAGCGGAACCGCCGACATTTTTCCTGAATGAAAATAGTAGCACGCTCCACCGGTATAATTGTAAACATGTGACGTATGTTATCACGTTCGCTACGTTCACTACACTAGTGGTGTCCCATTTCCATAGGGAAAGATTTTCAGCCACTTTCCCTCAACGAGGGGAATTTACGGTTGAGGGCACTCAAAACCAAGTGGAAGTTTTAAGGGGGAGAAATGGGACAGGGCCAAAGAGCAGCTCTTTCAGTGCAAATGTATGCATAGAATAAAAAACAAAATATGAAAGATAGATTCCAATAATAAATAAATCTATGTATCATAAGATTTAAAAAAAAAAAAAAAAAAAAAAAATACATAGTGGTGATACTGCACATTCAAATAGTGAGTATTGCACAGTAGGTGGTTGAGAGGTAGTCTGGGGGGTTGGACTGTGATGTCAGTGCATGTGTGAGTTCAGAGTGGTGCTGGCTTTTGGGAAGAAACTGTTCTTGAGTCTGTTTGTTTGGGTTGTGATGCACCTGTAGTGCCTCTCTGAGGGCAGCAGGTCAAACAGGTCAGAACCAGGGTGGGAGGTGACCTTGATGATATTTTTTTGCTCTGTTGAAGTAGCGGGAGGTGTAAATGTCCGTCAGGGAGGGGAGAGGGCAGCCTCATTCATGATCCTCATTCATGGCGTCTCTCCGCTCCCCTACTGGCTGCACCAGGACAAGGTCCTCAGGACACCGGCTGAATCTCTGAAGCAGAAAAGAAGGAAAAGGCGGCAACCCCCAGACAAATGCAGTGATAGTCATCCAGTTTGCAAGGCAAGGGAAGGGGGTAAACCATCAGCTTCCAAGAAGACAAACAAAAACCTTCGGCAGACGGCTAAAGCCTGGGACACAAGAATGGATTTGAGAAGAGAACTACAATTCCATCAGGTGGTCCAAACATCCCTGAGACCCAACCTAGCCCAGAGTGGTCCAGTGGACTGGACTGTTCTATGGGAGGAGTCGAGTGATGAGGGCAAGGCAAGGCAATTTTATTTGTATAGCCCATTTTTTACAAACAGTTTGTCTCAAAGGGCTTTACATGGCATCACAACAACATCCTCTGTCCTTAGACCCTCACATCCACTGAGGAAAAACTCCATGGAAAACCCTTTTAACAGGGAAAAATCGGAGAAACCTCAGGGTGAGCAACAGAGGAGGGCTCCATGTAACCAGATGTGTCCCCCAGCAGTCTAAGCCTATAGCAGCGTAGCTATAAAAATGGTTCAGAGCTACCTGAACCTGAACCAGCCCTAACTAAAAGCCCTGTCATAAAGGAAGGTCTTAAGTCTAGACTTAAATGTAGTTAGAGTGTCTGCCTCTTTGACCCATGGAGAGAGCTGCTTCCACAGTAAAGGAGCCCGGTAACTGAAGGCTCTACCTCCCAGTCTGTTTTAGAGATACTGGGAGTCACTAACAGACCTGCGTTCTGGGAGCGGAGTGCTCTGGTAGGACAGTAAGGAATGATTAGTTCTTTCAGATAGGTTGGAGCTTTATCATTAAGAGCCTTATAAGTCAGCAGAAGGATTTTGAAGTCTATTCTAAATCCTACAGGAAGCCAGTGGAGAGAAGCTAAAGTGGGAGAGATGTGTTCTCTCTTCCTAACTCCTGTCAAAACCCTCGCTGCGGCGGGGAGGAAAGCCACCAAGGACCAGGTGGACTCATGGACAAGGGGGTGGCAGGCTCGGCTGATTCCCATGGAGATGAGCTGCAGAGGAAGGTAAATGTTTGCAGTTTGGGGGCGGAGAGAGCCTAGTGTTCGCTCTTGAACAGCAGAGATTTGTATACAAGATGGGCAGTTGCTGGCACTGCCAACCCACCAATCAGAGGGCATAGTTGTTAAGGGTTAAAA
The DNA here is from genome assembly GCF_045865225.1 of Trachurus japonicus. Lineage (NCBI taxonomy): Eukaryota > Metazoa > Chordata > Actinopteri > Carangiformes > Carangidae > Trachurus > Trachurus japonicus. The sequence goes on from NC_140916.1 coordinate 37,920,765, forward strand.
GAAGCTCTTCTCATCTTAGCTTCCTGCCGCCTAGCGTATGATAGGATTATGGAGACATCTTAGCTCCTTTACTGTGGAACCAGCTCTCTCCATGGGTCAGAGAGGCAGACACTCTAACTACATTTAAGTCTAGACTTAAGACAGGGCTTTTAGTTAGGGCTGGTTCAGGTTCAGGTAGCTCTGAACCATTTTATAGCTACGCTGCTATAGGCTTAGACTGCTGGGGGACACATCTGGTTACATGGAGCCCTCTCCTCTCCTCTCCTCTCCTTCTATCTGTTGCACTTTGTAGTTTGGCCTTGGTGTCTCACACTCTCTCTGTGTTTCCACAGATCCACCAGAGCTCCATCTCTCTGCACCAACCGCCTGCTGTTAAACCGGCCTGCCCTCCCTTCCCATGAACCAGTGAACCAGTCTGCCATCCAGTCCTCCCATTAAGCTGGCCTGCTCTCCCTGCCTCCCTTGCCTACCAGAACCAGTACACTTCAAGCCAGTCAAGAGTTGATATTCCTGTGTTTATGACACAAACGGTAGCTTTTCCCACTGCACCTGAACACACCACGCACGGCAACTTGAGTCTCGCGCGAGACTCTGGGAGACTTTGAATTAGATCTAGTTTTACAAACATGTCGGCTTGTTGAAGTAAATAAACTCCTGGCTGCATGTTTGAGTCTCCATCTGACGCTGTCTGTGGCTTTGAGGGATGGAAACAGCCTAAGCAGCAGAACTTACATCCACTCCCATTCATTGCTGCCGTGGCGATGCGGGGACAGACACAACTACCGCAAAACAGGAGCAATTAAACTGAAAATCTTCAGATTCCTTCTTTTAGACCTAAAATGTTAGGAAAATACAGCCCCGAGTTGAATTTGCCCAGAATTGTCCTTTAACTTTACTGCACCTCAGCTCCCTGTGACCCAGCTTCCCTATGAAGCCATTCCCGTCTCAGTATTGGGGATCCCAGCAGACACTACTCCTGTCTGGGAGTTAGAGGCCCCAGCTAGAATCACACCCTGCCCCAGTCTTCAGTTTCCAGCCGGTGGTTTGTACGGCTGCTGTCTGTATTTGGGTCCAGTTCCTTCAAATGCATGACACTTTCACACAATTACAAACCATTCTGCACACTGCCCCAATACATAGTAGAGTGGACCTCACCCCCACATTAAAATACATGTAAAAAGACATTGAAGTGAACAAACAAGTGTTTCTTGACGCAGGGCCGTTGTATAGGGGAGAAAGGTGATGATAACTCTAGGGGCCCAGCGCCCAGTGGGGCCCATAAAAAACCCCAGTAGTCTAATCTTTGTATGACTGATTTATTCTGTGTAAGACCCTGACTAATACTCATAGTACACTGTAAAAACTCAACATCTTTCCAAGAATATTTGTCTTATTTCTTGTCCAAATGTCTCATTTCTAGTCAAAGCTAATCTCTTTCCACTTAAAATAAGACTCATAACCTAAAAATGAACTTGTTTTTAGATCATTTTCACTTGTTTCAAACTAATTTTCACTTGAAATAAGTAGAAAAATCTGCCAGTGAAAACATATTTTTTGTGCTTGTAATAAGGAAGAAAAACTTGTTCCACTATCAGATTTTTTCTACTTATTCCAAGTGAAAATCTGCTTGAAAGAAGTAAGAAGTGTCTCAAAACAAGCTACTTTTAATATGATGCGTCTTATTTTAAGTATAATGAGATTTGTTTTGACTAGAAATGACATTTTGACTAGAAATAAGACAAATATTCTTGGTAAGATACTTGAGCTTTTGCAGTGTAATGCTGCATTAGCATCAAAACAAAGTAGGTTAAATAAAAAATGATAATACATACGTAGTCTAAGAAAAAAAAACTGGAAAAGTTGGGGGGAGGGGCCCACTTTAGTATTCTTTAAGGGGGCCCAGAATTCCTAGCAACGGCCCTGACTTGATGTACTGATCACACAGGGTGAAATTTTGACCTGGGTGTCTTCAAAAAGACTTTCTTGTTCAATTTTTATGATCTATTTCTATATGTTTCTGTATTATCTGTTTCTATGTTATCAAGATAACAGCACTAACTAAGCTCCTTTCACACCCTCAATTGTGGGAGATATGAGTTTCTGCACATTGTGGAGAAGAAGTGAGTTCTGTAAGAAACTATCTAGAGCTTCATTGCAGCCAGCAAACAAAGTTGATGAAGAGCATGTTGTTTGCCTTAAGTCCTCTGCCACAGTGATCCTTTCATACTGCCTCATGATTTAAGACGGGAGATAACACACCAGATGCTCTCCTGTGGGGAAAACTCTGTCATGAGAAAGCGATGGCATCAAAGGGAGTCTGTGAGGTTTGGATTAAATAATACATTCAGCATGTAACTTTAAATAAGCTCAGTATGGTCGTCATTCACATTCCCAAAAACTTTGTTGTCGTTCGCCGTGTGTGGAAGTTAGTCTTTGATGTGACAGTGCACACCTCACAGACACACAGCTAATACATGGAGGATGAAATATCATCCCGATGTGTTTTATACTGACTTCATCATCTCAATCATCCTTTTTAATTGACCGATGGCTAAGCCACGCCCCCAAACGCGATGAGCCAATCACAGTGCGCATAGCTAGCCCATACACTGGGACATTCTCTGCTTCCACGTCCATTGAAATGCATTGCAGTTAGTCAGTTTTCATTCGTTTTTATATGTTTTTTCTTGACATTTTAAGTTTAAAATGGTCAAACGGTGTTCATGGGGTACATGCAACTCTGACACTAGGTATCCTGAGAGGCCACGGGGGGATTTTTTTTACCTTTTCCCAAGCCACATCTCAACCGAGAGAAGTGTCTGCTCTGGATAAAGTTATGCAGTAGACCACAACACCAACTAAACCTGGATAAACTTAACAAGGATGTCTACATCTGTTCTAAGTTAAGTCAACAACCTATTTGAGGCAACATATTGTCAGAGATGTTTAGATGTTAGCCAGTATCACAACTAAGCATAAAGCCCGCTAGCTTAATGCTAACGTATAATGGAAAACTCCATAGACAGGCTAACAGAAGTTAGCCCGTCGCTATCGGCGTTTTGCGGCAAACGGCAGCCATAGCAGTAAAGCTAAGTGAAGTTTTGGTGACTTCCAGATGATATTTAATCTTTCTGTCTCCAAAAATCATCAATTGCCTCCTGTGAAATGTCTCCTACTTTGACAGCTGTTGCCATAGCAACTGTCACCGGATGTTGACTGTTTGTCCGAGTGAGTGGAGGGGGCGGGGCTTAGCCAGAGGTCCATTATCTTTGTCAAATCCTACATCCACTGACCTTCATGTGTCAACTGTAGAAAGGCTGAGCAGCCAGGTAAAGATGAATCCATGGATTTTTTATTTATTTATTTATTTTTTACATTTTTTATTTTTATTTTGTGAGAGCATTTCATTTTCATTTCATTTCATTTTGATTTATTTCATTCATGGTTCTCACATAGTTGCACATATACATTGTGTACACATTTTCACCATGAATGAAAAGGAGCAGGATGAAGAAAAAACGTATAATACCTGCCCCTCTCTGTTGTTACAAATTTCATTGGCTTGCTTCAACACCAGTATTCTCTGTTTCAAAATATTAAAGATGATGAAACATAGTAGCTAATGACAAGAAAACAAAATAACGGTAAACACCACTTGTCTATCTATCTTTTTCTTTTTTTCACTTCTTTTTCTCTTTCTCCTTCTTCTTTTTTGTAGATAGGCCTACTTATCTTTTCTTTTTTAAATATTTTCTTAAACTGAGACATACTTGTACAACTTTTCAATTCCTTCCTTCTTTGGGAATGCCATACTTTTTACACCTGCAACAGAAATACACATTTGTTTTAAGCTTAACCATTACAATACAGTAGTTACTTTCAGGGAACATACAATGTTACTTCTGCCACTCACAATTAATTTTTTTTTTTTATGTGTGTACAAAACAATAAACAAAATACACAAAGGTAAATGAATTACATCTAGAAACTTTGAACAAACTGGGAAAGATAGACCTACATAAAAGAGCAAATAAAGAAAATGTCTACCAGGCAGTTTTGAAGTAAAGTATGAGTGATACAGATTAATCCTTAGATCCAACAACACATTCAAAAAAAATAAAGAAAAATAAAATAAAATAATTAACAGCATTGCAAGGTCACCCATTCCGTACTTCTGTCTGTTCAAGACCGGCATATTTAACCCACTTGGCCCACCTAATCCATGGATTTTCAACTACAACATAACCTAAAAAATATTGTTGAGAAAATAATGTGAAACTGATCCAGTTGTGACATCAACAATATATAACCAGTTGCGTTTCCATCCACCTTTTTTTATTCGAATTTTCAAAAATTGCGAATAAATACTTGAATGGAAACGCCAGAAATTCGAAAAAAGGCAGTAAATGCGCATAAAAGTTTATACACTTGGAGGGAGTGGATTAGTCAGCGTATCGATTAAAGGAAATGCGAGTTTTTGTGATGGAAACAGATGATGTGAATTGAGGCAGAGTTTGTGGGTGAAGCTGCTGGACTTCACCCAGCAACCAGGGCCGGCCCCAGGATGTTGGTGGCCCCCTAAACAAGGTTTTTGTTTGTGGCCCTGCACTCTAAGCGCAAACACCAAATCACTGGTTAAAACTGAATACAGACGTGTTTATGCCCTCTGAGGTTTGAGGCCATTTTCTCCACTTTTACATATTTTCTTAAATGTATCTTTTTAAGATACTTGCAGATTTAACAATACTCAAGTGTTTTATGTCTTTTTGAAACATTTCAAATCCCTTGTGAAAACACTCCTTCAGTCATGAGAATGAACTGTTTTGGTGCTTGAAATAGGATATGAATACAGTAATAGATAAGTGTAGAAAACAAGTCTAAAATGACATTTTGTCAGATTGTTTTTTGAGCACAAATGTTGTCATTCTGCCGTTCTATTTTCACCAAATGTCTCAAATGTGAGATAAAAGAAGCTGAATATTGACTTCACATTACATATAAAGCTCATAGCTGCACGTGCAGACCTCAGGATGTTTAAATGACTTGATGAACCCCGGTACCTTTCTGATCATGTGGCCCCCCACCTAACGGCTGTGGCCCTAAACAACCACATAGAGGGTTTATACCAGGGGGCCGGGCCTGCCAGCGACGCCCCGGTGTCCCAGCTCTCCTCTCTGCACCGCAACACAAACGCGCTCCGTAACCCATAATGTTTTGTTTATGACGGTTAAGACTACACAAACACACGTGGTAACATTGTTTTGTAACGTTATCCACCGCTACATTTATTGATTTTTCACCGGCTTCGTATGTAAACAGATGCACATGGAGGAGAGGAGCGGAACCAAAACAGACTGTCACAGTCCTACTGTCTTTCTGTGTAAATATCTCATGTTACAACATGAAAACCTGCAGTTTATATTCAAGTGCGGCCTATATGTACAGTATTTTCTTTTAAAATGTAGCTGGTGCGGCTTATACAGGTGCGTCTATAGTCCGGAAAGTACGTAAATTGTCCATGATGTTGAGTGTCAGCTGAGTGTCGACTGTTGGATACATTCACGCTCTCTTATGACGTAATCTCACGGTGCACCACTCCTCCTCTCCCAATAATCGCAAAACAATAATGAATGGAAACGGTCATAAATTCGCTTTGCTTTTTGCGCATTTTCACAAAATCCGCTTTTAAATTCGATACGACTTGGATGGAAACCCAGCTACTGACTGCCTCTAACTAACTGCTCAAAGTGAGTCTATAGTCACCAACTGATGGAATTATGATGAGCAATGACACGACTATTTCCTGGCTGCTTCTAAGAATTGAAAGCCCGTGGAATCATAGAAATTCAACTTGTGTCTTTGTTTCACTTCTGAATCTGCTTTAACTCGTTTTAGAGCGGGACGCTGAAAAAAAAGATTAAACAAAAGTAATTCAGTATGAAAATTTCCCTCCATATAATACAGCTAAGATATCAGGCACGTAGCCAGTCAGCCAAACAGTGTTATTAAGTTTTCTGCAATGCTTCACTTCTTCATAAAGCCATAATAAAGGATCTGCTTTATGGATTCTCATCAGGATGCAACACCATTTCCACCTGATAGTCCCAATTCAGCTCATTAATTTTAGGCATTATAACAGTTGATGTGCGTGCGTGTGTGTGTGTGTGTGTGTGTGTGCGTGTGTGTGTGTGTGTTTACAGTGTACAGCTTTTTAGTTTTATTCTGATCAACTTGAAGAGACGAGCTTTGTGTCGCCGTATCAATATGTAATTAGAAGCTAGGAGCTACTGCAGAGTCGGGAACAGCTGTGTGTGCGTGCGTGTGTGTGTGTGTGTGTGTGTGCGTGCGTGTGTGTGCGTGCGTGTGTGTGTGTGTGTAATGCCATGAAGTTCCTTTATGTGCCATCATTGTACTTTTGAGGTACAGATAACAGCCCTGCAGCCACTGGAGTGTATAAATACACCCATCAGATGCACACACACACACTCTCTCACACACACACACGCACACACACACACACACACACACACACACACACACACACACACACACGCACGCACACACACACACACACACACACACACTCACGGGCGGTTTGCTGGTTAATGGAGCTCTTCTCTTCTTTAATGAGCGTTGTAGTCGTTCTTCTCTCCCCTGTCCCCCTCATTACCTCTCTACACTTTCTTCTCCTTCTTTTTCTACTTCTCCTCCACTCATTTACCTGTCCCTCCCTCTCTCTTCCTCTTCCTCTTCCTCTTCCTACACGTCTTTATTCCATACCACCTTCCTTTACTCCTGTGGTATATTGATGTGTTGATGAAAAGAAGGGATCACCGCCGACACGTCTTTTCTTGCATTCAAAAAGAGTTTATTACAAGAAGAAGAACAGTGTCACAAAATGCCGAATCCTAGAGCAGTTTTTTAGTCCCATTTCTAGTCCCATTTTTAGTCAAAACTAATCTCTCTCCACTTAAAATAACTAAAACTTAACTTGTTTTTAGATCATTTTCACTTGTTTCAAACTCATTTTCACTTGAAATAAGTAGAAAAATCTGCCAGTGAAAGCAAGTTTCTTGTGCTTGTAATAAGGAAGAAAAACTTTCTTCACTATCAGATTTTTCTACTTATATAAAGTGAAAATCTGCTTGAAAGAAGTAAAAAGTGTCTAAAAACAAGCTAGTTTTTAATGTGAGGAGTCTTATTTTAAGTATAATGAGACTTGTTTTGACTAGAAATGACATTTTTGACTAGAAATGAGACAAATATTCTTGGTAAGATTTTGAGTTTTTGCAGTGTATCTATCTATCTATCTATCTATCTATCTGTCTGTCTGTCTGTCTGTCTGTCTGTCTGTCTGTCTGTCTGTCTGTCTGTCTGTCTGTCTGTCTGTCTGTCTGTCTGTCTGTCTATCTATCTATCTACACTGCAAAAACTCAACATCCCTCCAAGAATATTTGTCTTATTTCTTGTCAAAATGTCTCATTTCTAGTCAAAACTAATCTCTCCACTTAAAATAAGACTCATCACCTAAAACTTAACTTGTTTTTAGATCATTTTCACTTGTTTCAAACTCATTTTCACTTGAAATAAGTAGAAAAATCTGCCAGGGAAAGCAATTTTTCTATCTATCTATCTATCTATCTATCTATCTATCTATCTATCTATCTATCTATCTATCTATCTATCTATCTATCTATCTATCTATCTATCTATCTATCTATCTATCTATCTATCTATCTATCTATCTCTCTAGTCATCACTGTCTTCCTTCTTTCCTTCTCTCCCCCTCAACAGAAAGAATGTAACGGCGTCCATGAGTCATATTTCCCCTGCTGCTACACCAGTGTTTTAGTAATTTATCTGAAACATCAGAGCCACTCTAGACTTGATTCAAGTTATGATTATTTTTGCCTTGAATTACAAAACCTTGTCTGATGCTCTGAAGAAATAATCTCTGTGATCTCCAGCAACATGAACACAAGAACAAAGTAGGTGGTGTTACAACTGGATGTGTTCTGGGTGGTGCTGCAAGACAACTTGTCGTTGTTCAGTTTACCTCATTTGTCTTTGAAATGTTTAATTGACTGAGGTACACTAATTAAATTATACTTACATCTATCTATACTCTATCTATCTACACTGCAAAAACTTTATTGTCAAAATGTCCCATTTTTAGTCAAAACTAATCTCTTTCCACTTAAAATAAGACTCATCACCTAAAAATCAACTTGTTTTTAGATCATTTTCACTTGTTTCAAACTCATTTTCACTTGAAATAAGTAGAAAAATCTGCCAGTGAAAGCAATTTTCTTGTGCTTGTAATAAGGAAGAAAAACTTGCTCCACTATCAGATTTTTCTACTTATTTCAAGTGAAAATCTGCTTGAAAGGAGTAAAAAGTGTTTTTAATGTGAGGAGTCATATTTTAAGTATAATGAGACTTGTTTTGACTAGAAATTACATTTTTGACTAGAAATGAGACAAATATTCTTGGTAAGATTTTGAGTTTTTGCAGTGTATCTATCTATCTATCTATCTATCTATCTATCTTCCTGTTTTCTGTTTAAGTACTCATTTCTTATCTAGTTTGAGGTCACTCCTCCTGTCAATGTGATGACCTAACGTATTTCACCTGTGTCTCATTGTCTCCGTATTTTGAATATTTAGAGGATGAAGATAACTAGAAGAGTCTCAGTTAATCGATATAAACTGCAGCATAGAAATCAGCAGAAATGTTTGTGTGACACACAGGCCACGTTCTGTTTGAGTCTGTACTGTCAGTTCAGGTTCTGGCCTGACATTAATAATTTTAGCATTTCTGAAGCAAGTTTTGCATCAGGCTGTGTTCATTGAATTCATCCCCTGATAAATGATTGCTTGACCAACATTACAGGGAATGAATCGCAGACCCCTGCAGGGGAAACAGAGCCCACGGGTGGATGCTGGGGAGACGGTGAGATTGAGAAACTTCATAGCCAGAGCAGCAGTTAGCAGCAGCAACAATGGAAGCAGCAGCAATGATAGCAGTATAGTGACAATTAGTCCAGTCATTTTATGAAAAAAGGTTGAACAAATTGCAACAGAAGCAAACTCAACATGTCCTGAATAAGGGGGGAAAAAAGCCCAGAAGAATCCCATTAGGGAAAAGTTTAGAAAAAGACCCAAATATATCCCATTTATACGCCTATTAATTATTTTTCTCATGTGTATAGGGTAACATTTTTAACCTTTAGATATCTCCATGAAAATTACTGAGTTGATTACTTAAATTAAGACAAACAAAAAATGTATTACAAGTTTTTTTGAAATTCTTTGTTAACATGAGCAAATTTGCATACATTTGCATAAATTCCACCGTTTTGACAGCACATGTTGAAAGGTGCTGTGGTGGTACCAGCATGAAAACTGGAATGAGTTGACTCCATCGGTCACTCAACAAGAAAACACTTTAAATTTCAAGATGACAGCAATTTTTCAAGATAGCCACATCCTTAGTAGAGCAGGTATGAGCCAACAGTGCATAATCCAATTACGTATGGCTAATTTGCATTCATACAACACCTGATAGCCTAAATGGGTTCCATTCAGACCTTAATATTAAGTTTTTTAACTGTAATATGTTAACAAGACTGAACAAGACATTTTCACCTGCTCTACCCAACGTTTAGATCAGGTGTTGTATGTATGCAAATTAGCCATACGTAATGCCAAGGATGTGGCTATTTTGAAAAATTGCAGTCATCTTGAAATTTAAAGTGGTTTCTTGTCGGTTGACCGATGGAGTCAACTCATTCCAATTTCCATGCCGGTACCACCACAGCAACTTCATATATAGCTACATGTGTCGTCAAAACGGTGGAATTTATGCAAACATTTGCTCATGTTAACAAAGAATTTCAACAAACTTGTAATACATTTTTTGTTTCTCTTAATGTAAGTAATCAACTCAGTCATTTTCATGGAGATATCTAAAGGTTAAAAATTTGACCCTATTCACATGAGAAAAATAATGAAGGCGTATAAATGGGATATATTTGTGTCTTTTTCTAAACTTTCCCCTAATGGGATTCTTCGGGGCTTTTTTTCCCTCACTCAGGACATGTTGAGGATACAAAATCAGTTGAGTTTGCTTCTGTTGCAATTTGTTCAACGTTGACCCCTTTTTTGGCCCAAAATTTCTGGACTAAATAGTGACAGCAGTGAACAGGTGCAGCAGCAGGAATGATCCAGATAAGCAGTGGGTTTAAATGAGCCGCCATACTCAGATGAGGGGAGCATGTGACTGATCATCAGCTGATCAGGATAAGCGCAGCTGGAGTTGCTTTTACAGGCTTCCCATCGCTGGTCCATAATGACTTCAGAAGATCTATCGGTGTTGAGAAAACTACTTGTGTACTTGGTCTGACATGAAACAGCTGGTATACAGGTACCTGAACCACATTGCACCACAAGTTGTGATCTCAGCTTAATTGATTCCTGCCTTAAATAAAATGTTGAAACATGAAGGACTAAATGTTTCTCTTGAGTTACTGGGATCTCCATCAGACAGATGAATATTGGTGCCAGACTCTCTGGCACGCTGCAGCTGATGCTTACTCCACATACGGTGGCGGCTGGATGCAACATGAAGGACAGGATGAAACCATTTGTTACTGGCACAATGCAGAATGTCGGCTGAATGACAGTTGTTGGACTATCAATCAATCAATCAATCAATCAATCAATTTGTTTATTTCGGGCATGTCAATTTAAATCATCATCATCACACTTCATCTTAGTTCAAATAATACAATACACATGGCCGAAAGGGAAAGGGAGAAGCTAAAGCTGATCTAGTCCCGCCCCCATTACCCACAGAATAAAAATCTTTATCATAATCTTTTCTATTCGCTTTTTTTTATTTTATTTTTTTACATTTTGATATAGCCTAACATTCTTTTACTTATGACATTTTGACATAACATGTTACAGCAGTAGGTAGCATACAGAGCTGAAGTTTAGCTCTAGACAGTACATATAGATTACGTGTGTGTTTGCACATGTGTCCATATTTGTCCGTCATGAGTGAACAACATCTCATCTTGTAGCTTGGCATGTCACAAAGTCACAGAATGGTCCAATCGACAGAGAGCAAAGTCCAGTGTACTTATTATTTGTTGGGATGGTGTGAGAGCCCTTTTTTGCCATTTTCTTTTATTCATCCATCTCCTCTGCAGCCTTCGCCACGTTTAACTTGGCCATATCCTCCCGAGTTTTGGCCACGTCAGCTCGCATTATTGACACGAATTCACGAACTGCTGAGATGTCGGAGCGCATCCCGACCACAGCACTTCGAGTGGTGGCGTTGTCCGCCCTCGCATTGCTCTGCTCAGTGGCAATATTCTTTGTGTAACTTTGAAAAAACAGATTGTCTTATTGAAAGCCCAGTACCCGTGGTGATGTTGTTGTGGATGGAAGAGTCCATTTAGTTGTATGCCTAAGTATGTATCACACCTTTTTACAGATTCTTGCAGCTGCTTCCCTACTATTTAACTATTTAACCCTTTTCCTCAGTTTTCTGCTTGTTGGATGCCCATACCTGCCGCCGTCGGCCTTTAGGCCACTTTTTGTGACACACTGTTGGTACTAATTACTGAAATTAACTCTGTCTTTTAGTGTTTCTACGTACGTTTGTAAATAATCCTTACTGATAACCCTGTTCCTTACCCTCTCTCAACTTTTAGGCTCTCTAAAGAATCCTGTAATGTCTGTAAAAACCTTGGCTATTTACTCTTTATGCTTGTAAAAATCTTGTCTTTTTATGCTTGAATATCCTTGTTATTAACTTTTATGCCTTGTTTTTTTGCTGAATGTTTGTATAGTTGGGCATATTTGCTCTTTTCTCCCTCACAGCCCCCCTCCCCCTCCCCTCAAGAAGCGTATGCCTCTTGTCAGGCCATCATTGTAAATAAGAACTTGTTCTTAATTGATTCTGCCTGGTTAAATAAAGGTTAAATAAAATAAAAATAAAAAGTATAAATTTGCACTTTTCTTAAACTGATGCTTTTGTCTTTGTCTTTGGCTGGATTGGAGCTGGATTTCAAATGACTGATGACTCATCCTGGCCTCAGGGCATGTCTTATTTTGCATCCAGTTAAAGCAACAGTATGTAGTTTCTCAATCCTAAATAGTGTTCTAAATTCCTTCAAGTGGTAGAAAAATGATTATTTGAAGAAAGAAGAACAAGAAAAAAAAAAGCGATAAAGTGATCGAACACAAAATCCGACTCCCCCTAACTCTGACTAGGGGAGTTAGATTCCGGTGGGGAGTTGTAAAATTCTACAACACCGGTCTGATATTTAGGCTATCCATGTTCAGAAACTATTAATTTTTTCTGTCTCTACCCCAAACAATAATTCCTACCAGCAGTGATGGGCAAATTACTTTGAAAAAGTAATTGAGTTAGTAACTCAATTACTCTATTATAAAAGTAACTAATTACTAGGAAAAGTAATTTTTGCGTTACTAAAACAAAGTAATATGTCAAAGAATTCGGCTTTTTAGAAGCATGTTTCACACGCCAGTTTCATAGAGTAGAACAGCATAGAGAGATAATTAACCTTAAACAAATATCCTTTGCCATGGGGGGGGATATGAACTTCAATAATTCAATTTATTGCTCATCAACATAATATTTATTGAAACTGACACATCAGCAACTGGCATAACAATCCCTTTCAGACCTGATATCAAATGTGGACAAACGCTTTCCTCCCGGGCATAACGTGCACTTCAAATACAAGTTCTTCCCCTTTCTCTCAACGATGGTGAAGTAGTGTTTATATTTCCACTTGCTAAACGCCGACTTTCCCACTTTATCCTCCTCTTCTGTACTCGCCATTTCTTCTCTGTCTATCACTTTGGTTTTACCGGTCGAAAGTTGTGTGTGTGCGCCGCACAGAAGCTACGTCGGTTTGTGTGTAAAATAAACTCCTACAAGGATTCGTCAATGATGTCACGCAGCTATACATCGTCAAGTCAGTTACTTCCTTGTTCCATATCCGCAAAACATGACCTGTCTTATCCTTGGTATTTATCGAAACCGTGTTGTACTAGTGTGCTCTCTACTCTGCAGCCCGCTTATGAAGTGAGGAGGAGGAAAGGAAGAAAAGAAAAAACAATAGCCTAGAACTCGTGCTGGCTGCAGGCTTTTTTTTTTTTTTTTTACCATGATCGCGCTGGGGCCCCGATTTTAGTAACGGCAACACAAGTCATGTTAGTAACGGAAACGGCGTTAGTAACGCTGGATAAAGTAATTAATTAGATTACAAATTACAGAGGAATGTAACGGCGTTACGTAATCGCGTTTATTCTAACGGCGTTAGTCTCAACACTGCCTACCAGTCACTGTAACAACTTCTGTGCTGACATACGAGCTAGTTAACTAGTAGGCACTGACACTGTGTCTGTAGGCTACTGACTCTGGGGACCATCAGCTCCATCCACGTTTTCACCATTTTTATCATCTTCCCTTGTTTCACCCTCACTCGTCTCATCAATGAGGACAGCAGAGGTAGGTGAAGGTGAAGGACAGAAGTTCTTCACAGTAGCAGGCAAAGAGTGCAGCTAGCCACAGTCCCATGGGTGGTGCTGACGTACATTCAAGCCCTACCATTAACAGCAATCAATACCCATGATAAAAACAAAACTAGGGAGCGACTCATCATGGGTGTTATAGTGCTGTTGAGACATGCAGCAATTACCTCATCTTAGTCGTCAACATGTTTGATTGACCCAGAGCTAACAAGACTACTCAAGGATGTTTTCCCCTTAGTTAACCTTCCTGTACTGAACCAGATCGAACTTTCCTTAGTCACAGATTATGTAGCACAGGACTTTAAGGTGGCTGTTTTATGATCCTTGAGAAGGTTGTCCTATAGGTCAGGTGGACATCTGCACAGTTATGACATTTTTGAAGCTTCACAGTCTGGATTTGAAGCACTGAAACTGCACTGGTACAGTAGAAGCATCTGACAGAGGTACTTCTGGACCTCAGTGCTGTAGTGGTGGGAACGGCAGTTCAATTGAGGGTACTGAATCACTAGAATCAGTTCATTAAAAAGATTTGTTAAAAAAAAATCTGTTCACCAAATCGTTCAGTGCTTGGCGGGAGCCCTGACTGCACAGTGCATAGTCTGACTCCCATCTGATTCAGTTCACGACTCAGCTCTGAGGCTCACATTCACTGTGTAGTACTTTCACTGAATGTACTGATATGTTCGTGGGCACAGACAAAATGGCATGTAGCGACACAATGCTACTTTTAGTACTACGTTCAGTAAACATGTCATTTGCAAATGTATCATTGTGTCGCTTGTACAGGACCGAGCTAGCACTTCGCGGGAGTGCGCATTTTTGAGACTGAGGGTTAAGATAGGAATTGGAATTCCCAAGACAACAGAACGGAGGTAGTGAGCACTCACCCTGAATCTCAAAAAAGGAGAAAAAACTCTCATGTGGAGGTGCACGGCCAAGGCAAACAAGAGGAGAAGAGAAAACCAGCACCCTCCAATCAGCTCCTTTTAACTTTTTATTGTAGGACAGGCAGGCAGGACAATTCCCAAGACAACACCACAGCATTTTATTACAGAGACTGGACCATGAAATTGGGATTAAAGGATCTTTCCTGGATAGAGTCACATCTGTTTGATAGGTTCCAATTTGTGAATGTTAATATTGATGATTAACCAAGATATGGGAAAAAATTGTATATAAAAAGATTGTTTTTTATTTTGACCAGAATGGTAGCCCGGGGGCAAGCTTGTCCACCAGGACCCTCAGAACTGGAAGGGGCAATGCATCTGCCAGGGACGGTGACTCAGGAGGAAGTTCCGGAAGGTCATCCAGGACCCCTGATGTTGGAAGGGGCAATGTACCCACCAGGGGTGTGGACCCTGGAGAGGGGGCCAGAGACCCTGTCGACTGGACACAGGAGGATGTAGCAGGAGCCAGAGGAACCAGCGAGTGGACATTGGAGACAGGAGTTGGACGCACTGCCGACTGGACAGAAGCTTCTCCAAGCTCCTCTTCCTGGTTCGTCCAAATTTGACAAACTGGGAAGAGGAGCTTCGAGAAGCTTCCGCTACAAACAAGCTTGAAATATAGACTTATTTAATTTTTTTCGGGACAATTTCGTATTTCGGGGCTTCAATACAAGACGGACATTACATACGAGCAGCATGGAGGTATTTGGATGTTTTTGCACTGCTACGCCGAGACCCCCTGTAACTCAGAGAAGCCACGGAGGACTCTGAAACTTCTCCCAGCCCTTATTAGTCCACATGAGGGTGAGTAGATAATGAGTGCAATTTCAATTTTGGGTGAACTATCCCTTTTAGATTTTTGACAGCTATTTAATCAGCTGACCTGTCCTCTCTCCTCTCTCCAAGACTGAGTTCAGTTGGGTTTTTATTTCTGTGTCAAGTCATGAATCCTGGAATCATACTGCCCTCTGCAAGGCATGCAGTGTGTGTGTGAGTGTGTGTGTTTACTAACCACAGCAGTATGGAGGAGAGCGTGCAGCAGGTAATCATCCAGCAGATGTTATTAAGCCTCAGCTCATAGTGAAACAATAATAAAGGACTGAGTGTATAGATTAGACTCCAGATGCAGCTCATATCCACATTAGATCTGCTGCTCAGCTGCACGGTCAGTGGCTGGTTGAATGATTGGCTAGTTGGCTGTAATAAGCTCAGATCAGCAGTATGGAGTTAGTTGAATCTGGTAGAATCTATTAGCTCTGGAGAATTTCAAGTGAATGTGCAAATATAGGCGACACTATCAGCTGGCTGCACACCTGGCGAGGGAGAAAAAAAAGTGATCGAGAGAGGCAGGGCGGAGGAGAGGAGAGAGAGTGGTGAGATGATACCTAATGTGGTGTGTAATGCTGTTTTTCTGTCTGTGATTGGCTCCATTTAACCCTGAGCAACTCCCCCCCCCCCTCCTCCTCTCCCCCAGCTGGATGACACACATCCTATATGAGTGGAGGCCCTGCTGCTATCCCCCTATACCTGCTTCTGAAGGGAAATTCATCTTTATCTGTCCTGACCCAGTGGCTGTTTACCTGGCCGTGCTGGCTCAGCCACATCTGCCGTGAATCAGCAGAAACCAGAACCCATCACCGGTCTCAGAGTGACTGAGTGGTGGATGGATAAAGAAGTGGTGAGGAAAGAGAGAGAAGGAGAAACCATCATGTGTAGAAAGTGACAGACTGGTGTCATCATCTGAGACTGAGGCTAAGAGACTGTTGATCTGTTCATTGGAGCCACGAGCAGAAAAAAATAAAGCTCGGATAAGGTCCATTCTCTCCATAATGTGGAGTATAGCCCACACCGGCAGCTGTTGCATTCAGGAGGGATTAATACCCCGGGAATGTGGGTGATTAAACATTAGTCATGCTAAAGTGATCATTCATTACTAAATTTCAAACCGCTCCACAAAGAAAATGAATTTATTTTACCTACACTGAGGATGAGCTTTAGCCAGGGACCAGAAAACCCATTGGTGCCATGATCTGGCAGCATTGTATACAGCACATCCCATAATGCCTGACAGAGGAACAATGCTGTTTAGAGGTGGATGTGTAGGACAGTGCCTGGATCTACATGACTCCAACCAGATTCTTTCTTTTTATCTGACAGGTGATACAGATGGGTCATTCTATGAAAATGGTAGCTTTTTGAACAGCAATTTCATGTTTCATTTGTTTTATTTTTTTAACAACTTAAAGGGACAACGAGGAGTTTCTATTCGGTTATAAAAAAGTCTCACGTTAATGTGGATGAATCTCCGTTACCACTTGTTAATGGGCCCAATTTAGATAAATATATTGTTTTGTCTCTATGGTTATTTTGTTATTATTAGTGGTGGTGGAAATGCTGGTCGAGCCGACCAGCGTTTGCTTCGTGGCGAGTCATGAGAATAACGCAGCCAAATCGCCGTTTTTGGTCGGAACTACGACGGTATGTGATCGTCTTCCAACCTCTGACTTTAATTCTTGATGAATGAAAACATGAGTCTGTCTTGCGCCGGTCAAAGAATTTCACGGTGCGGAGGCTCATAAATGTAGTGTGAAAACACTTCACTTTAACAAAACTCCTCGTTGTCCCTTTAAACATGGTCACATAACAGTTAACCACTTACCATTATAAATCAACATAAATCACAGCTTAAAACAGAAGTAAGTGATATATTTGTGTTAATCTAAGTCTTAAATAGTTATATCCTCCGACAGCAATCACTTCTATAGAGTGTTTGGTCTGAAACACGGGTCTGTCAGTCACTCTGCTCTGCTCTGAGCCCAGGAGAAAACTTTCCTTGTATCCTACAACCTTTATCCAATGAGGAGAGAGAACGGCATAAAGGGGCAGTCCTCTCTGTGTGTGCAGCCAAGGGATGCGCCTGAATGTGGTGACGTAGGGACGAGGACCAATAGATCCATGACGAGGGCGGGGGCTGCTGACTCCGTCTGCTGACAAGACGTTATGGTGCGTTCAAGGCAACTCGTAACTGGTGTTTTTCCGACCTGTGAAGTCGTACCAGTTCGATCTGGTACGAGTTTGCAGTAATGTTATTAATGTGCACTGTCCCCGTTTTCACATAAACGTATTATTATCCAAAGAAAAGGGACAGGTCGACACATGCACTGTACTGCACTGAAAGAGTTAAATCCACTGAGAATAGTCTGTACATACAAACCAGATCGAACTGGTACCACTTCACAGGTCGGAAAAACACCAGTTACGAGTTGCCTTGAACGCACCATAACGTCTTGTCAGCCGATGGAGTTAGCAGCCCCCGCCCTCGTCATGGATCTATTGGTCCTCGTCCCTACGTCACCACATTCAGGCGCATCCCTTGGCTGCACACACAGAGAGGACTGCCCCTTTATGCCGTTCTCTCTCCTCATTGGATAAAGGTTGTAGGATACAAGGAAAGTTTTCTCCTGGGCTCAGAGCAGAGCAGAGTGACTGACAGACCCGTGTTTCAGACCAAACACTCTATGTAAGTGATTGCTGTCGGAAGATACAACTATTTAAGACTTAGATTAACACAAATATATCACTTACTTCTGCTTTAAAATTGAAACTATCTTTTATGTTCACTTAGGGCGTCAGTACCTTGTGGTCATCTCACAGTGACATCTGGGAGAATCACATAAAGTTTTCTTATATACGTATATACTAGGACATTAGGACATAGGACATTAGGTCAGCTTCTTCAGTGTTGTGTTTTAAATCACTCCTTAAAACTCATTTTTATCGGAAAGCCTTTCCTGATTTTATTTGATTTTATTTACTTGTTCTGGTTGTCATTTTAATTGTTGTTATTTTGTTGTACAGCACCTTGTAACATTTGTTTTGAAAGGTGCTATATAAATAAAGTGTATTATTATTATTATTATATTACTGTAGGCCTATACACTGCAGCTTCTTTGCTGGGTGATGGTTTTTTATAATCATTTTAATGTTTCCAGGTGAAGTGACAGATTGACCAGAGTTCTTCATCATAATACAAATACACAGTTCAGATTATAGAGTCAGTACAGCTCAGTGTGTGTGCAGGTTTTGTCATTCATGACACACGACTGCACCACAGCTCTGGGAGTATATTAATATATCGTAACAGTATCAAACTGTATTATCTCATCAAGAGTATTCTGAAAAGCCGAGTGGATTAAATCACAGAGTTTTCAAAGGTGTGAATCTCAATGAACATTGTGTAAAATGGATGTCAGGTGTGTTGGATGAGTCCCAGTGGCACAGCACAGTCTAATACATGTCCAGGTTTATTCTCCTTGACAAATGTGTACTTTATTTGCACATTGCTAGGTGACTATTTTAAGAGCTGGTGTATTTTTCTTTGTCTTCTCTTTCTGTCTCTATTTCTCACACCATCAGTCTGTGTTCTCTCTTAATTCTCAGCCGCCCCCCCTCTCTCTCTCACAACCCCCCTCCCCTTCTCTTCCACCTCCATCCCTCTTCCGAGTAGAGCCCTATAACCAGTAGTGATTTGATTACTGTGTGCGGGCCGCGGCTATGCTCTTTCGTTGTTATCAGCCTTCATAAATGTTTAAGGAGCATTAAGAAGACGCACACAGAGCAGACAGACAGAGGGGATATCTTAATGCTTAAATGACCATTACCCTTCTCCATTTACAGATTAAAAGCTTTAGTTTGTTTCCTCTACCTACTCCTCACCCCCCCCCTCCCCTGCTCATCATCATCATCCTCTCTGCTTTTGTCCTTCAGAGCTCTGGAGAATCACTTTGTTTAGATAATAGATCTGTGAGAGAAGAGGGGGAAGAGGGGGGACAAGGGAATAATGAGTGCAGCAGAGGAAAAGAAGTAAGTCTTATTTGAATTTGATGAAGTAATTCTGTCGAGGGCCACAGTTGATATAGTGTGACTGTAAGATCTGAGAGGTGCTCAAAAAGAAACAGTGAACTGAAGATTTACTCGTTATATTGGCCTGACCCTTAACACTCAACAATGATAAAAATCATAAAAACAGAGGCATGAAATGTCCCAAAAATATGTTTTTCAAAGTGGTACCAGATTAAAATGCATCCAAAACAGGCCATCTATGAGTAAGTTCAAAGAGAAACTAGAAAATGCATTTCCTGAAGGAAATACGGGTGAATGCTGAAAGCTGGAAGCTGAATGAGCTGAATAAATTGTTGAAACAATGCTGAATTAAGTGAAGAAACTGAAGAAACAATCTTGAAGAGATGAAAAAATATGAAGAGTATGAAATGGTTGGAAATTACTTGAATTGTTGAAGATTAGTATGAAGAAATTGAAAGTCTGAAGTCTACTCAAATATATTTAAAACTGACAGCTTCAAAACATTTTTGAACCATTACTAATATAGATGAAACAATATCTGAAGAGTAAAGGTAGAAGATGAAAGACAGAGGATGTATGAAATGGGTGGCAATTACTCAAAAAGAAACAGTGAACTGAAGATTTACTCGTTATATTGGCGGGGCCTGACCCTTAACACTCAACAATGATAAAAATCATAAAAACAGAGGCATGAAATGTCCCAAAAATATGTTTTTCAAAGTGGTACCAGATTAAAATGCATCCAGAACAGGCGATCTATGAGTACGTTCAAAGAGAAATAAAACACAGACAGAATTTTTTTATATTACTTTTACAGATTTTGATTGACAGAGGAGGTCCGGTGTCCAGTCCCCTGCCCCCAATGGGTGCTCCCTTTCAATCAGAGCACCCATTGGATTGGTGCCTATGGTCTGCACTGACTTTGCTTCTTCTTTAAAGGAATAGTTCAACATTTTGGCAAATTGGCCCATTGCCATAATCCCTATAGTCATAGCAGTAGGTTTGTTACCTTTAATTGTCGGTGCAAGCTGTTTTTAGAACGATGGAGCAGAGCCGTGAGCTGCTCAGAGCTACGCTACGGAGGCTCATTATGGGATTTCTTGGTTTCCCTCATCAAACTCATCAAATACACAATCCAACAACTCCACAACGCTCTGGTGGACAAGTTGTGAGCTGCACATTCACCACACTATGGGCCGGATTTACTAAGATCTCAGATAGCGGACGCTATATTGTTTGCGCCCGCTATAATATTGCAAGTTTGGTTAGTGCACGCAAAACAGGTGATCTACTAAGAGTAACCCGCTAAATGAAAACACGTGCAAACCGCAATATGTAAATGAGGGTTTTGCGCGTGGTAAGAGTTTCCGCCATGGAGAGAGTGGACAGAGAGCTGGATGGACGAAGGGACAGAATCACATTTGATCCGATGCATAATGACAGCATGTGTTGTTGTATCCTTAATTATTATTATTCAGAAATCTAAGTTATTATTATTATTAAGAAATTGTTCTTTAATTATTTATTAACTATATCTCATGATTAATGTCAAGATTGTATTAAATATACAGTTAAAAGTAAGATTACATATACACAGAATGCAGTTATATTATATTTGGCATGTTACAGTAAGAGACCACTAGGTGGCGCTTCATTTATTTACATGTCAGTTTATAACAGGTCAGAGTTAAAACCGTAGAAGAAGAAGAGAGAAAAACAGTTGAAAAAACGTTAAAAACAACAACAGACGTTCCGAGCAGTTTGTAGTAGCCGATGTATGTATTTGTGAGTACTTTTTTCGTCAGTAAAACACAGAAAAGACACCGAGGAGTCCTGCTTCGTTTTTAATAGAAGCTGCAGTTAAGTTCCCACATGTGTGTTCATCTCTCTCGCGCTCTGTTTAGATAAATAAACACAAATCGCTGCAGGGCCCAACTCGTCATATAGTGACGAACAGGCAGCAGCTGCAGCCACAATCACACACCTGTAATATGTGTGTGTGTGACTACAGGCTTATATGACTACACTTGTTCACTGCGATCAAACAGGTTTTATTAAATCCTGCCTGGCTAGTGACAATGTTAGACGACTACTACATATTGTGGATTCAGTGAAGAATAGTAACTCAGCAGTGTTGTCTCTGGATGCAATGAAAGCATTTGACCGCTTAGAGTGGTCCTACCTATGGTCTGCACTAGAGAAAATGGGAGTAGGTGAGGGCTTTATATCAATGATCAAAGTATTGTATACTAATCCATCTGCAATGGTTCTGACAGGGAAAAATTGCTCGTCTTTATTTGATGTTTCCAGGTCATCAAGACAGGGCTGTCCACTGAGTCCACTTTTGTTTGCTCTGTCACTTGAGCCACTGGCCCAAGCAGTGCGCCAAGCAGATAATATCCGTCCAATCTCGATTCACGATACCCAACATTCTTTATCTTTATATGCTGACGATATATTATTGTTTTTGGAGGATATAACTAATTCCATCCCTCCATTGATTTCTATATTTGATTATTTTGGTAGTATATCTGGTTTTCAGATCAATTGGCAGAAATCAGCGCTGCTACCACTATCACCAAATAATGCTGGTGTACTGACCAATATACCTTTCCCATTACCGGTAGTCCAGCACTTTACATACCTTGGGATAGAAATATATGCTTCTCTCGAATCTATTGTAAAGAACAACTTCATGGGTGTCTTTAAGAAAATCACATATGATTTGGACAGATGGAAGACTCTACCAAATTCATTGCAGGCTCGTATAGCTATTACCAAGATGAATGTGCTACCGAGAATTAATTTTGTAAGTTCTATGATACCGCTTGCTCCCCCAGCAGGAAGCTGGGAAAAATTACACAAAGATGTCAATAGATTTATCTGGAGGGGCAAGAGGCCTCGTCTGAAAACTCCAACCATCCAGCGAAATAGACGGGACGGAGGGTTGTCTTTGCCCAACTTTAAATTTTACTCTTGGGCTTTTACCCTTCGTTCACTTACTGTTTGGTTTAATCCCACAGCTAATAGCTCGTGGCGCCCATTAGAAGAAAATATAGTGCATCCTTGGTCTCTCAGAGATGTCCTTTTATCTAACTTACCAACCAAAATGTGCAAGTCAAAATTTGGCCCGATTATATTTCACTTGATCTCAACCTGGCGTTGTGTGGAAAAGCTATGTAACATTACAACACAATGGCATTCAAACACCCCAATTTTTAATAATTTTAATCTACGGATTGGGGGTAAACCCATCCAATTCCCACAATGGGGAGATCGGGGGATTCATCTCCTTAGTGATATCTATGATGGAAATGGCCTGTGCACATTTCAACATATTAAATCTAGTTTTAATCTACAGAACACATCTTTCTTTTTTTACTTACAGATTAGAGCTACACTTAAGGCACAAGGATTACCAAGTGATGCCAAGTTATTTGAACATCCCTTGACTGAGCTAATAGATAAATTAAAAACAAGGGGTGTAGTCTCTGCTATATATCAATATATTTTAAAGAAATCATATAAGCCTCTAAGTTTAGATGCAGTATGGGGTAGGGACATATCAGATTGGGATCCAAACTTTGACTGGAATGATGTATGGACTAACGTTCTCTCATCTTCCAGGAATCCAGATCACCAAGCTATTCATTATCAATTTGTGCATAGAACTCATCTTACACCCTGCAAGCTCCACCGTATGAAGATCCTGGACAGCTCTTTATGTACTTTATGCTCACAGAATAAGCCAGGAACTTTCATACATATGGTCTGGGAATGCAAACCTGTCATCGAATTTTGGCGGCAGGTTGCAGCTGCATTGTCTTCTTTGACAGCTCAAAATATAACAGCAAACCCTCAAACACTTTTATTAAATAACTTATCCACAATTAATTTATCACAGTGTCAAAAAAGAATATTACTTGCTGGCTTAACAGCAGCAAAAAAGATCATTGCAATGAGATGGAAACCACCGCACACGCTTAACATCTCTCATTGGTATTTGACTTTTCTTGATATTATTTATTTGGAAATATCTACAGCCCGAGTCAATAATGCAAAGCAACAAAATATCTCATCTTGGCACATGGCAGCAGATCAAATCAAATCCAGACTTGCAAGAAGTACTTAAAACGAACACCATGTATTGCAGCTTTCCCTGTCCAGTTCTTATTCTTATTAATCCTGCCTGAATTTTTGTTTATTTACGATTGTTTATTTAGTTATTTGTTTATCTCTAATCACTACTGTTATTCTTATTGTCTTCTTTCCGTTATGATTTCTGTCCATTAAATGGTTTTAAGGTCCGAAGGGTGGGTGGGGGGTATATGTAAGTATGTGTTGTAATGCTTATTTGACATAACTGTTGATGTCACTACTGCAAATGAAAAAGAAAATATAAAATATAAATAAAAAACATTTGATCACAAAAAAAAAAAAATATGTGTGTGTGTGTGTGTGTGTGCCGCCCATGATCGAGTGGATTAATAGAGAGCTCAGGTGGGACACACGGATCTAAACGCTCTGACCACTGACCAGAGGGATCAAAGACGGGTGAAGGCAGCGGTGACGTGTCTCAGTCCGGGACCGGGACTGAGAGACGGAGCTGAGCAGCCAGGTGAGAGGAGAGGAGGGGAGGAGAGGAGAGGAGAGGAGAGGAGCGCACTGCAGGACAGACGTGCCCCGTGCGTAACGGCGCGTAAAAGACTTTTAACACGGCTGAAAAACTGTTAGAGAATGACCCAGACGTGAGGAAATGCAGAGATGTAAGATCATGGGGCTCTGACAGGTATCAAATCAATAAACGCATACGTTTTGGCGAAGTTGTATCAGTTAGTACATGGTTTTCAGACGTGGTGAATAAAGACGCAAAAACAGCCACCGCAATCTCTTCCTGGTTTGGTAAATCACATTGCACGCGCTAAATAAATCTATTTGCATCTACTCCTCCCAATATTCTGCACGTTCTGGCTGAAACGCCCATATTTACATATTCATCAAGGCAAACACGCTAAATGGATCGCACGTGCTATTCTGCCCGTGTGAGGGACGCAATCCTCGGTGCGTCCGGTTAGTAGATCAGGTTCCACATGTGTTTGCGCGTGCAATCACGTTTGCACACGTTTTAATACACGCAAACCTTTAGTAAATCCAGCCCTCTGTGTGGTAACGTTGTGTTATTATCTCATAGCGTGGTGAATGTGCAGCTCACAACTTGTCCACCAGAGCGTTGTGGAGTTGTTGGATTGTGTATTTGATGAGTTTGATGAGGGAAACCAAGAAATTCCCTTAGCCTCCGTAGTGTAGCTCTGAGCAGCCTGCCGATCCGCTCCGCTGTTCTAAAAATAGCTTACACCAACAAATAAAGGTAACAAACCTACTGCTATGACTATAGGGATTATGACAATGGGCCAATTTGCCAAAATGTTAAACTATCCCTTTAAGCATTCAAGTGTACTTCCTATATCACATACTGAGGCAGTTAAAGGGGTCTGGTGACGCTCATGGGAAAGAGTTTGTAGAGAGACAGAGTTTTTGACACAACCCAGTTTTTTTTTTTTTAATGAAGTCCTAACTACGACAATTCAATCTCACTTAATGTAGGTGCCAGGACCAAAATATATTTGGTCAGGATGTAGCAAGCCCTTTGCGTAGTAAGGCCAAAACTAAGGATGTGCAAAACAAATTATTTTTTTTACACATTCTGGATTCTGTGAATCGTCCTGTCTTTTATGTCAATATAATGTCATTATATGTTATTTTACACATTTGACCAGAGGCAACCATGGTGTGAAGGAATCGTAGAAATCAATGTAAAGAACTGTCTAACTGATACGAAAAGGGATGAGGGAGAAGAGAGAGAGAGTCTGTATTTATGTGTTACTGACCACTGACATTAATAAAAAATAATAATAATAATAATAAAAAGTGAAATAGACTGTTAATCACAGAGTTATTCTCTCTCCCTCAGACACCTTAGGTCTGTTGTTGTCAATCAGTGCTGCTTAACTCTGGAACTGCAGCAGAGATGCAAACAGCCTGGAATTAGTCAGAATACATTAACAGCCGGTGCTGCGATGGCCAATCACATCAGCCAGCAGCAGCAGCCATCTTGTGCAGAATGACCATGTAGTTAGAGGACCACCACTTTATGAACAAATGGGGGGTAATACAGGATGAGATCACTGTGGAACATAGCTCACACCACACACATACAGTACGACCTGTTGGGATGTCCCAGAGGTCCCTCTGTAATCAGGTCTGGAGACGGGGGCACTGACGTTCACTGTTTTATTAATGTGTATAACTGGTCAAAGAGATTCTTATTGCAACTTTCTGCCAGTTCCACATTTTGGTAAATTCTTCACAGGTCCAGTGTGTAATAATTAACCAGGTTTATTGGCAAAATCTGAATATACTACCCATGAATATATTTGTATAAGTGTATAATCACTATAAAATAAAATGTGTTTGGTTTTCATAGTCTTGTAATCCTTTTTTTATATGTAACAAGGGTTTTGCTTTAGAGAGTGTTGCCATCTATTAAAGGAGTCATCACCATTTTTTTATGTATCCAGTCCCCCTTGAATTGCTTTGAATCAATTCTTAAAACTTATTAGAAACAATATTAAAAAAAAGAAATCAAACATAGAGCTTGTTCTGACACTTTTTCATACAGCAACTTTCTCTCGTGAGAGTAAGCGTGAGGTTTTGACTGGTCCGGATGTTCATTGTATTAATATGTAATGAGGTGTGCATTGATAGTAGGCTACATGCAGGCATTGCTGTATTGGAAGCCGCATACTATGCTGCTCTCTGTCGTGTACCGTAACCATGTTATATAACTTAAAGCAGAAGTAAGTGATATTTTTGTGTTAATATAAGTCTTAAATAGTTGTATCTTCCGACAGCAATCACTTCTATAGAGTGTTTGGTCTGAAACACGGGTCTGTCAGTCACTCTGCTCTGCTCTGAGCCCAGGAGAAAACTTTCCTTGTATCCTACAACCTTTATCCAATGAGGAGAGAGAACGGCATAAAGGGGCAGTCCTCTCTGTGTGTGCAGCCAAGGGATGCGCCTGAATGTGGTGACGTAGAGACGAGGACCAATAGGTCCATGACGAGGGCGGGGGCTGCTAACTCCATCGGCTGACAAGAAGTTATGGTGCGTTCAGGGCAACTCGTAACTGGTGTTTTTCCGACCTGTGAAGTCGTACCAGTTCGATCTGGTACGAGTTCACGGGTCAGAAGTTACGAGTGGCCGTTATAGTGACTTTCACAGGTAAAACAGGTCGGAGAAACACGAGTGGGTTGCCTGGAACGCTACAAAGTCGTAAGTCGTGACTTGAAGCTGTAATTTACGGTTTCAAAAGCCTGCCTCGAACGCAGCATTAGCCAAAACCACCGGATCAGGCTACAGAGCCCCGGGCAGAGGCTGCTGCTGCTCTGTGTGAAGCTTCACTTTTCATTCAAACAAACTAACGACTGCCACAATTGTAGGATTTCATCAATGAGACCAACATTTATCTCCTCAAAAAGAATTTAACCAGCCGGCATTAAACCTCTACAAACCTGTGGGTAAGTTAATTAGCGATGTTTCCTCCCCCGGCATGACGACGTAGTTTGGCCGGTTAACGAGCTCTGCTCTGAGCAAACTTCCAAACAGCCGTCATTTGGATAAACTAACCGCACATTGGGGATCTAAACCCTTACTTTCTCACATTAAAAATATTAAAACTTAATAAAGTGACGAAATAACAGCGCTACAGTGAGAAGAAGTCGTAGTATTTTTTTGAGTTACATCTGTTTTTGTACATCTCATCTCCTTGGTCAAAGCCACTCAACTTTAGTTTGACTGATATCACCTCGTGTAAATAATAATAAAAAACTTACAAATTTTTTTTTTTTAAACAGAGTTATCTGCTTAATTGCAAATGAACTCACTTCACATGTTTTAACAAGGAAAAATACAATTTCCGGGTGATGACTCCTTTAACCAAGTATTAAACTGGCACTAACTGTCAGACACATGCAGTATAGACACACACTTGCAGTAACAATGTGTGTGTGTGTGTGTGTGTGTGTGTGTGTGTGTGTGTGTGTGTTTTGACGCTTGTTTTCTTTTGTGCCATCTTAAAATGAGTTGTGAGTTATCAGTGTGTTTTCATCAGTCCGACTGACAGCCTCTATTAAAAACACCCTTGGACTCATTCTCATCTCAGCGTGACAGGAGCTGTTCCCACGGCAGCAGGATGACGAGGCGAGGAGCAGACAGACAGAGTTAACGCTGATCCAGGACCAGGTCTAATGTTTTTCTATATTCTGATTTATTTACCTCGGGCCAGTGTGAACGCACGGCTCCTTGGCTGGTAAACAGAAGCAGCCGCTGGACAAACAGACGATCCGGCAGCTCAGCTCGGTCCGTTTAGCAGTTGTTCTTCTAAAGCCAGGGCCGTTGCTAGGAATTCTGGGCCCCCTTAAAGAATACTAAAGTGGGCCCCTCCCCCTAACTTTTCCAGTTTTTTTCTTAGACTACGTATGTATTATCATTTATTATTTAGCCTTCTTTGTTTTGATGCTAATGCAGCATTACACTGCAAAAACTCAAGTATCTTAGCAAGAATATTTGTCTTATTTCTAGTCAAAATGTCATTTCTAGTCAAAACAAATCTCATTATACTTAAAATAAGACTCATCATATTAAAAGCAGCTTGTTTTTAGACACTTTTTACTTCTTTCAAGCATATTTTCACGTGGAATAAGTAGAAAAAATCTGATAGTGGAGCAAGTTTTTCTTACAAACACAAAAAACTTGCTTTCACTGGCAGATTTTTCTACTTATTTCAAGTGAAAATTTGTTTGAAACAAGTGAAAATGATCTAAAAAAAACAAAAAAACTAGTT
The DNA here is from genome assembly GCF_045865225.1 of Trachurus japonicus. Classification (NCBI taxonomy): domain Eukaryota; kingdom Metazoa; phylum Chordata; class Actinopteri; order Carangiformes; family Carangidae; genus Trachurus; species Trachurus japonicus. Next base: position 37,949,051 of record NC_140916.1, read on the forward strand.
AATTTTTAGGTTATGAGTCTTATTTTGAGTGGAAAGAGATTAGCTTTGACTAGAAATGAGACATTTGGACAAGAAATAAGACAAATATTCTTGGAAAGATGTTGAGTTTTTACAGTGTACTATGAGTATTAGTCAGGGTCTTACACAGAATAAATCAGTCATACAAAGATTAGACTACTGGGGTTTTTTATGGGCCCCACTGGGCGCTGGGCCCCTAGAGTTATCATCACCTTTCTCCCCTATACAACGGCCCTGTCTAAAGCTGACCCGATGGTACGGCCGGTGAGCTTGAAGCTGAGCTAATGGTGAGCTGAGACTGACCTGGCAGCGAGCTGAATGCAATAACAAAGATGCCGTCAGAGCGGCTTGGATCTTGCAGAATGCTATAATTAAGATGCTGTCACTGAGGCTGGGATGGGATCTTGCTGTATCAGGCCCTTTGTGTTGGCTGCAATCTGTCCTGTACTTAAAACTCCTGCCTGAAGGAAAATCAATCTGTCTGTACATTCAATTTAAATTACACTGATCCCTCTGTATAGTACATGTGCATCATTATTTATGCACATGCCCATTACTGCCACCATATGCTTGGAGAGACACTCTCAGCAGCGAGTGTTGAATATCACTCTGCCGCTGCATGGGAGACTTGATAAATGCACAACTTTTGCATATAAAAATAAACAAGTGACTATTTGTGGTGGTGTTCAATGTTCAGAGCAACAGTCCGTAGCTACAGCAGTAAACCTCATCCATCATTGTTCACTCACACCCAAGTCCCTTTTATGATTTAACAGCTTCTATTCCAACAACTGACACACAATCATCTCAAGTGAAAAAGCACAAACGCCACATCCCAGCTTTTGATAGTGACAGCTCAGCGACGCTCAGTCCGTCAGAGGTCCCCGTCTGTTTATTGTGTGCACTTCCTCTTTTATTTTGTTGCCTGCTTGTGTTGTGTGTGTCTTTTGCTTTTCACTTCCTTCTTATCTGTGTTTCCCTGCTGTTGTGTGATTGTCTAATTAGTCTCACCTGTGTCCTATCCACATATCTAGTGTCTATGGCTGTTTTCGAAACCGCATCCTACCGTACTGCCTACTACATACTGCGTTAGTATGTACTGTATACTGCATACTGAATGTGGGATTCAGTATACTACTTCAGCAGACTGACGCTGTTCACACCACAGTATGCAGTATACAAGTTTCCCAGAATGCATTTCACGGCAACCGGTAGCGGTATCTGTAAAACAGGCTAAAAGCTGTTTTATTTCCCGCTCTAGCGCTGTTATTATGTAACTTTATTAAGTTTTAATATTTTTTCATGCGAGAAAATAACTGTTAAGACCCCAAATATACGGCCAGTTGATCCAAATGACGGCTGTTTAGAAGTTTGCTCCGATGTTTTTCGGAGAAGTGAAGCTCTGCAGCGACCGGGACATCACAGAGACAGCAGCCGGTCTGCAGAGCTGCTCGGCCGGCCAACCTCCGTCGTCATCCCGGGGGAGAAAACCATCGCTAATTAACTTACCCACAGGTTTTTAGAGGTTTACCACCGGCTGGTTAAATTATTTTTAGGAGATAAATGTTGGTCTCATTGATGAAATCTAACAATTGTGGCAGTAGCAGTTTGTTTGAATGTAAAGGGAAGCTTCCTGTGTGTAAGTTAAGCAGCGCTGCCTCGGGGCTCTGGAGCCTAACGTTACATACATAAATCACCACATTTACAAAAAATAAATAAATATTTTACAGTGAACAAAAACATGTTTTCACTGGCAGATTTTTCTACTTATTTCAAGTGAAAATTTGTTTGAAACAAGTGAAAATGATCTAAAAACAAGTTAATTTTGAGGTAATGAGTCTTATTTTAAGTGGAAAGAGATTAGTTTTGACTAGAAATGAGACATTTGGACAAGAAATAAGACAAATATTCTTGGAAAGATGTTGAGTTTTTACAGTGTACTATGAGTATTAGTCAGGGTTGTCACTACCCGATTTGCAACGCTACCCGATTTGTGACAGCTACGTACGGCAACTCCACTTGGACAAACTTAGTTGAATTGACTTAGGATCACTGCCCTGTGTGCGTCGCCGGAGACGGTTTATCTTTTTATTAAAAAAAAAAACAAACTTTATTAGTAATGTAAACTGAGGGTTGGTTGTGGTGGTTTGGATCTTGATGCTCAGAAAACAGGAACACAGGCGACTTTTAATGTTTACTCTCGTCTTTTCTCGCCGGCCTCATCACCATGACAACCACAAACAATCACAACTACCACAACACTCACTGAATAAACGAGTCTGCCGCGGCTGTCTTATTACGGACCTCCGCGGTTTTTATTTTATTTTATTTTATTTTTTAATCATTTTCACAGTACCGTATCACAGAACTTTAAGCATGTACGCAAATCGGGCAGTGCCCAAATGAAGTTTGTCCAAGTGGAGTTGCCGTAGGCAGCTGTCCAAGATGGCGGCCGGTCTGCGCATGCGCAGACCAGTATTGTCACAAATCGGGTGGCGTGGCAAATCGGGTAGTGACAGGGGTCTTACACAGAATAAATCAGTCATACAAAGATTAGACTACTGGGGTTTTTTTATGGGCCCTACTGGGCGCTGGGCCCCTAGAGTTATCATCACCTTTCTCCCCTAGACAACGGCCCTGAGTCTGTTCCAATAAAGCCTCGAGTGAGACTCCAGCATTTTAATCCATGTGCTACAAAACAAAGTCATAAACAACATACTGTATATAAAGAAGAACACACACTGGGGTGGGGGTAAGGAAATGTCAGCTCGTACATTTATTTTCACATGTGAACACAGCAGAGGCATTGAGAGAGCGTTTCCTGTCCCCTCAGGTGGGGGGGACGACATCCAGCAGGACTAAAGGTCAACAGATGATCAGGAGACTTCATGCAGCTAGGGGCATATTATCCCCTAGTGATTCACAGGTTTACTTCTACTTTTTTTTTTTTTTTTTTTAACTCATGTGCCGGAGTTCAGAAAGAGTCTCAACAGTCCCACAGGCAGCGAGGGGAAAAGGGTGGTTCATGTTCATGTGCCGCCTTCATTCACAGTACACTGACACACTGCAAAAACTCAAAATCTTACCAGGAATATTTCTTATATTCTTCTTATATGTCTTATTTCTAGTCAAAATGTCATTTCTAGTTAAAACAAATCTCATTATACTTAAAATAAGACTCATCACATTAAAAAGTAGCTTGTTTTTAGACACTTTTTACTTCTTTCAAGCAGATTTTCACTTGAAATAAGTAGAAAAATCTGACAGTGGATCAAGTTTTTCTTTCTTATTACAAGCACAAAAAACTTGCTTTCACTGGCAGATTTTTCTACTTATTTCAAGTGAAAATTTGTTTGAAACAAGTGAAAATGATCTAAAAACAAGTTAATTTTTAGGTGATGAGTCTTATTTTAAGTGGAAAGAGATTAGTTTTGACTAGAAATGAGACAGTTTGACAAGAAATAAGACAAATATTCTTGGAAAGATTTTGAGTTTTTGCAGTGCATGCTTCAGACAGGTGGTGGTGGTGGTGGTGGAGATGAGGGGTGGGGGCATTTATCTCAATCTGCTCGTCTCTGCGACCTCAGCCTGAGAGCATAAGGTTTTACTGAGACATCCATCCATCCTCACACAGACGGATGAAAGAGAGCTCTTTGCCGAATCTCTGGCTGGCCGTGTTGTGTATGTGTACGTGTGTGTGTGTGTTTGTGTCCGTCTGGGGTGTGAAAAGTGTCATCATTTCAATCTCCATGGTGATGATCTCCCATTCAGCCAGGCACCTGCCGGGATAAGAGGTGGAGGAGGAGGAGATAGGAGATAGGAACGGGGGTTCACTCAGTCAAGCAGGAAAAAAGAAGAATCAAATGGCTTCCAGCTCCTCAGCAGGTGTCGGAGCGTTGAAAAGAATCAAAGCTCCACAGCTCATTCAGCTCCATTTAGCTTTTGGGATCACCCAGGGTGCAGCAGGCAGGCGCAGGCAGGCAGGAGGAGAGAAGACGGGGGTAACCCTGACATGCATGAGGAGAGTGACAAACATGTGCATCTGTGTCAACCCAAAAAAAAAACATCCAGCTTAACCCTAGAACACTAACGTTATACAAAAAGTAACATCATCACTAACGCCGGGTATTTTTTTACCCGATATAGTATACCCATAAAAAAACATTTCTCACCAAAGTATATTAAAATACAACAATACATGGCAAATTGAAGTACACTTCCTTAATTTTCCACTATACAATTTTTCACAAAATGAAAAAAAAAGGTATCATGGTGACCCTATAAAAATTTTTCCAAAATTTGTGATTTTTTTAAATAGTTTTTTTAACAAAAACTTCCTTTTAAAAAAAAACTAATGGAGCTGGGACTTTGTCCTTCAGACCACCCATTTGTGGGACATTTGAGCCTTATTTGGTGGAGTTAAAAGAAAAAAGAAACATTCAACATCCACCCGAACATGTGCCTGCTGAAAAAACTAGGGATGGGAGCAGGGAAACATGCCGACCTTCAATGACGTCAGTGAGCAGTATGAAGCTACAGGGACCCATGAAACTCAGACAACAGCAACATAATGAAAATTATGAAACAATAATTTCATGGGTGAAAATCACCCGATGTTAGTGTTCTAGGGTTAATAAAATAAAAACCTTCACATGGGAGAGACATCATACACAACAGAAGAGAGTCCAAGGAAGTCCAGAAGTCCAGCAGAGAATATCTGGGGCGGGGGGAAACTCCAGGAAGTCTGAGATTGCATTCACTACACATTTAATTAAATCAGTCCTGTGTGTGTGAGACATACATTACATAACTGAAAAAAATCAACAGAGAAAATATCCTCATGAGGATGTCAGATGATACGAAACAATATATGTACTGCCATATCAGAAAACACACATGATTCCCTTGTGACACACTCTAACACTGACTGATATGCAGCTAGTCCAAACACAAAAGAGTGAAAGGAAAGAGAAAAAGACGTTATCTGTTCGACCAGATGCTAGTCTGATGAACAACTGCAATAACTTGGTAAATATAAAATACCGACCTTTGTTCCCTAAAAACAGACTGGGAGGTAGAGCCTTCAGTTACTGTGCAACCAGCTCTCTCCATGGGTCAGAGAGGCAGACACTCTAACTACATTAAGACCTTCCTTTATAACAGGGCTTTTAGTTAGGGCTGGTTCAGGTTCAGGTAGCTCTGAACCATTTTATAGCTACGCTGCTATAGGCTTAGACTGCTGGGGACACATCTGGTTACACAGAGCCCTTTCCTTTCCTTTCCTTTCCTTTCCTTTCCTTTCCTTTCCTTTCCTTTCCTTTCCTTTCCTTTCCTCCTGCTATAGACTGCTGGGGGACACATCTGGTTACACAGAGCCCTTTCCTTTCCTTTCCTTTCCTTTCCTTTCCTTTCCTTTCCTTTCCTTTCCTTTCCTTTCCTCCTGCTATAGACTGCTGGGGGACACATCTGCTTACATGGAGCCCCTTCCTTTCCTTTCCTTTCCTTAGCCTCGTAAACCAGCCTCTCGCGGAAGTGCATTTCATTTCATTCCGAGGGAGAGTCTGGCCTCATCCCCATTCTAATCGTTTGGCCTGAAACCCTCAGAAGGCCGAGCCAATCAGCGTCGCCCGCTGTGATTGACACAGCACGTTGGCCAATCAGGGACCGACTGGTGCAAAGCCCCGTCACTACACCAACTTGCTGATTGGCTGAATGGGGTTGTCTGTCAACGCTACTACCAAAGATATTAAACCGTGTTTGCTACTACTCCCACCCAGCTCATGCCCCCCCCAAACGCTTAGAGGGGGGATGAGGCCAGACTCTCCCGAGAAATGAAATGAAATGCATTTCCGTGAGAGGCTGGTTTACGAGGCTATCCTTTCCTTTCCTTCCCTCTCCTCCTGCTATAGACTGCTGGGGGACACATCTGCTTACATGGAGCCCCTTCCTTTCCTTTCCTTTCCTTTCCTTTCCTTTCCTTTCCTTTCCTCACCTTTCCTTTCCTTTCCTTCCCTCTCCTCCTGCTATAGACTGCTGGGGGACACATCTGGTTACATGGAGCCCTTTCCTTTCCTTTCCTTTCCTTTCCTTTCCTTTCCTTTCCTTTCCTTTCCTTCCCTTTCCTTCCCTCTCCTCCTGCTATAGACTGCTGGGGGATACATCTGGTTACATGGAGCCCTTTCCTTTCCTTTCCTTTCCTTTCCTCCTGCTATAGACTGCTGGGGGACACATCTGGTTACATGGAGCCCTTTCCTTTCCTTTCCTTTCCTTTCCTTTCCTTTCCTCCTGCTATAGACTGCTGGGGGACACATCTGCTTACATGGAGCCCCTTCCTTTCCTTTCCTTTCCTTTCCTTTCCTTTCCTTTCCTTTCCTTTCCTTTCCTTTCCTTTCCTTTCCTTCCCTCTCCTCCTGCTATAGACTGCTGGGGGACACATCTGCTTACATGGAGCCCCTTCCTTTCCTTTCCTTTCCTTTCCTTTCCTTTCCTGTCCTTTCCTTTCCTCACCTTTCCTTTCCTTTCCTTTCCTTTCCTTTCCTTTCCTTTCCTTTCCTCCTGCTATAGACTGCTGGGGGACACATCTGCTTACATGGAGCCCCTTCCTTTCCTTTCCTTTCCTTTCCTTTCCTCACCTTTCCTCTCCTCACCTTTCCTTTCCTCCTGCTATAGACTGCTGGGGGACACATCTGATTACATGGAGCCCTTTCCTTTCCTTTCCTTTCCTCCTGCTATAGACTGCTGGGGGACACATCTGATTACATGGAGCCCCTTCCTTTCCTTTCCTTTCCTTTCCTTTCCTTTCCTTTCCTTTCCTTTCCTTTCCTTTCCTCACCTTTCCTTTCCTTCCCTCTCCTCCTGCTATAGACTGCTGGGGGACACATCTGCTTACATGGAGCCCCTTCCTTTCCTTTCCTTTCCTTTCCTTTCCTTTCCTCACCTTTCCTTTCCTTCCCTCTCCTCCTGCTATAGACTGCTGGGGGACACATCTGATTACATGGAGCCCCTTCCTTTCCTTTCCTTTCCTTTCCTTTCCTTCCCTTTCCTTTCCTTTCCTCACCTTTCCTTTCCTTTCCTTCCCTCTCCTCCTGCTATAGACTGCTGGGGGACACATCTGCTTACATGGAGCCCCTTCCTTCCCTTTCCTTTCCTTTCCTTTCCTTTCCTTTCCTTTCCTCACCTTTCCTTTCCTTTCCTTTCCTTTCCTTTCCTTTCCTTTCCTTTCCTTTCCTCCTGCTATAGACTGCTGGGGGACACATCTGATTACATGGAGCCCTTTCCTTTCCTTTCCTTTCCTCCTGCTATAGACTGCTGGGGGACACATCTGGTTACATGGAGCCCTTTCCTTTCCTCTCCTCCCCCCTCCTCTCATTTCCTTTCCTGATGTTGTTATGATGCCATGTGAAGCCCTTTGAGACAAACTGTTTGTAAAAACGGGCTATACAAATAAAATTGCCTTGCCTTGCCTTGTTTATCATATCATCTGATCCAGTCAGAAAAGAAAATTATCTGGGGCGGTGTTTAGCTCAATTGGTAGAGCACCCGCCCCATGTGTTGAGGCTATAGTCCTCACTGCCCTGGTTCGAATCCCTATCCTGCGTGTCATTCCCCCTCTCTCTGCCTCCCATTTCCTGTCTCTCTCAACTGTCCTATCAAATAAAGGCATGAAAAGCCAAAAAAATATACTAAAAAAAAGAAAGAAAATGATCATCAGTTCATTGACAGCAGATCCACCAGCATTCAGTCTGGTCCAGGGGAACAGAGCAAACCTCCACCTACTGCAGAAGGTAGCTAGCAGTTGACCTTAAAGGGATAGTAGCATTTTTTTAAAGTGGGGTTGTATGATCTACAAATAGCCCCTAAGTACTTTAATTGCAGTAGAAGACTCTCTGCACTCCTCCCGTTAGCAACGCCAGCCCATAATAGCCCCAGAGATTTACAACATACAGTGTTGTGAACAGACCCAAAGAAACGGCCTATTTTCGTGGCCTAAAAGAGGTTTTACCTGAAAAAAACCAACTCACGTATCCCTCTCCGCCCAGGGTTAGTGCCCGCCGATCAGCAGTTGGTTCGGTCCAAATAAAAACTGTGTTTTTCCTGCACTTTGAAGGGCTGGAAAAAATTATATTATAGTGAACAATGGAACTGTGCTTTTTTTTTTCACATAAAACCTCTTTTAGGCCGCGAAAATAGGCCGTTTCTTTGGGTCTGTTCACAACACTGTATGTTGTAAATCTCTGGGCAGGGCTATTATGGGCTGGCGTTGCTAACGGGAGGAGTGCAGAGAGTCTTCTACTGCAATTAAAGTACTTAGGGGCTTTTTGTAGATCATACAACCCCACTTTAAAAAAATGCTACTATCCCTTTAAGCCAGCGGCTCTTCAGATGGTTAAAAAGCACATAACCAGTTGTTATATTATATTAAAACAACAAAGTTACAGTGTTGTGAGGGAAATTCTTATAATACAAACACAGTAATGTCAGTATTCATTTCTGTGTGTCAGTCAGTCAGTCAGTGGTGTAGAGGAAAAGCTGAGTATCTGAAGCATGTGGCAGCAGCTCAAACACCGACACGTTTTAGAGACATCATGTCTGTGACTGCTGCTGCTGCTGCTCTGTAGTCACACTGACTGTGTGTTTGTGCATCTTTGTTTATCTGCAAGCATGAGTGAGAAATGGTGGCATGCCAGTGTGTGTGTGTGTGTGTGTGAGAGAGAGAGAGAGAGAGAGAGAGAATTAGAAATTGAAAACGGACACAGCATGTGTGTGTGTGTGTGTGTGTGTGTGTGTGAGTGTGTGAGTCTTTGAGCGCCGATGCTTCAAGACCTACAGAGTGTGAAATGGAGCGGGGAGGACTTCAGCTGCGACACACACGCACACACACACACACACACACACACACACACACACACACACACACACACACACACACACACACACATCTCTCTATCTTCTCCTCTCTGGCCCTGCTCCCCCCCCCCCTCCACCTCTCCTCTCCCTCCTCTCTGCCTTCATGTCCCTTCTTTCCTTCCTTCCCTGCTTTTCCCACTTCCATTTCCATTTCCACCCCTTTTCCTGCTATTTTTTCTGCCTCTGCCTTTTTCATCTCCCCCCGTCTCGTCTTCCTTCCTTCCTTCTCTTTCCATCTTTTCCACTCACACTCCTTCTATATCTCTTTGTCACCACTTTATTCCACCGCTTTATCTCTGTGGATAAAGCTCTCCCTGCTGTGGAGTTTGTTTTTCTCCCCCTCTGCTCTGCTCTGTCTTTATCTTGCATTAGGATGCAGTCTATGTGCAGCAGCATGGAGAGAGAGAGAGAGAAAGAGAGAGACACCGGAAAAGAGAGAGGAAAGAGAGAGGAGAGAGAGAAAGAGAGAGAGAGAGCTTCCCTGTGTCAGGCCAATGATAGATTAAAATACTAAAGTACTGGAAAGAGAAAGTAGACACACTACATGCTCAAATCTGACATGATGTGTGTGTGTGTGTGTGTGTGGTGACTTCCCTATTTGTAAATATACTGCACAGTGATAGAACAATACAATACACACACACACACACACACACACACACACACACAAACACACACACACACACACACACACACACACACACACACACACACACACACACACACACACACACACACACACACACACACACATCCTTGTACTTCTATCTTTGTGGGGACACTCATTGACATAATGTATTCCCTAGCCCCTTCCCTTACCCTAACCTTAACCATCCAAAACAAATGCCTAAACTTAACCATCACTCTAAACCTAATTTTCTTTTTCTTTTTTTTTTAAATCAATGTTTTTATTCTTTTGACAGGTAAAAGTACATACAATGAAAAATAAGGATTTTTTCTTTTTTTTTCAAAAACAACAACCACTTATTCCCTCCCTTCCCTTCCCCAGCTCTCCCCAATCCTACAAAATGTTGTTACAGATCATGTAATAACACACATCCTTCCTTCTTTAAACCTAATTTAAACCTAATTATAAAACGGAAAGGTGAAATCCGGCGATCTGATTGGTTGTTAACCGTGGTATAATGAGCATATACCACGGCTACTATTCTAAAGCCTTATCACAGCGTAAGCTATCACTCCGCCTCAGGCACGTATGACTGGTATGAATGGAAGTTGTTGTCATGTATCCATGACAACGCACTGTTGCAGTCCGTAGTAAAAGACAGTCTGTGTTTTTACGATGTTAAAAAACGGACTAAAGTAGTTGAATTCACATGTTGAAGGTGAACTTTGACCTCCAGAGGGTTAACAATGGTAGAGGGGACTGAGCAGTGACAGAGGAAAAGACCAGATGCAGAGCTACTTGGAGCTAACATCTGGAGAGGTGGGACTATTTTTTCACAGTGAGGCTATTTTATTGGATAATATGTATTTCTGGTTGAATAAAACTACATGAAATTGATTGCGTATCCCTCTTTCATATTGTCATTATTGGTAACCGTTTTATAAAAGCAATATATCACTCCAGTCCGTGGTCTATGCTCATTATACCACTCTAAGGGGGAAGAACAACGCCCCTTAGCCGTGGTAGAATGAGCATATACCCTTTGAAAAAGTGAGGACCGAAGGCCAAAATGTCCTCAGTCTGTTGGTTAAAAACTTGTTCTTGGTCCCCACAACGTAGCAAGTACAAGAACACACACACATACACACACACACACACACACACCCTGCAGGCTCTCCTCTTCTCTTCTCTTCCTCTCTGGTTGATTTAATGCATGGCTTCTCCACTTGTTCAGTTCAGTACATATTAATGTAAATCACCTGTGCCCCCCCCCCCCCCCTACACCCCCCCCCCCCCCCTCTCCTCCTCTGTGCCTCTTGTTCTTCTCCTGCCACTGGACAACAAACAGCTGAGACAATTAAACAATGCCTTCCTGCCTTCCTTCCCCCCCTACAGGGCTGTCGCTTCATCACCTCCTGCCCCCCCCCCCGTCAATCATTTGCCTGCTGCCCTCCCCTGCTGATCTCAATTAACCCCAACTACTGGGTGGTATAGGAGGTGGTGGGGGGTGGTGGGGGGGTGTGGTTCAGTCAGTTGATCCAGGTGGAACAGAACAGATCAGAAAACGTTTGGTACATGATGATCAGAGAGAGATAACAACATGGCTGCAAAACCTTCACTTCGCTCATCACAAGGAAAAACATCAAAGTCAGAGAGTGAATGGAAACTTGTCCCAAATGGAAATGAGGGAAAGATGGATATTAGGGCTGGGCCAAAAAAATCGATTTTTATATTAATCGCGATTTTTTTCTGGCAATTTTTAAAAATCGATTCTTATATGAGAATCGATTTTTAAAAAAAAAGTTTTTTAGGTTTTTTTTGGACGACCAATCTTTACTGTACGATCATGTATTCTGTGCCATTACACTCGACAAAGTCATACCGGCCTGTTGTGTTCGTTTGTTCACAGATATCTACCGTAAAACTTCAAATAATGGCCGAGTCCCAAATTGCCGCCGGTCCCAATTAACCGCCGGGTGTAGCAAAATATTTTTTATATTAAACGCCCATCCCAAATAAACGCTGGGTCAAACATTGTTTTTCTGGTTGCCAAAAAATATTCTATGCAAATATAGCGGGTGTCTCTAGACGTTAAAGTCGGCCGAGGACCGAGGAGACGCCTCTGGGCTGGTTGCTCCTGCCCGGTCTGTCCACTCCTCTCATCCGCACTTCAGCACCTGTCCTGGGCTGCACCGTGTCGGCTCGGCTCGGCTCGTTCCTCGTTTTAAATGACTTTACTCCTTTTAAAAGTAGCGTAAACAGCATACTGTTCTCTGATTACTCATACGCGTATTTAGTTAGGCTGTACGTTGCATTATTATTAGTTATAGGCCTACTTCATTCATTCAATAAAAAATAAAAAAAAAGGACGGTGGTGCGAGCCAACACAGGTGGTTAAGTGTGGGAGAGGAGTGGAGAGACTGGGCGTCCGCAGGGTTTTTGCAACTTGCGGCGGATCAGAGAGGGCGGAGGACCGACATGACGGGGGGTCTCAGTCTCCTGGTACCTGTGCGGGCCAGGACCGCGGTGGTCAGAGAGACCGAGAACAAGTCCGCCCTGGCCTTATTTACAGTAATGCCTTGAGAAACGCACGTATCATTCCACCGCCGCCACAGAGTGAAGCCTCTTTCCCCAGAAGGAGGTCCAGGTTGAACACTATTAATAAACGCAGGTCCCAAATAAACGCCTGTTGATTTGAGCAATTTAAGCAAATAAACGCCAGGGCCCTTATTTGGTGTTTTACGGTATGTGAACAAACGAACACAACAGACAAACTGATGTGATGTCGTGTGTATTGTTTTTTGTAAATATGACTTGTGATGTATTGTCAAGTGTTTGGTTCAACCTGCTCTTGTTTAAGGAAAGAAAATCACAATAATTGAAATATTAAATCACAATACTTGGTAAAAATCGAATCGCAATACTTGTTTAATCAGAATCGCAATTTAAATTGAATCGGGACCCAAAAATCGTTAGAGAATCGAATCGGCACAAAAGCATATCGGCCCAGCCCTAATGGATATAATCTGGCATATTTACATATTGTATGTTCATGAATATGCAGAGTCCCGTTACAAATAAGCAAATAATAGGGAATGAATAAAAATGAAAGGTAACACTTTACAATAAGGGTTAGTTAGTACATTATTAAAGGGATAGTTCAACATTTTGGCAAATTGGCCCATTGCCATAATCGCTAATAGTCAGAGCTACGCTACGGAGGCTCATGGGATTTCTTGGTTTCCCTCATCAAACTCATCAAATACTAGGGCTGACCCAAAAAATTCGAAGCTTCAAAGCTTCGTTCGTTGCCATGGTAATCGATCATGAAAGTCCATGATAGATTGTTTTTTTTTTTTCTTCCTTTTTTCCTTCTTGACACCGGTTCTCATCTGTAATTGTTACATTAAAATGAGTAGGCGACTTGGCATCCTGGAAACCTGCCTGATTTTGGAGATAATATGCAGTGTTTGTTTGCCATTACTTACATTAAGCTTTCGATTATCAAAATATGATAATCGGGTCAGCCCTATCAAATACACAATCCAACAACTCCACAACGCTCTGGTGGACAAGTTGTGACCTGCACATTCACCACGCTATGAGATGATAACGTATAATTATGTAACATTACGACACATTTTAAAATCACTCCCCCCCCAGCAGCTGTGTCTGAAATGTAGTTCTGGTCCAGCTACGCAGCTGTTTTGCATGAATTTTTTGTTTTGGAGTTGTTGGATTGTGTATTTGATGAGGGAAACCAAGAAATCCCATAATGAGCCTCCGTAGCGTAGCTCTGAGCAGCTCACGGCTCTGCTCCGCTGTTCTAAAAATAGCTTGCACCGACAATTAAAGGTAACAAACCTACTGCTATAGCGATTATGGGAATGGGCCAATTTGCCAAAATGTTGAACTATCCCTTTAAGCATTAATTAACACAGATATATTAACGATCATAATTACAGCATGTATTACTTAGGATTAGGAAACACATTAATTAATGTAGCCTATTAGTAAGCAGTTAATTAAGGTTTATTACTCAAAGTTAGTTAATAAATGATTAAGTAATAATAAAAGTTGAATAATGTAACTAGTTATCATTATGTATGCATTACTGAGAATGAATTAACACATTAGTTTATATATTAATGCTTAATAATGTGCTAACTAGGGACCCTTATTGTAAAGCTTCATAAAGCTGTATAAAGCTTCACTTGAATGTGTTCCTGTTTGCCTTTTTTATCAGTGTGTTTGGTTGGGATAATGTTCAGTGGTGGACTAATCCTTATTTAGTGTTGTAATATTTGTGAGTGTTGTTCATGGTGACATGGTGTGTGTCAAGAGGAGCACAGTCTGAATCTATTCATGACATTTATTGACAATATGTAGAATTGAATTTAACCTTTTACACAGCTGTCAGGACCTGCGAGCGTCTATATAATGAATACAGTCAGTACAACAGATGAGTCATTGTAATCAGCCTCTCTCTCTGTGTGCGGTCACAGCCTGATTACTGTTTATGATGCTACAGCAAACTCCTCACATTCAGGGCCGTTGCTAGGAATTCTGGGCCCCCTTAGAGAATACTAAAGTGGGCCCCTCCCCCTAACTTTTCTAGTTTTTTTTCTTAGACTACGTATGTATTATCATTTTTTATTTAGCCTTCTTTGTTTTGACGCTAATGCAGCATTACACTGCAAAAACTCAAGTATCTTACCAAGAATATTTGTCTTATTTCTAGTCAAAATGTCATTTCTAGTCAAAACAAAACAAAAACAAAAAGCAGAAAGCATTCACACTATCGTTCTTCTGCGAGAGTTTGAAGACTGTTCCAATGCATTCTCTATGGGGAAAAAAAAATCAGAAATAGTTGAATATTTGAAAAAGTATAAAAAGTATGAAAAATTTGAATACATCCGATAAAGTCCAGAAAAAGCTGCACGTTTTGATATATGAATTGTTGAAATAGCACAAAGTATGAAGGACTAGAAGAAGACCGTAAAAAGGCGGAAGAAAATGGCTGAAAGCATTCACACTATTGTTCTTCTGCTCAGCCATTTTCTTCCGCCTTTTTACGGTCTTCTTCTAGTCCTTCATACTTTGTGCTATTTCAACAATTCATACATCAAATCGTGCAGCTTTTTCTGGACTTTATCGGATGTATTCAAATTTTTCATACTTTTTATACTTTTTCAAATATTCAACTATTTCTGATTTTTTTTTTCCCCATAGAGAATGCATTGGAACAGTCTTCAAAATCTTCACATTACAATGAATGACAACAGTCTTGGAAACAGTGTGCTCTCTGTGGCGAAGCGGCAGAGTAAAGGTTTAGTGATCATGAGATAATGGGTTTGATTCCTACCTCGGTCAAACATTTGTATGGTGATCACTGCTTGCACTATTTGCTAATTCTGCAACAGCGTTCAGCTGCTTTCAGCATTCACACGCATTTCCATCAGGAAATGCTACTTTATCTAGTTATACTTAAAATAAGACTCATCATATTAAAAGTAGCTTGTTTTTAGACACTTTTTACTCCTTTCAAGTATATTTTCACTTGGAATAAGTAGAAAAAATCTGATAGTGGAACAAGTTTTTCTTCCTTATTACAAGCACAAAAAACATGTTTTCACTGGCAGATTTTTCTACTTATTTCAAGTGAAAATTAGTTTGAAACAAGTGAAAATGATCTAAAAACAAGTTAATTTTTAGGTAATGAGTCTTGTTTTAAGTGGAAAGAGATTAGTTTTGACTAGAAATGAGACATTTGGACAAGAAATAAGACAAATATCCTTGGAAGGATGTTGAGTTTTTACAGTGTACTATGAGTATATTAGTCAGGGTCTTACGCAGAATAATTCAGTCATACAAAGATTAGACTACTGGGGTTTTTTTATGGGCCCCCCCACTGGGCGCTGGGCCCCTAGAGTTTCTCCCCTATGCAACGGCCCTGCTCACATTATCAACCATCACACACACACACACACACAGAGAGAGTTAGAGCTGTAGGTGTGTGTGTTTCTCAGCGGTTGTACACAAAAGCAGACAAAGAGGGTAAAGTTCACTGCAGACCTGCCTGCTCTTTTATTTCTCTCTCCTCATCCTTTCTTTTGTGATTTTTTCCCCCCAGTGGCTTCAGAAATGACTCCTCCTCCTCCTCCTCCCGTGTTCCTCTTTTCTTTTCTTTCCTCCGTCTTTATACTCTCTCTCTGTATAGACTGAAAAAGAAAGGAAAAAGGCTGCATCTTCCCCTTCTGCTCTCCTTTCTCTTTCTCTTTCTCTGCTCCTTATCTTTCACTGTTACTTTCTGACTTCATCACTCCATTCCTCTTCTCCCTTGACTCTCTTAAGCTATCCTCTTAATCATCCTGCCATTTGTCTCTCTTCCTCCTCCTCTCCTTTTCTACCTATTCTACTTCTTTAACCCTCCTGTTGTCCTTCTGTTCGATTTCTCCATCCTTCCTTCCTTCCTTCCTTCCTTCCTTCCTTCCTTCCTTCCCTTCGTCCTTCGCTTCTTCCTTCCTCTTTTGATCCAATTGACCTGATCTGTTCCCTTTCCCGTCTTTCTTTCCTCCCCCTTTCCCTTCTTTCTTTTCCCCTCCTTCCTTCCTTCTACAAATCTGTTCCCAATCCCTCGATCTTTCTTTCCTTCCCCTTCCCCTTCCTTCTTTCCTCCCTTCTTCTTCCTTCCTTGAACGAATCTGTTCCCTCCCTCCATCTTTATTTCCTTCCCTTTTCCCCCTTCCTTCTTTCCCTTCGTCCTTACTTCTTCCTTCCTTTTTGACCCAATCTGTTTCCTCCCTCCTTCTATCTTTCCTTCCTTTTCCCCTTCCTCTTTCCTCCCATCTTTCCCTTTGTCCTTCCTTCTTTCCCTTCATCCTTCCTCCCATCTTTCCCTTTGTCCTTCCTTCCTTCCTTCCTTCTTTCCCTTCATCCTTCCTTCTTTGCCTCTTTCTTTCCTTCCTTCCTTCCCTTCGTCCTTCCTTCCTTCCCTTCGTCTTCCTTCCTTCTTTCTTTTCTTCCTTCCTTCCCTTCATCCCTCCTTCCTTCTTTCCTTCCTTCCTTGACCCAGGAGGACAACAGGAGGGATTTATTAATCTTCATCTGTTCCTTTCTCTTCTTTTCTATTTTCTCTTAAGTTATTTCTGTGTCCTCTCTGCTTTTTTTTCTTTCTTTTTTTTTTCGAATTTGTTCCTCTCCTTGCTTCTCCTTGCCACCACCTTTCCAATTTTCTGCACTTTCATCTTGTCTCACCCCCCCCCCCCCCCCTCCCCCACCTCACCCTTTTTCCCCTCCTATGTCCCCCCCTGCAGATGAAGTTAATTTTACACATTATAATACAAAAAAATAGGAACGAATGAGGAAGAAAAAAAACATTAGTGTCTCCAAAAAGATTTATAAGACACACAGACAGAATCAGGGAGAGATGATGCTGAAGATGTTTGTGCTCCGGGGTCTTTCTTTTCTGTTGTCATTATACTTCTCTACCCCCCCCCCCCCTGCCCCCCCTTACTCCACCACCAGCAGCAGCAGCCAACCTCTGTCAGATGATAAAGAAATGTTGTCAGGGACTGATTATCACCCCCCAACTATGAGCTAGTAAAACATAAAACACACACAGGCAGGGACTCAGCCTTATTTTGCTTTTAGCTCCCCACCCCCCCCCCCCCTTCCCTACCCCCCCACCACCCCCTCTCTCTGTCAGTGTCAGTATAGTACTAGTGTGTGCGCTGCTTTTTTCGCCTGCTGGGGAGTGATTTGATTTGTTCTGCTGTTTTAGAGCTCATCTCATATTGTTTCTGGTGTGTTGTTGTTTTTATTATGCTGCCTTTATTCATATCAGAGCCTGTGGCAGCACTGGAACTGGTCCTGAGTCAGTTGAGGGGGGGGGGAAGGGGGGAGGGGGGATCTATAAAGCAAGACAGAGCTGCATCAGTTCGATATATGGTGTGGTGTGTGTGTCTGTGTGTGTGTGTGTGTGCTGACGTGGGTGGGAACGATGAAGTGCAGATTTAAATTATAACAAAAAAGCTCTATACCCAGTTGTTTGCTGTTTGCTGATCCCACACACACACACTCACACAGACACACACACACACTCAATGCTCGATGTTCATTAAACAATAAGAGACAAGTGTGTGATTTGTCTTTCTAGAGCAGAGAGAGCAGACTCACTGCGTCCGTCCATTCATCACTAGGATAAAGTTTGATTGATGCACTGTAAGTCAGTCAACGTCCCTTCACTCTGCTGCTGTCAGGTGATCCACTACATAGGTAGGTGAGTCTTCCACCAGTGAACAAGTCTTCATCCATCAATACGTTCAAAACAAATTTAATCTTTCTCTTCACAAAAGCAGAAACAGATGTCTGACTGACTGCAGCTGGGGGGGGCATTTCTATATTTGTGGGGTATTCACAATCACATCCACATCCACCACTCACATTGTCTAGATCTGTCCTGGTTCCTGGTGCATCATGAGGATGGATGTGGCCACAGTGAGCTGCTGACTGACTGCAGCAGAGTTTGGGGATGTTCTATATAGACCGAATCTCCTTGTTGTTTACATTCTACTTCCGGGTAGAAAACCAGCACGTAGCTAATTTGAATGAGCTCAATAGTAGCCTAACGAACGAGAGTTTAGCTAGGCTATATCATATTTTTTCACGCCCTATCACCGTTTAGACAAATCTGAAATGATTGAAGAAACATTACTATTTCTGTGTGTGTGTTTTGTGTTGCTATGTGTTGTATTTATTCAGTTTGGGGGAATCACAGTGTCTAGAAAGCATCAGTGGCTGCAGCTGACCATAGATATATATATATAGGCCTACTGACTAGATGCCTCGTTCTGCTTCTCAGCGTACGTCAATAGCGCCGCCATCTTGGTCCGGGGTTTCTGACCATAGACATAATAAACGTCTGACCAGCAGTCAGACCCGGTCAGACCCTTGTAGAACAAATTTCAGTGTATTTATGCATGTGGGTGTGTGTCTGAGTATCTAAGTGTAGCCTATGTTTAATACATAAAAACAAAAATTATAAAAAAAAATTATAAAAATGTTTTTTGTTGTTGTATCATAAATATATGTCTGACATTTATAATAAACCAAACGGCTTGAAAATCGGTTGAATATTCGGTGAGTTATGGCGATTTTAATGGTTGATAGACGTCTGCCGCTGTTGACTAGTGCAGGAAGTAGACGCGGCTTCCCCCTGACCAAGATGGCCGCCGCGTTGACGTATTCCACTCAATAGAGTTGCCTAGGAACGTGGCATCTAGTCAGTATATATATCTATGGCAGCTGACAGGGACAGCTAACGGCGGTAGCTAAGCTAACGGTAGCTAAGCTAACGGTAGCTAAGCTAACGGTAGCTAAGCTAACGGCGGTAGCTAAGCTAACGGCAGCTAAGCTAACATCAGGACGTCAGTTTGATGTCGTGTCCCGTTGTGGGACACGACATGAAACTACTCCAGTTAGCTCAGTCATGTTGGAACTCAGATATCCGCTGGAGAAAATATTTTTTCATGGAGCGTTTATTGAGTCACTGAGTTATTAAAGTTAAACAGGTAGCTAACCGTTAGCCCGGCTAATCTATGATAACCATGACTAATTGCAAAAATGTGCACACATAAATAGTAATGTTTGTCCAATCATTGGTTTTATAAACTTTACAAACATCAGATTAGTCTAAACGGTGATATAGTGACATGAAAAAGTAGATATATATAGCGAAACTCTCGTCCGTCACTATTGTTCTCGTGCTGGTTTTCTACCCGGAAATAGGCCTAGTTGTAAACAACAAGGAGATTCGTCCTATATTCTTTTTAGGCTACATTAAAGACAATTTTATACAGCATTTATAACTAGCAGCTGTTAGCATGCTAACATGTTATACACCTGCCTTGGGGGCATCAGAATGAGGTGGTCAGGTCATAGAGTTAACACACAGTAGCTACCTAACTTGCTGCTTCACTTGTCAATACCACCACTTGTCTCTCCATATACCATAATAGTCATATATACATACAGTAGGTGTTGTTTTATGAGAAAATGAAATAACATTGAAATAAAAGGCTTGGTTGCCAACTAGGGTTGCAAAGGGGCGGAAAATTTCCAGTACATTTCCGGTAAATTTCCAGAAACTTTCCATGGGAAGTTAAGCTGGGGAATTTCGGAAATATTCCAAATTGGAAACTTTCTATGGGAATTATGGGAATTTATGGGAATTACTGGGAATTTATGGAAATTAACTGGAAATTGGGGCTAATTTAAACAAACTGTATCATGTGAATATTTAGTTTTGTCATAAGCACACATCCATGCAAAATAATACAATTAAAAAACTATAGGGCTGACCCGATTATCATATTTTGACAATCGAAGCTTCGCGGACATAAAATCGATCAGTGTTAACGTCTGACGGGGGGGGGGTGTGCGACGATCATAGAGGAAATAATGAAAGTAATGGCAAACAAACACTGCATATCTCCAAAATCAGGCAGGTGCCAAGTAGCCTACTCATTTTAATGTAACAATTACCGATGAGAACCAGTGTCAAAAAGGAAAAAACAAAAAAACAATCGATCACGGACTTCATGATCGATTACCATGGCAACGAACGAAGCTTCGAAGCTTCGATTTTTTTGGGTCAGCCCTATAAAAACATGACATTTCAACAGATTTTGCTGCATGTGATTGAGGAATAACATAGATATTCAAGTACTTGCATTAAATCTGGTTGTTTCAGCCAAGATTATGCTACAATATATTTCCCCCAACTATATTTACGTAAGTTCCATGTTAAGGGCCAACCTTGAATTTTGTAAATTTTGGATTTATTCCCGTTAATTCCCATATATTCCTGTTAATTCCCATGGAAAATGTCCAACTTTGAAAATTCCCAGAATTTTGCAACCCTAAATGCCAACAGAAATGATGTTTACCCCGAAACATTAAAACAATGCACCTCCTGAAAGCTATCACTCTTGTGTTGTGAGGAGTAAGGAGCAGGGACAGAGGACTGAGGACTGGAGGGTCGAGGGTCGAGGATCGAGGATCGAGGGATCGAGGACTGAACACTATGGAAGCCAGGAGTTAGGACTGAGAGCTGAGGATGAAGGACTTTTGATCAGAAACTGAGGGTAAAGAGGGAGCGAGGAGTGAGGAGTAAAGGTCAAGGACACACGGGCTCATCTTCCACCTCAGTCTCTTATTAGACGGACACGCCCTTTATCAGACTTCTGTTACTGATTGGCTGCAGCAGCAGATCCACTCGTCGTCGTGTTTGATGTGACACCATAACCATACCTGTGAGCCAGGGTTTGATCCCACTAGCATGCTAACACCTAAGGAGCTGCTCACGTTAAAGGGATAGTTCAACATATTTTGGCAAATTGGCCCATTGCCATAATCCCTATAGTTTTAGGAGTAGGTTCGTTTAACCTTTAATTGTGGGTGCAAGGTGTTTTTAGAACGGCCTTTCTGCCTTTCCCTCATCAAACTCATCAAATACACAATCCAACAACTCCACAACGCTCTGGTGGACAAGTTGTGAGCTGCACATTCACCACGCTATGAGATAATAACACAACGTTACCACACAGAGTTGTTTTAGAGGGAAATGCGCAGCCGGAACTACATTCCCTGCTCAGCGGAGTGATTTCAAAAGCGCAAGTAGTTCCGAGTATTTGCTTCATGTGTCGTAATGTTACATAATTCTACGTTATTATCTCATAGCGTGGTGAATGTGCAGGTCACAACTTGTCCACCAGAGCGTTTTGGAGTTGTTGGATTGTGTATTGTGGATTGTTTAGTTTGATGAGGGAAATGTAAAAGTACCGTGCAGCTCGCATCTTTGCCCCGCCGATAGAAAAAACGGCTTGCACCCACATTTAAAGGTAATGAACCTACTGCTATGGCTAATAGGGATTATGGCAATAGGCGAACTTGCCAAAACGTTAAACTATCCCTTTAACGGAATACTGAACATCTACGTATATGAGGCTCATGGATGGTAGCATGCATACGCCGGCTCTCCTGTCTGCAGGACATGAACGCGTCCCTGCAGCTGCAGTCACACCATGTTGACCCGATGAGGGAGGAAAGGAAGCAAAGAAGGAAGTGAAGGATGCTAATGACAAAAGGTGAAGTCCATCTCTTCACATATCATTTTACAGCAATCAGTCCATGATTATTGAAGGGTCCATTACATGTGTGTGTGGCTGTGGCTGTGTGTGTGTGTTGTATGAGTGTGTGTCTATGTATCCTGTATCTACCCCCAGCTAAGGGAGGCCAGCAGCAGCAGCAGCAGCAGTACAGTGGGTTTAGTGGGGCCAGTGTTGAGGCTCGAAGCCACTCCGGTCCCAGTGGAGCCCAGGTTGGAGATGGTGGCCCTCTCCGAGTACAGAGGGATGACATCAAACTGGCCACCTTCGTCCTCCTCCTCTGTGTGAATCAGGTCTTCCTCTTCCTCTTCATGGTCCACCACCTGAGAGGGAGACATTGTGTAAGATAGGGTGACCAAACGCCCGACAAAACCCGCCCGGACATTGATGAAAATGTCCGGTTTTCATTGTTTTTCATGGGACCATTAAACATACACTGCAAAAACTCTAAATCTCTCCAAGAATATTTGTCTTATTTCTTGCCAAAATGTCTCATTTCTAGTCAAAACTAAACTCTTTCCACTTTAAATAAGACTCATCAGCTAGAAATTAACTTGTTTTTAGATCATTTTCACTTGTTTCAAACTAATTTTCACTTGAAATAAGTAGAAAAATCTGCCAGTGAAAGCAAGTTTTTTGTGCTTGTAATAAGAAAGAAGTTTTTCTTTCTTATTGCTCCACTATCAGATTTTTCTACTTATTTTAAGTGAAAATCTGCTTGAAAGAAGTAAAAAGTGTCTAAAAACAAGCTACTTTTTAATGTGATGAGTCTTAATTTAAGTGAAAAGAGTTTAGTTTTGACTAGAAATGAGACAAATATCCTTGGAAAGATTTAGAGTTTTTGCAGTGTAGGCTATTTTGTTGCATCTCTGACGTAATTCCTGAGAAGCTGCCTCTCTATTATTGCCAATAATATTGAATATTGATCATTTACACATACTACAAAGTAATTAAAATTTTTCTAATTTGTTGTTTTGGATCATCATCCATGTTTTTAGCCATCTATGGTTTCAAATCTGAAATTATATCAAATTCAGCCAAAAGTGCAGCCTGGGGTTGATTTACACTTAATATTCAGTGATATAGGCTTAGTGGTAGGCTACTAAATGTCATGTGGGCCTACTGAACGTAACAAAATAAACCAATATCCAATGCATTTGCTGTAAACGTGTCATTTCTTTTTGGTTTTAAACAAACTGCAACACCAATGTGAAACAACAACTTAAAGGGCAACCACAACAATTAAGGGTTTTTGTAAATACACAGGATTTCTCAAGGGATCGATAGAAGTTACACAGAAAGTTTATTGGTCTTGGGGGCCAAGCAAACTAAGCAGATGCTTAGCATTCAATTAGCATTCAAACATAATTTATTTTCAGTGTGTTCAGTGGGAAATGGACTTTGATCAAATCACTTTCTGAATCTCTGCAGAGAAGATTCAAACTTCTTCATGCTACATGGAGTATGGTGTTTGTTTTTGATTTATTTCATTATTAACATTATTTATTGTAGTTATTATTTTTTTAATGCTAATTTACAATCTCTTTTTATTCATGGTTGCACTGTCTGGTTTGACATTTACATTTTTTGTTGCACATTCTGTCGATTCTACATGTGTGAATGTGTGTGGCAACTGTTGAATGCCTCACCTTCTCTCCTCCTGTCTCAAAATGCAAAAAAACTAAACAAAAAAAAATCTTTAAAAACACCAGAGGATGTCTTGTTTTTTCATTTATCTGTTTGGAAAAGGAGGATTCTGCTGGAAGAACTGATGTGCCTTAATAAACACACACAGTCTGAGATCCCTTTCATTCACTTAAAAATTCAATATTTTCCTCTTCTCTTGTGTTTTATTTGAAGTGTTGATCCATGAGAAGATATATTTAAGGTTTTAAGAAGCCAAAACAAGACTTCTCTGTTGAGCTCTAGAAACAACAAGACAGTGCGGGCTATGAACGCCTCTTTCATCACTGTCATTCAATACTTTTTCACATATGCTTGATCCACTTTGGTCTGTCTGAATGTTTTAAGATATAGAGTTTCTGTTCTGTTACTGACAGAACAGGTAGAGGTATTTATTTTATATGCACAATATAAAATGTATAAAAATGCTTTTGTCATAAAGAAAACTGTCAGCTGAAGCAGGCACTAATGCACAGGAAAGGTTCCTTCAGTTCAAGTTTAGATTAACACTTGAACTACCTTTAAAACATAATTCAGAACATTAAATTCAGTAAAACATTAACAATACAATCCACTGTAAGCAAACCTAAACATGATTCAAGTATATTACAGTAAACCAATAAAATATGTAAACAAATGACAGGAATAAAGCTTATTCATCATCATTCAAAGGTCCTGTAGTGCACGTTTAAATGAATAGTTTAACAACTTTGAGTAAACTTGACCAATTCAACACAATGAACTAAGTGAGGAGAGCTATACATTTTATTCCTAATTACAAAAACGTTCTCACAGAAATTGGTCCATGTCAAAAAATAAATACATTGACATGTGATTTTGTTGTTATTCTTTTTTTCTTTTTCTTCTTTCTTTTTTTGCCAGTGCTTTAAAACAACAATGCTTGGGGATATAGGCCTACTATATTTGAAAAGAAAATATTGTAGGTTGTAGCCAAGGGGGCAGTTGTCGGTCTGAGAAGTGAAGCTCACTTCCGCGTTCAACAAACTGCAATCCCCTCTTCTTCCTCTGGGGGCTGGTGTCAGAAAGCAGCATTCCCCATAGACCCCCATGTTAAAATCACCCACTTTACATCCTCAATAAACATGTTAAAAGCCTGGTGTCAGAACGTTTTTTTTTCTCAATCGATAGTTTCTACCCCCGCACACACTCTGAGGGGGGTGAATTTTTTTTAACTCTACCGTTTTACTGTTATTAGGTTAAAACTCGGCCGGCCAATCCAACATGGCGCTGTTCAGGCCGCCATATTTGAGTCACGAAAACGACTCCCCAAAACCAATGGGTGACGTCACGGACGCTACGTCCATTCTTTTTACAGTCTATGGTTGTAGCCTACTGTAAGATAGTCACTTTCATAGAATTCTTTATTTTATAAAATATCTACAAAATATTAACCGTAGAATCGAATCGTCCTACACTGTATCGAATCGGATAGAATCGGTCTGTAATACATATCAGGATATCGTTTTTGAATCGAATTGTAATCTGTGTATCTAGATTCATATCGAATCGTTTATCACAGAGAGATGTGCAACCCTAGTATGGACCCACACCACACAGTCACTGAAGGAGACACAAGCACGGCATAAGGCATGATCCAGATGTTTAAATGTTGAAATGTAAGAGTAGATGAGCTTTAAACGCACAGTTCTTCTAGAT
Source organism: Trachurus japonicus (assembly GCF_045865225.1). Lineage (NCBI taxonomy): Eukaryota > Metazoa > Chordata > Actinopteri > Carangiformes > Carangidae > Trachurus > Trachurus japonicus. Next base: position 37,974,134 of record NC_140916.1, read on the forward strand.
TTTGTTTCTGTAAATCAAATATGAACCACGGTAAGGTGTTCCAGTGTCTGCAGGGGAACTTTACTTGAAGTTATTAGGGCCGCGGGCAATCGCACCGGGCACTGGTCCCAACAGCTATGAAATAGCTGCAGGGACCAGTGCCCGGGCTTCGCCCGGGCACTACTGTTATTGTGTGGATTTTTAGGGCCGCGGGCAATCGCACCGGGCACTACTGTTATTGTGTGGATTTTTTCCTAGTTAGGGTGAATGCTGAAAGCATTCACACTATTGTTATTCAAATCTTTATTATTAATATTATTATTATTCTTACTTCTTCCCTTTTTTGGCCCTTAACTACTTCTTCATACTTTCTACTATTCAAACAATTCATATATCAAAACGTGCGGCTTCTTCAGGAGATCATGGGATGTATTCAACTTTTTCATATCATTCATACTTTTCAAAATATTCAAACTTTATTGAAAAATTTTTCCCCATAGGAATACATTGAATCGGTCTTCAAACTGTTCAAATCCTCTCCTTCTTTGAACTTCAACTGCTTCAACATACTTTCACCTACAGACCTCATTCAACTTTTAAAATGTTCACAAAACTTTCAAGTATTCACGGTATATTCAACTTTTTCATATCTTCTACCATTATTGATCAGTACACTTCAACTGTTCATGATCATTTTTTGACAAAATTCAAATTTAACATGCAAGTCAATGGCACGGAATTTTCAGAGCTAGAGTGATGATGACATCAGCTAGAGTGACAGAGAATCTAAAAATCCTCTGACACTTTGCTCTCTAACCTGTCACCACGGCCACAAATTACACTCTAGACACATAATTTTCCCCCACTTTGGTAGACAAACTTGTGCTGTGTCTCACAGTGTGCTCGAAAACGCAGAGAGGCAGATTTTCTGAGAAAAGCAGAAATGACCTCCTTATATTTCTTGCGACTGTGAGAAAAGTTTTTGTCCTACAAACATTTAATGCACATTGGCTCGCTCAGGAAGGTCTCCTTGCCCCGATAGTCATGACCACATTCTGGTAAGAGGTACGGTTCTCTTTTCAGAGGCTGTTGTTCGGAGCTGCACAGAGCTCAAATCTCACTGCTCTGCTCTGTGTGGTGCAGACAGAGAGAGAGAGACACACACACACACACACACAGACAGATAGACACACAGACACAGAGACACACTGGCTTACAGCTCATAATCAGCCTCTAAATGAGTTCATATCTTTGAGGGGAATTTTTAAACATCTCTAATAATTTATTTCTCTTACATACATTTCAGTTTATTCTTGTAATGGAGATTTCAGGATTTGGAGCTTCTTCATGTCCTGACTTTCCTCTTTAACCCTTTACTTTGAAGGACTTGAACTTTTTCTCATTAATTCCAACAATTCAGACCATTTCTCAACCATTTAAGGACTTTCACATTTTTCATTTATGAATGTATATCTTCACACTCTTTTTTTACACGTATCTTAAACAATTCTGGCATTTGCATCCATTCCACATCATTCAGTCTCTTTCTTTCTTTCTACTCCCTTTCTCTTTCTTTTTACTTCATTCCTTGTTTCCTTGTTTCTACCCCATTTCTATATATACCCCAGTTCTCATAATGGATATTTCAGGATTTGGAGCTTCTTCATGTCCTGACTTTAGACTTTTCCACCTTCAATCCTTACATTTTACTTTGAAGGACTTTGACTTTTTCCTCATTAATTCCAACAATTCAGGCCATTTCTCAACCATGTAAGGAGTTTCATATTTTTCATTTATAAATGTATATTTTCACACTATTTTTTACACTTAAACAATTCTGGGATTTGCATCCATTCCCTATCATTCAGTCTCTTGCTTACAAGTTATACACTTCAGGTATTGCTTCATTTTTATACATATTTGTTCAACAAATACTTTCAAGCTCTTAATATATTTATTCATTTGAGTAGACCTATTTTTTCCACACCAATCTTCAAAAATTCAAGCAATTTTCCAACATCTTTCTTATAAGTTCTTCTTTTTAATTTTTTTCTCACCTATTTCAGATTTCAACCATTCAACTGTTAAACTATAAAGATGCAGGATTTCTACATTTTCCTCAAACTTTTTATTAGGGCCGCGGGCAATCGCACCGGGCACTGGTCCCAACAGCTATGAAATAGCTGCAGGGACCAGTGCCCGGGCGAAGCCCGGGCACTACTGTTATTGTGTGGATTTTTTCTTCTTATTAGTGTGAATGCAAAAGGCATTCACACTATTGTTATTCGGTTCGGCCATTTTCTTTATTTTTCTTCTTACTACTTTCCGCCTTTCTACGGTTTTTAACTAGTCCTTCATACTTTGTGCGATTTCAACAATTCATATATCAAAACGTGCAGCTTTTTTTGAACTTTATCGGCATTACTTTTCTCTTTTTAACTATTTATACTTTTTAAAATATTTAACTTTTTCTGCTAATTTTTTCCCATAGGAATGCATTGAAAACATCTTCAAACTTTTAAAATTTTCTTACTACTTTGAACCTCTAAAACGTCAGCATACTTTCTCCCACAGACTCCATTTGACTTTTAAACTGTAGACAAACTTTTAATCTATTCACATATTACTCAGCTTATTGATATCTTCAACAGTTTTTAGGTATTTGGCTGTTTTAAAATCATTAAAATTTTCGACAAAATCCAACTTTATAATGGTTGTGTATTGCGCTTAACGAGCAGGGCTTAGAGTGAGTGACATCATCGTTAGAGTGAGAGGGATCGAAAAAACATTCAGGATTTTTTCTGGATAAATTGCCAGCACGGCCACAAATTAAACTCTAGACACATGATTTCCTCACCGGTTTGTAGCCACACTTGTCGTGTCTCATCTGATGTGCTCAAAACAGCAGACAGACTTACAGAATTGTCTCAATGAGCTTAATTGTCCAGCTAGACCCGCTCCAGTGGCTCATCCACTTCAATATAAAAGTAGGAGCTGATTTTTTTAGAAAAACAGAAATGCCCCCCTTTTCTACCTTGCGACGGCAAGAAAAGTTTTTGCCCTACAAACATTTAATGCACATTGGCTCGCTCAGGAAGGTCTCCTTGCCCCGATGGTCAGGACCACATTCTGATAAGAGTTACGGTTCTCTTTTACTGGGCTGTTTTGGGAAGCTGCACAGAGCTCAAATCTCTCTGCTCTGCTCTGCTCTGTGTGCAGTTGGTCCAGCTGTAGCGGCCAGCTCGTTATCATGTCTATAAATAGAACAGGTCAGGTGCAGCCTGGCTGCTCGTTAAGATGTTTTTAAACACAGCCCCACACACACACATGATAAACCAGACTGACAGAGGATGTCCACGCACAAACACAGGCATCACACTCACACAGACAGACACACACAGACACTCACACACAGTCACACATGCACGCATACACAAACAGACAAACACACAAACACAACACTGTTCCATACAGTAAAATGTAAGCATGGTAGTCGCCATGGTAACTTCTGAGGGCAGGCTGCCACGCAGGTGTAATCAATCAGATCATTAGGGAGAGAGGAGTTCTGTGGCGCTTATCAACAGTTTTACTTTCTGCACATGTACACACAGACAGAGAGACCGTCAGACTCACACACCCAGACACACACACACAGGTTTTCAGCTCAAATTCATCAGCCTCTCAATTATTTTATACTTTTGATGTAAACATCTCCAACAATTTATATTTTTCTCATGAATTTCAGTTCAGACATTTAACCTTTCCACCTCTATAAATAGTAGTGTAATTCCAGGTGGAGCCTAGGACATAGGATCTATCTATCTATCTATCTATCTATCTATCTATCTATCTATCTATCTATCTATCTATCTATCTATCTATCTATCTATCTATCTATCTATCTATCTATCTATCTATCTATCTATCTATCTATCTATCTATCTATCTATACCCCTCCCTATTTGTTAACCCCTCTGATCTATCTATCTATCTATCTATCTATCTATCTATCTATCTATCTATCTATCTATCTATCTATCTATCTATCTATCTATCTATCTATCTATCTATCTATCTATCTATCTATACCCCTCCCTATTTTTTAACCCCTCTGATCTATCTATCTATCTATCTATCTATCTATCTATCTATCTATCTATCTATCTATCTATCTATCTATCTATCTATCTATCTATCTATCTATCTATCTATCTATCTATCTATCTATCTATCTATCTATCTATCTATACCCCTCCCTATTTTTTAACCCCTCTGATCTATCTATCTATCTATCTATCTATCTATCTATCTATCTATCTATCTATCTATCTATCTATCTATCTATCTATCTATCTATCTATCTATCTATCTATCTATCTATCTATCTATCTATCTATCTGTACCCCTCCCTATTTTTTAACCCCTCTGATCTATCTATTCTTTCTTTCTTTCTTTCTTTCACTCCATTTCTGTCTTTTTACTTCTTTGTTTGCTTGATTGTTTCTTTCTTTCTTTCTTTCTACTCCTTTTCTCTTCCTTTGTTTTTCTTTCTTTCTTTCACTCCATTTATGTCTTTTTACTTCTTTGTTTGTTTGTTTGTTTGTTTGTTTGTTTGTTTGTTTGTTTGTTTGTTTGTTTGTTTGTTTCTTTCTTTCTTTCTTTCTTTCTTTCTTTCTTTCTTTCTTTCTTCAGCTCATTCAGCATTGCATTCACACCATTTCCATTCTTGGAAATGCTTTTTCTAGTTATTTTTCCACTTCCGGCCAACTTTCGATTCGCTACTAGTCCTGCAACTCGAAGAGTTGCAGGCCAAATTATATATCAAAACGTGCGGCTTGATCGGGATCGGTGTGCTATTACTTTTCTCAACAGTGTACGAATTATTCGCGACGTAAGTCGCGAAATACTGCGCAAAATTTTTGCATGTAAGTCAATGGGACGGGCGGAAAAAAAAGACCGAAAAAGACCAATCATCGGAGTTTAACAAAAGTCTACTGCTCAGGCATACTTTCACCTAGAGACTCCATTTAAACTTTAAACAGTAGACACAAGTCTTGTGTATTGTCGTATTACTCCACGTTTTGATAGGTCATATAGTTTTTGATCAATCCCTGATCAATGACCATGATCATTTTTGGAGAAATTATGAGATTATAATGGGTGTGTATTGCATGGAATGTTCGTGTCAGAGTGTGTGACATCATCGGTTAGAGTGGGAGAGAGTGAAGAAACATTCTGTATTTTTTCTGGATAAACTGTCAGCACGGCCACAATTTACACTCTACATACATAATTTTTTCAGAATTTGTAAGACAAACTTGTTATCTCTCATGTCATGTGCTCAAAATATCAGAGAGACTTACAGAACTTACAGAATCAGCCTCTGAGTGCGGCCACGTCTGTCCCTGCTCCTCATTGAGTCCAATACAAATATTTTCTGAGAGGAGCAGAACGGCCTGATGTTTTAAAACTGCCAGCGTCACCAAAATATTTACTGTAGAAACACCAAATCGTACCGAAATTTTCATTAAGTCCTTAGAGCAACGTTGATCTGTGTTTTGTTCTGATAGGAGTTACCGTTTTGTCATGCTAAGCCTAAATGTGAGACCGGTTTAGAGGCAGAAAATGGCTGTTTTTCTCCACGTTTCTGTCTGTCTCAGCCTGCGGGGGCCCCTATCGCCGTGGTAACCTCTTTGATCCTCAGGCCAGAGCTCGTTAACTTCATAAACAATCCACCTGCCGCTCGTTTAAATGTTTATAAACACAGACACAGCTAAATCAGACTGACACAGGATGCAGCTACTAACTAACTATGTGTCAAGTCAGTCACACACACACACACAGACTCTAGAGCCAGCTTCATGTGATTACAGTCACACACACACACACACACACACAAACACACACACACCTTCATGTGATTAAAACACAGTTAACGTGCAACAGAATTTAAACTTAAACCATGATTTAATCTGGTTTTAAAGTTAAACCTTGTTGGTGTCACACACACACACACACACACACACACACACACACACACACACACACACACACACACACACACACACACACACACACAGGTAACCTAATGTGGTTACAGCTCCTCCATATCAGTGCTTATAGAAAGATGATCATGTGTCTGTCTGATCAGCTCTGTCTTGCGCTTAAGATCGTGGGTTTGATTCCCATGTTGACAGAGATGGCAAAATCGGCAGTAGCCCCGCGGCCCATTCAAAATTTCCCGAGAGGAAATTTTCTAGTTAACATTGTTGTAGTTATTCTGCCCTTTAACGGATTGTAACTACTTCTATATTATTCTACTTTTACACTTCACATATTGTTTCATCTATATTAGTAATGGTTCAAAAAAAAATTCTAACTGTTTTAAATAACAACAAATGCATCCATTCCATATCATTCAGCCTCCTGCTTACAAGTTATACTCTTCAGGTATTGCTTCATCTTTATTTATATTTGTTCAACAAATGCTTTCAAGCTGTTAATATATTTATTCATTTGAGTAGACTGAAATGTTAATTTTTTCACACCAATCTTCAAAAATTCAAGCAATTTTCCAAACATTTCATACAAATTCAACGTCCTTCTTATAAGTTTTACTTTTTAATCTTTTCTCACGTATTTCAGATTTCAACCCTTCTACTCTTACATGCTCGACTTTTAGCCTTCAGATATGATGTAGTTATTCTAACTTATCCTTACCTTTAAAGGATTGTAACAACTTCTATATTATTTTACTTTTATTCCTCAGATATTCTTTCATATATTAGTGATGGTTCAACAATGTTTTCAAGCCACCAGTTTTAAACTTGTTTGAGTAGACTCAAGCTTTTCAATTCATTCATACTGTTCTTCACTAATTCAAGTAATTACCACCCATTTCATACATCCTCCATCTTTCATCTTCTACTTTTACTATTCAGATATTGTATAATCTACATTAGTAATGGTTCAAAAATGTTTTCAAACTGTCAGTTTTAAGTAAATCTGAGTAGACTTCAGACTATCAATTTCTTCATACTGATCTTCAACAATTCAAGTAATTTCAAACCATTTCATACTCTTCATATATTGTTTCATCTCTTCAAGATTTCTTCAGCAGTTTCTTAACTTAATTCAGCATAGTTTCAACAATTTATTCAGCTCATTCAGCTTCCAGCTTTCAGCATTCACCCGTATTTCCTTCAGGAAATGCATTTTCTAGTTATTATTATTTTTCCACTTCCGGCCAGATTTCGATGTGCTACTAGTCCTGCAACTCGAAGAGTTGCAGGACATATTATATATCAAAACGTGCGTCTTGATCGGGATCGCTGTGCTATTACTTTTCTCAACAGTTTACGAATTTTTCGCGACGTAGTCGCGAAAAACTGCGCAAAAATTTTGCATGTAAGTCAATGGGACGGGCGAAAAAAAAAGACCGAAAAAGACCAATCATTGGAGTTTAACAAAAGTCTACTGCTCAGGCATACTTTCACCTAGAGACTCCATTTAAACTTTAAACAGTAGACACAAGTCTTGTGTATTGTCGTATTACTCCACGTTTTGATAGGTCATATAGTTTTTGATCAATCCATGATCAATGACCATGATCATTTTTGGAGAAATTATGAGTTTATAATGGGTGTGTATTGCATGGAATGTTCGTGTCAGAGTGCGTGACATCATCGGTTAGAGTGGGAGAGAGTGAAGAAACATTCTGTATTTTTTCTGGATAAATTGCCACCACGGCCACAATTTACACTCTACAGACATAATTTTTTCAGAATTTGTAAGACAAACTTGTTATCTCTCATGTCATGTGCTCAAAATATCAGAGAGACTTACAGAATTGACAGAATCAGCCTCTGAGTGCGGCCACGTCTGTCCCTGCTCCTCATTGAGTCCAATACAAATATTTTCTGAGAGGAGCAGAACGGCCTGATGTTTTAAAACTGCCAGCGTCGCCAAAATATTTACTGTAGAAACACCAAATCGTACCGAAATTTTCAGTAAGTCCTTAGAGCAACGTTGATCTGTGTTTTGTTCTGATAGGAGTTACCGTTTTGTCATGCTAAGCCTAATTGTGAGGCCGGTTTAGAGGCAGAAAATGGCTGTTTTTCTCCACGTTTCTGTCTGTCTCAGCCTGCGGGGGCCCCTATCGCCGTGGTAACCTCTTTGATCCTCAGGCCAGAGCTCGTTAACTTCATAAACAATCCACCTGGCGCTCGTTTAAATGTTTATAAACACAGACACAGCTAAATCAGACTGACACAGGATGCAGCTACTAACTAACTATGTGACAAGTCAGTCACACACACACACACACACACACAGACTCTAGAGCCAGCTTCATGTGATTACAGTCACACACACACACACACACACACACACACACACAGACTCTAGAGCCAGCTTCATGTGATTACAGTCACACACACACACACACAAACACACACACACACCTTCATGTGATTAAAACACAGTTAACGTGCAACAGAATTTAAACTTAAACCATGATTTAATCTGGTTTTAAAGTTAAACCTTGTTGGTGTCACACAAACACACACACACACACACACACACACACACACACACACACACACATACACACAGGTAACCTAATGTGGTTACAGCTCCTCCATATCAGTGCTTATAGAAAGATGATCATGTGTCTGTCTGATCAGCTCTGTCTTGACCTTAAGATCGTGGGTTTGATTCCCATGTTGACAGAGATGGCACAACCCGCAGTAGCTCCCGTGGCCCATTCAAAATTTCCCGAGAGGAAATTTTCTAGTTTCTTCTTATTAGTGTGACTGCTGAAGCAGTCACACTATTGTTCTTCTGTTTGGCCATTTTCTTCCGCCTTTTTACGGTCTTCTTCTAGTCCTTCATACTTTGTGCTATTTCAACAATTCATATATCAAAACGTGCAGCTTCTTTTGAACTTTATCGGCATTACTTTTCTCTTTTTAACTATTTATACTTTTTCAAATATTTAACTTTTTCTGATTTTTTTCAGCTTTATAATGTGTGTGTATTGCGTCTAACGAGCAGAGCCAGAGTGGTGTCAGAGTGGAGAGAGGCAAAAAAACATTCTAGAGTTTTTCTGGCTAAACTGTCAGCATGGCCACAAATTAAACTCTAGACAAATTATTTTCTCCAGTTTTGTAGCCACACTTGTCTTCTGGCTAAAATTCTGGTCAAAAATGCAAAGAGACTTAGATAATAATTTTAAATATTTTTTAAATGCAGCCAGGGAGCTCTCTGCTCTCATTAAGCTCAATGCATTTTTTTCACATCAGCAGGAGAAGGAGCTCAACTTTGTAACTTGCTGTTAAGTGCTTTTTAATTCATTTTAATTCACCAAAAAATAGTCACAGGTCACAAAAAAGTCCTCTTCTTACTTGGTGTGGCTAAATTATATTAATTTATTTTTGTTTTAAGCATCATTGAAAAATCTCACATTCATCAAAGTCTCAACCTCTCTTCTTGACAACTCCTCTGTAGTGTAGGGGTTAGGGTAACTGCCTGCCAACCCTAAGGTCACTGGTTCGAGTCCAAGGGAAGAACTCTTGTTATGTTATGTTGAATTCTGCTCTCCTCCCCCGCCTTCAATTGGTTACAGGTGTTTGTTATCTCCTTGATTACTCGTACCAGTTTGCAGCACATCATCACATTACAATGAATGACAACAGTCTTGAAAGCAGTGTGCTCTCTGTAGCCGAGTGGCAGAGTAAAGGTTTAGTGATCATATGGTCACGGGTTCGATTCCTGCCTCAGTCATTTCACATCATTGCTTGACTTTTGATTCCAATTATTCAGCTGTCATTGGACAGTCTTTGATTCCTCATAGTATAAAGCTCATTGTAACTCAGGTTCTCTGTGGCCATATGGTTAGTGTGTTAGGTGTTGTGCTATTTCAACAATTCATATATCAAAACGTGCAGCTTTTTTTGAACTTTATCGGCGTTACTTTTCTCTTTTTAACTATTTATACTTTTTCAAATATTTAACTTTTTCTGCAAATTAAACTCTAGACAAATTATTTTCTCCAGTTTTGTAGCCACACTTGTCTTCTGGCTAAAATTCTGGTCAAAAATGCAAAGAGACTTAGATAATAATTTTAAATATTTTTTAAATGCAGCCAGGGAGCTCTCTGCTCTCATTCAGCCCAATGCTGAGAATTCTCCACAACTCTGTCTGAAACATGATTATGTCTGTGCTCTCTGTGGCGAAGTGGCAGAGTAAAGGTTTATTGATCATGAGGTCATGGGTTCGATTCCTTGCTTTTTTTTTTAAGCAGAAGCCAGTGATCCTCTTATCAAAGGTTTTCTTTACCCCTCACATACTGTCTCTGTCTGTAGCCTAGTTGTTAGCTTGCTGGTCTGGAGACCTGAAGGTTGCTGGTTCAATTCTTGCCTCAACAACAATTATAGTGAATTATTTTCCCAGTTGTCCTCTGTTGACTTCTGATAACTTGCTTCATGTTGAAACTGCTGCTCTCAGCCTGAAATTCACAGAAATTTTCATTCTAAGTCATTCAAGCTTGACTCTCAAGCTTTCTTGATGTTGACAGTGTGCAGATCATTAACAGACAACAGTCTCTGCAACTGTGTGTGCACTGTGGCCTAGAGGCAGAGTGGAAGTCTAATGACCATGAGGTTGTGGGTTCAATTCCGACCTTGGTCAAACATTTGTATGGTGATCACTGCTTGCACTATTTGCTAATTCTGCAACAGCGTTCAGTTGCTATCAGCAGTCACACCATTTCCATTCTTGGAAATGCTTTTTCTAGTTAGTGTGACTGCTGAAGCAGTCACACTATTGTTCTTCTGTTTGGCCATTTTCTTCCGCCTTTTTACGGTCTTCTTCTAGTCCTTCATACTTTGTGCTATTTCAACAATTCATATATCAAAACGTGCAGCTTTTTTTGAACTTTATCGGCATTACTTTTCTCTTTTTAACTATTTATACTTTTTCAAATATTTAACTTTTTCACAAAAAATCTCACATTCATCAAAGTCTCAACCTCTCTTCTCCACAACTCCACTGTAGTGTAGGGGTTAGGGTGGATGCCTTCCAACCCTAAGGTCACTGGTTCGAATCCAAGGGAAGAACTCTTGTTATGTTATGTTGAATTCTGCTCTCCTCCCCCGCCTTCAATTGGTTACAGGTGTTTGTTATCTCCTTGATTACTCGTACCAGTTTGCAGCACATCATCACATTACAATGAATGACAACAGTCTTGAAAGCAGTGTGCTCTCTGTAGCCCAGTGGCAGAGTAAAGGTTTAGTGATCATATGGTCATGGGTTCGATTCCTGCCTCAGTCTTTTCACATCATTGCTTGACTTTTGATTCCAATTATTCAGCTGTCATTGGACAGTCTTTGATTCCTCATAGTATAAAGCTCAGGTTCTCTGTGGCCGTATGGTTAGTGTGTTAGGTGTTGTGCTATTTCAACAATTCATATATCAAAACGTGCAGCTTTTTTTGAACTTTATCGGCATTACTTTTCTCTTTTTAACTATTTATACTTTTTAAAATATTTAACTTTTTCTGCAAATTAAACTCTAGACAAATTATTTTCTCCAGTTTTGTAGCCACACTTGTCTTCTGGCTAAAATTCTGGTCAAAAATGCAAAGAGACTTAGATAATAATTTAAAATATTTTTTAAATGCAGCCAGGGAGCTCACTGCTCTCATTCAGCCCAATGCTGAGAATTCTCCACAACTCTGTCTGAAACATGCTTATGTCTGTGCTCTCTGTGGCGAAGTGGCAGAGTAAAGGTTTATTGATCATGAGGTCTTGGGTTCGATTCCTTACTTTTTTTTTTTAAGCAGAAGCCAGTGATCCTCTTATCAAAGGTTTTCTTTACCCCTCACATACTGTCTCTGTCTGTAGCCTAGTGGTTAGCTTGCTGGTCTGGAGACCTGAAGGTTGCTGGTTCAAATCTTGCCTCAATAACAATTATAGTGAATTATTTTCCCAGTTGTCCTCTGTTGACTTCTGATAACTTGCTTCATGTTGAAACTGCTGCTCTCAGCCTGAAATTCACAGAAATTTTCATTCTAAGTCATTCAAGCTTGACTCTCAAGCTTTCTTGATGTTGACAGTGTGCAGATCATTAACAGACAACAGTCTCTGCAAGTGTGTGTGCACTGTGGCCTAGAGGCAGAGTGGAAGTCTAATGACCATGAGGTTGTGGGTTCGATTCCGACCTTGGTCAAACATTTGTATGGTGATCACTGCTTGCACTATTTGCTAATTCTGCAACAGCGTTCAGTTGCTATCAGCAGTCACACCATTTCCATTCTTGGAAATGCTTTTTCTAGTTAGTGTGACTGCTGAAGCAGTCACACTATTGTTCTTCTGTTTGGCCATTTTCTTCCGCCTTTTTACGGTCTTCTTCTAGTCCTTCATACTTTGTGCTATTTCAACAATTCATATATCAAAACGTGCAGCTTCTTTTGAACTTTATCGGCATTACTTTTCTCTTTTTAACTATTTATACTTTTTCAAATATTTAACTTTTTCTGATTTTTTTCAGCTTTATAATGTGTGTGTATTGCGTCTAACGAGCAGAGCCAGAGTGGTGTCAGAGTGGAGAGAGGCAAAAAAACATTCTAGAGTTTTTCTGGCTAAACTGTCAGCACGGCCACAAATTAAACTCTAGACAAATTATTTTCTCCAGTTTTGTAGCCACACTTGTCTTCTGGCTAAAATTCTGGTCAAAAATGCAAAGAGACTTAGATAATAATTTTAAATATTTTTTAAATGCAGCCAGGGAGCTCTCTGCTCTCATTAAGCTCAATGCATTTTTTTCACATCAGCAGGAGAAGGAGCTCAACTTTGTAACTTGCTGTTAAGTGCTTTTTAATTCATTTGAATTCACCAAAAAATAGTCACAGGTCACAAAAAAAGTCCTCTTCTCACTTGGTGTGGCTAATTTATATTAATTTATTTTTGTTTTAAGCATCATTGAAAAATCTCACATTCATCAAAGTCTCAACCTCTCTTCTTGATAACTCCTCTGTAGTGTAGGGGTTAGGGTAACTACCTGCCAACCCTAAGGTCACTGGTTCGAATCCAAGGGAAGAATTCTTGTTATGTTATGTTGAATTCTGCTCTCCTCCCCCGCCTTCAATTGGTTACAGGTGTTTGTTATCTCCTTGATTACTCGTACCAGTTTGCAGCACATCATCACATTACAATGAATGACAACAGTCTTGAAAGCAGTGTGCTCTCTGTAGCCGAGTGGCAGAGTAAAGGTTTAGTGACCATATGGTCACGGGTTCGATTCCTGCCTCAGTCATTGCACACCATTGCTTGACTTTTGATTCCAATTATTCAGCTGTCATTGGACAGTCTTTGATTCCTCATAGTATAAAGCTCATTGTAACTCAGGTTCTCTGTGGCCATATGGTTAGTGTGTTAGGTGTTGTGCTATTTCAACAATTCATATATCAAAACGTGCAGCTTTTTTTGAACTTTATCGGCGTTACTTTTCTCTTTTTAACTATTTATACTTTTTAAAATATTTAACTTTTTCTGCAAATTAAACTCTAGACAAATTATTTTCTCCAGTTTTGTAGCCACACTTGTCTTCTGGCTAAAATTCTGGTCAAAAATGCAAAGAGACTTAGATAATAATTTTAAATATTTTTTAAATGTAGCCAGGGAGCTCTCTGCTCTCATTCAGCCCAATGCTGAGAATTCTCCACAACTCTGTCTGAAACATGCTTATGTCTGTGCTCTCTGTGGCGAAGTGGCAGAGTAAAGGTTTATTGATCATGAGGTCATGGGTTCGATTCCTTACTTTTTTTTTTAAGCAGAAGCCAGTGATCCTCTTATCAAAGGTTTTCTTTACCCTCACATACTGTCTCTGTCTGTAGCCTAGTGGTTAGCTTGCTGGTCTGGAGACCTGAAGGTTGCTGGTTCAATTCTTGCCTCAACAACAATTATAGTGAATTATTTTCCCAGTTGTCCTCTGTTGACTTCTGATAACTTGCTTCATGTTGAAACTGCTGCTCTCAGCCTGAAATTCACAGAAATTTTCATTCTAAGTCATTCAAGCTTGACTCTCAAGCTTTCTTGATGTTGACAGTGTGCAGATCATTAACAGACAACAGTCTCTGCAACTGTGTGTGCACCGTGGCCTAGAGGCAGAGTGGAAGTCTAATGACCATGAGGTTGTGGGTTCAATTCCAACCTTGGTCAAACATTTGTATGGTGATCACTGCTTGCACTATTTGCTAATTCTGCAACAGCGTTCAGTTGCTATCAGCAGTCACACCATTTCCATTCCTGGAAATGCTTTTTCTAGTTAGTGTGACTGCTGAAGCAGTCACACTATTGTTCTTCTGTTTGGCCATTTTCTTCCGCCTTTTTACGGTCTTCTTCTAGTCCTTCATACTTTGTGCTATTTCAACAATTCATATATCAAAACGTGCAGCTTCTTTTGAACTTTATCGGCATTACTTTTCTCTTTTTAACTATTTATACTTTTTCAAATATTTAACTTTTTCACAAAAAATCTCACATTCATCAAAGTCTCAACCTCTCCTCTTCACAACTCCACTGTAGTGTAGGGGTTTGGGTAACTGCTTGCCAACCCTAAGGTCACTGGTTCGAATCCAAGGGAAGAATTCTTGTTATGTTATGTTGAATTCTGCTCTCCTCCCCCGCCTTCAATTGGTTACAGGTGTTTGTTATCTCCTTGATTACTCATACCAGTTTGCAGCACATCATCACATTACAATGAATGACAACAGTTTTGAAAGCAGTGTGCTCTCTGTAGCCGAGTGGCAGAGTAAAGGTTTAGTGATCACATGGTCATGGGTTCGATTCCTGCCTCAGTCTTTTCACTTCATTGCTTGACTTTTGATTCCAATTATTCAGCTGTCATTGGACAGTCTTTGATTCCTCATAGTATAAAGCTCATTGTAACTCAGGTTCTCTGTGGCCATATGGTTAGTGTGTTAGGTGTTGTGCTATTTCAACAATTCATATATCAAAACGTGCAGCTTTTTTTGAACTTTATCGGCATTACTTTTCTCTTTTTAACTATTTATACTTTTTCAAATATTTAACTTTTTCTGCAAATTAAACTCTAGACAAATTATTTTCTCCAGTTTTGTAGCCACACTTGTCTTCTGGCTAAAATTCTGGTCAAAAACGCAAAGAGACTTAGATAATAATTTTAAATATTTTTTAAATGCAGCCAGGGAGCTCTCTGCTCTCATTCAGCCCAATGCTGAGAATTCTCCACAACTCTGTCTGAAACATGCTTATGTCTGTGCTCTCTGTGGCGAAGTGGCAGAGTAAAGGTTTATTGATCATGAGGTCTTGGGTTCGATTCCTTACTTCTTTTTTTAAGCAGAAGCCAGTGATCCTCTTATCAAAGGTTTTCTTTACCCCTCACATACTGTCTCTGTCTGTAGCCTAGTGGTTAGCTTGCTGGTCTGGAGACCTGAAGGTTGCTGGTTCAAATCTTGCCTCAACAACAATTATAGTGAATTATTTTCCCAGTTGTCCTCTGTTGACTTCTGATAACTTGCTTCATGTTGAAACTGCTGCTCTCAGCCTGAAATTCACAGAAATTTTCATTCTAAGTCATTCAAGCTTGACTCTCAAGCTTTCTTGATGTTGACAGTGTGAAGATCATTAACAGACAACAGTCTCTGCAACTGTGTGTGCACTGTGGCCTAGAGGCAGAGTGGAAGTCTAATGACCATGAGGTTGTGGGTTTGATTCTGACCTTGGTCAAACATTTGTATGGTGATCACTGCTTGCACTATTTGCTAATTCTGCAACAGCGTTCAGTTGCTATCAGCAGTCACACCATTTCCATTCTTGGAAATGCTTTTTCTAGTTATTTTTCCACTTCCGGCCAACTTTCGATTCGCTACTAGTCCTGCAACTCGAAGAGTTGCAGGCCAAATTATATATCAAAACGTGCGGCTTGATCGGGATCGGTGTGCTATTACTTTTCTCAACAGTGTACGAATTATTCGCAACGTAAGTCGCGAAATACTGCGCAAAATTTTTGCATGTAAGTCAATGGGACGGGCGGAAAAAAAAGACCGAAAAAGACCAATCATCGGAGTTTAACAAAAGTCTACTGCTCAGGCATACTTTCACCTAGAGACTCCATTTAAACTTTAAACAGTAGACACAAGTCTTGTGTATTGTCGTATTACTCCACGTTTTGATAGGTCATATAGTTTTTGATCAATCCCTGATCAATGACCATGATCATTTTTGGAGAAATTATGAGTTTATAATGGGTGTGTATTGCATGGAATGTTCGTGTCAGAGTGCGTGACATCATCGGTTAGAGTGGGAGAGAGTGAAGAAACATTCTGTATTTTTTCTGGATAAATTGCCACCACGGCCACAATTTACACTCTACAGACATAATTTTTTCAGAATTTGTAAGACAAACTTGTTATCTCTCATGTCATGTGCTCAAAATATCAGAGAGACTTACAGAACTTACAGAATCAGCCTCTGAGTGCGGCCACGTCTGTCCCTGCTCCTCATTGAGTCCAATACAAATATTTTCTGAGAGGAGCAGAACGGCCTGATGTTTTAAAACTGCCAGCGTCGCCAAAATATTTACTGTAGAAACACCAAATCGTACCGAAATTTTCAGTAAGTCCTTAGAGCAACGTTGATCTGTGTTTTGTTCTGATAGGAGTTACCGTTTTGTCATGCTAAGCCTAATTGTGAGGCCGGTTTAGAGGCAGAAAATGGCTGTTTTTCTCCACGTTTCTGTCTGTCTCAGCCTGCGGGGGCCCCTATCGCCGTGGTAACCTCTTTGATCCTCAGGCCAGAGCTCGTTAACTTCATAAACAATCCACCTGGCGCTCGTTTAAATGTTTATAAACACAGACACAGCTAAATCAGACTGACACAGGATGCAGCTACTAACTAACTATGTGACAAGTCAGTCACACACACACACACAGACTCTAGAGCCAGCTTCATGTGATTACAGTCACACACACACACACACACACACACACCATACACACACACACACACACACACACACACACACACACACACACACAGGTAACCTAATGTGGTTACAGCTCCTCCATATCAGTGCTTATAGAAAGATGATCATGTGTCTGTCTGATCAGCTCTGTCTTGACCTTAAGATCGTGGGTTTGATTCCCATGTTGACAGAGATGGCAAAATCGGCAGTAGCCCCGCGGCCCATTCAAAATTTCCCGAGAGGAAATTTTCTAGTTTTCACATGTTCTCTCAGTAAAGCTCAAAACAAATATGAACAGCACATTATACCCTCCTCCCCTCCCCCACTGCACATTGATTGTAGCGTAACAATGAAAACAAACGGCTCATCTATTCCTCTGAATACGACCGTTTTTTCTCCACTTCTGCAGCAGAGACTCTGAGCTTTTTTTTTTAAATTCTGAAAAAAGAAATCACTTTGGAGTAACAAGCCAAAGCTGCTTGGAGAGACAAGACGCACTGCACTGCCGAGTGACGGCCGATGAGAAGATGTGGCGGCGCAGCGAGGAAGTATTACTGAATGAACTGTGTGAACACGTAAAGGAAGGAGCGGGGAAGATGATGGGGGAGCTGAGGAAACCAGAGAGAGAGAGAGAAGAGAAGTAAAGAGCGTAAAGGAGGGAAGAGAGGGATTTGGGCATGGAGGAGAAAAAAGCTAGAGACATATGGTGCTGAATAAATTCATACTAATGAAGCCTGACTGATGCTCTGCTTCTAACCAACACCTCATCTAATCCGCTCACTGGGAAAGAGACACAGATGGACATATACACACACACACACAGAGAGAGAGGGAGAGAGAGAGGAAGCAGAGGAGGAAGAGTTAGCTGGAATACCCTCTTGTCTGGAGGCCCAGATTATCTCTGGCAGTGAGGCATGCTGGGAGCCAGTGAGCCACAGCAGATTGTGGTCTGGCCAAGGTTACATACAGTAGCCAGGACCGGGATTGGATTGGACCACATTTAATGGTCAGTGTTGACGAAGGAGAAGGACAGCCAGGAGCTCTGAGTCTCTGAGATGTAGCAGCTAACAGAAACGGATGGGAACAGCACAGCCTGTGTGTGTGTGTGTGTGTGTGAGCTGCAGACACAAGCTTCATCCAACAGGACCAAAACAAAAACACTTCAGGGCCAAGACTTGTCTTTTGTCTGATTGGCTGGGAGACAGCAACTAGTCATAGTCAGGAAGGACGGAGCGTGAACATTAGTTTGCTCACAGTTGATGTCGGACCCTGGTCGGTCCCCTGTGTTCTCCCCTGAGTTCACACACACACATGAAACACAGTAAGTCTGACTCCTACCATCTATTGCCTTACTACAGTACCAGGAGGGGCTAACAGCTTATACTGGACATTTTAACTCATTGAGTGCCGCGCTCCTTTCCAAAGTTTTAGTCAAGTGTACCGGCACAGTTCTAACATTTTTCTCAAAATGAGGCCCTATGTTCCCACTGGACTCTCTCTACCTATCTGGACTCTATCCATCTGGCCTGTCTAGCCTCTACCTGGTCTTTTTACTAAACTTAACCAACTCTTTTCTCAACTCTTCATTGCCTAAACCCAACCAATGGTGGGACCAAAGGGCTGTGGGAACATAGGGCCTAATTTTCAGTGACAACAAAAGTTAGAAATGTGGGAACATAAGGCTGTGGGAACATAGGAATGACCCCCGATTTTTGTAGAGCCACAGTGTATTCTATATTATTGCCACCAACACATACTGTGGCTCATTTGAAAGGTGAAACTTTATGCTTCAAATGGCCACAAACCGTTTGTCTCTACGTGCCTCCGTTCCTGAGAAAAGTCAAGCTAAACATGGATGGGTTTCTTTTTCTCTAGAAAAGGAGATAGAGCGTCTTTTCTGAAAGCTGCTCTGTTTGTGCCTGTCGCTCTTCTGACACTCGCATTTCTGGATCAAAGGGCTCGTGTAAGATAAATATATACAACAATTGTTGTGATGGTCTCTCGGCCACAGCAGGTCGGGAACACCGGTCCCACCGGTGGTCACGGCACACACACACACACACATATTACAGGTGTGTGATTGTCGCTGCAGCTGCTGCCTGTTCGTCACTATATGACGAGTTGGGCCCTGTAGCGATTTGTGTTTATTAATTAAATTAATTTATTAACAGAGCGCGAGAGAGACGAACACACATGCTGTCATTGTCTGCATCGGATCAAATGTCATTCTGTCCCTTCGTCCGTCCAGCTCTCTGTCCACTCTCTTCATGGCGGAAACGATTACACGCGCAAAACCCTCCTTTGAATACTGCGGTTTGCACGTGTTTTCATTTAGCGGGTTACTCTTAGTAGATCACCTGTTTTGCGTGCGCTAACCAAACAAGCAATATTATAGCGGGCACAAACAATTTAACGCCCGCTATCTGGGATCTTAGTAGATCCGGCCCAAAGTGTGTTAAAGTGTCTATTTTCATAATTTAAAAAAAAAGCAAAAAACGTAAAATTACGTGGTTGGCACTCAATGAGTTAATAGATCCGGTCCTGCAGCACATTTGAAGGGTGTATGGTTCTTGGTGGCTTTAATCATTGGTCTCCAATTAGGCCAATATGTTAATATTAGTGTGCCATCATCTGTCAATTATTATTATTGTATATTTGTTAAAGCTATAGTGCGTCGTCTGTAAATATCCGTTTCAGCCAAGCCGCTACAAGAGGAGATGATACAACGCTGATGAAGCCGTTCGGCTCCTCTAACACCTCGCAGTATTTTTCAGTATTTGTTCTTTTTGTATTTGGTGATGTTTGGCGACATTCCCGCGCTGGCTCACAGGAAATAATGGTGCGTTCCAGGCAACCCGTAACCCGTGTTTTTCCGACCCCTGATCGTACCAGTTTACTTTCTGGCCTCAAATAAAGTTGTGAAGTTTCAATTACCTCCGGCGGCATTTCCGGGGCAACGACATGCGCAGCCTGTAGCTACATGCTAAGTGGCAGCACCAGCAGTAGCAGTGTTGCCGCTGGCTTTCTTTTTCCTTTCTTTTTTTTTTACCCGCGGTCGGGTTGAGAATTAATTAACGCTCATGAGTCTGGCCGTGATCAAGTGTTGGGTCCGAGATTCAACAAGCCGCTCGGGTTTTACCGTTACTACAGGCAGTAGTTTTACCGTTACTACAGGCAGTATGCCCATTTATCACCAATAAACACAGTAGAGGAGGGGGAGTGACTGAGCTCAGGCTGGGGGGGGGGGTCTCTGATGCAGAGAGGGAGAGGCCGTGCCGTGTAAAAAAAACAACAACAGAAAGTGTCACGACTTCCTGTATCTGGCCCTTCAAAATAAAAGCCCCATAGTCTTTCATATAGTTCAGTCATATTGATTTTGAGTTAATATTGACAAGACACGGCTCCAAAGGTTTGTTTGTTTTTTCCTGCGACCAATCGACCGATGAAATTTTGGTCGGCTAATTTTTGGGGGGCAGCCCTAGAAGTGATTTATGTTTTCTTTTTCAGGTTTGAAAATGCCATATCCAATACCTGGTACCATTAAATCTTATTTTATTTAATGACATTTATGTCAAAGTGATAATACACACATAGCAGCCGATGAAAAATTTGATGTGTTGCGTGCAGTAGAATTTTGATGCATTGCAATGCATCGTAGAATCGAATCGAATCGTTACCTGCTGAATCGTAATCGAATTGAATCGTGAGGGCAGTGCCAATGCACACCCCTAGAAGTTACGAGTGGCCGTTATAGTGACTTTCACGGGTAACGGGTTGCCTGAAACGCTACAAAGTCGTTAGTCGTGACTTGAAGCCATAATTTACGGGTTCAACAGCCTGCCTGGAACGCAGCATAACGCACTCTACTGGGTTTTACCTGACAACGAGAAGGGGGGGGGGGGGGGGGGAGCGCTGCTAAGCAACATGGCGGAGAACCTGAAGAAGTGATCCTACTAAAAAGAAAAAGCCTTCCCGTTCGGCAGAAGGTCTGTTGGCCAAGAAAGAGAGAGTCGGTGGCATATTGAGGTGCCAGCCGTATCGTTGTAATAACGCAGAAATCCTCTAGGGGGCGATAGAAGTTACACACTATAGCTTTAACCCTGTTGTCCTTATGGGTCAAATTGACACAATCTGTTCTCTTCCTCCATCCTTCCTTCCTTCCTTCCCTTCGTCCTTATTTAGGCCTACTTACTCCTTCCTCTTTGATCCAATTGACATGATCTGTTCCCTCCCTCCATCTTTCTTTCCTTCCTTCTTTCCACAATCCTTATTCCCTTCCTTCATTCCTTCCTTCCCTTTGTCCTTACTTTCTTCCTCTTTTGATTCAATTGACCCGGTCTGTTCCCTCCCTCCATCTGTCTTTCCTTCCTTTTTATCCTCCCTTCCTTCATTCCTTCCTTCCTTCCCTTTGTCCTTACTTTCTTCCTCTTTTGATCCAATTGACCCGGTCTGTTCCCTCCCTCCATCTTTCTTTCCTTCCTTTTTATCCTCCCTTCCTTCATTCCTTCCTTCCTTCCCTTTGTCCTTACGTTCTTCCTCTTTTGATCCAATTGACCCGGTCTGTTCCCTCCCTCCATCTTTCTTTCCTTCCTTTTTATCCTCCCTTCCTTTCTTCTTTCCTCCCCTTCGTCCTTACTTCTTCCTTCCTTTTTGACCCAATCTGTTCCCTCCCTCCTTCTATCTTACCTCCCTTCCTTCCTTGACCCAGGAGGACAACAGGAGGGTTAAGCTTCCATTTTCACACTATGGTCAAAGTCTGAACTGATGAAAACTAGCAGCTGTTAACTGGAGTTAGGAGTTTCTCCTCAGTGGATGTGAGGCTCTAAGGTCAGAGGATGTTGTTATTTTTTGCAGCAGATGAAGATATAGATATCTACATCAGTCGCCGCCGGCCAGAGTCGCTCCCGCAAACCGTCCTTTTTACCCAGTTTTAGCGTTTTTATCTCAACTTCTTGACAACCCACTTTCAGTAACTGGTTGGCTTTAAGTATATATTTGACCTGGGTGAAATATACTAGCAATCGGACGTGTGGATTTCACTCCTTCGGCGTTTTAAACCTGGCTAGTGTTTGCACAACTAGCAAACAGGCCCCGACTGCGCTGGCACTGATTTTATCAAGAACTGTCTCTTATTCGGTGTGTATCCGGCTACATTCATCAATCAATGCCCCCATGGATTAAACAAACATCTGGGATTACATCGGCTACGGACTGGAACTTTGCAACCAAGACCTACCTGAGTTTTCCACCAATAGCGGGCCTCTTCCCAGGCCCTCGCCGGTAGGTCTCCTCTCCGTGCTGTTGATCTGATCTGTTATTGTTCTGCTAATCCACCGCTGCGGGCTCCTACGGAGCCCTGGTGTGTAAGTGTCCTACACGGCACAGTCCAGTCATCATTTCAGACTGCCCTCTGTTCGCTCCCGTCTGGTGTTGTTGGCTGCCTGCTGGCCTCTGTCCTCTCTGTTTCAGCCATGACTCCACTCCCATCCGGCTGTGTCAACTGCACCTGTCTGGCTGAAAAGATCCAGGAGCTGGAGAAGAGAATCTCCAGGCTCTACCAGATCCAGGAAGACGAGAAGCTGCTGGACACCATCATCTTCGCTCTTCCGCACCCCGACCTGACTGGCACACCGGAGCCTGATCCCGCCGCCGCCGCCGCCGCCGCTCCTGCCGCCTCTCCTCCGGACCCCGCTGCTGCTGCGACCGCCGCTGCCGCCTCTGCCGCCTCTGCCGCCGCCGCCGCTGCGACCACCTCTCCCCCGGAGCCCGCTGCTGGGAAACCTGCTTCACCCCCTGAGTCTGTCTCCATTCACCGTGATCCCACGGCTGCTCCTCCACCCTTCATCCACGACGTCTCCTGGACA
Source organism: Trachurus japonicus (assembly GCF_045865225.1). NCBI lineage: Eukaryota > Metazoa > Chordata > Actinopteri > Carangiformes > Carangidae > Trachurus > Trachurus japonicus. The sequence continues at coordinate 37,996,981 of NC_140916.1, forward strand.
AGGCTCGGAGCTAAACCTAAGGCTCCGGTTAGCTCCACTCCATCTCACCAGGAGCACTGGTCCCAGATCAGTGCCCGCACCGGGAAAACAAAGTTTCCACCACAGGCTCCAGTCTTCCACCTTCACCTGGAGAACAAGTACAGCATCCTCGACCTGCACGATTTCCCCCCCTTGCCCCCGGGATCCCAGCCTGCTCCTCCGCCCCCGTCCTGTCCACCTGCCGCGCCGGAGCGCTCCCTCACCGGGTCCCGCCGGCTGTCAATACCGTGCTTCACACCTGCACCGCAGCGGGCCCGTGTCCCTCCTGCCCTGTCCCCACTGTCCTCCCCGGAGAGGCTGAGCTCCCCTCCATCGTCCTGTCCCTCTCCGGTCACGCAGTCTCCACGTCCTCTTTTCCCTCCGACGACTTTAATTGTAGGTGACTCCATCGTAAAAAACATCCGCTTTTTCAACGCAGTCACACGGTGTTTCCCCGGTGCGAAGGTCCTTGACATTTTAACACATCTCCCCACTCTGTTGAAAACTCTGCCAACCTCCATCCAGAGAGTTATAATCCATGTCGGTACAAATGACACATCCCTCCGCCAGACTGAGCTGACGAAGAATCACTTCATCCGACTTTTAAATTTCCTGAAAAACTCTGAACTCTCTGCATTCATCAGCGGCCCCATCCCCACTTCTGGCCGTGGATGTGGGCGTTTCAGCCGAGTCCTCAGTCTGCACACCTGGCTCCAGTCTGCGTGCCAAGCTCACAGCATTGCCTTTGTGGACAATTTTAATCTTTTCTGGAACCGCTCATCCTTTTTTAAGTCGGATGGAATACACCCTAGCTACGTAGGTAGCCGCATGCTAGCGGCTAATCTGCAGCACACTGTACATTCCTTCCCACATGACTGACTGTTTACTTCCCCCCCACTCACGCCCCCCTCTCCCTCTGTGGTGCACTCACTGTCGACAGCTTCTCCCCAGAGCTCCCCCTGCTGGCCACACCTGTCATCGTCTCCCTCAGCTGCTGGCCTCTCCATCATTACTCTATCCAATAACCACAGCAACACCCAACCACTCCCTATTCCTGTCCATATTACAAACAGACACCACTCTGGCAGAAACACCACCCGGACTGTTAATCACTCTGTACTAGCCAGCCCATCTATGCTGGCTTCCACTCACACCAAATATGATAACTCATCTGTCAGCTTTGGACTTCTCAACATCCGCTCACTTACAAACAAAGGACACCTCATCCATGACCTCCTCACTGACCGCAAGCTCGACTTCCTCTGTTTGACTGAAACCTGGCAACAACCAAATGACTTCTCCTCACTGAATGACTCCACCCCACCGGACTTTACTTACCTCTCCCACCCCCGTAGCCACGGCCGTGGGGGAGGTATTGCAGTCATTCACCATAAGAAATGGAAAGTCCTGCCACAGTCACTGCCTGTCTTCTCCTCATTTGAACATCTTGCACTTACACTCCCTGGACCCACTCCCACCATCATTGCCACTTTCTACCGCCCTCCCAAGCCCCACAGTGACTTCTTAAATGACTTTGCCATCTTACTCACCCATCTATCCACTCTATCACCAAACATCATATTACTAGGGGACTTCAATATACACATGGACAACATTAATTCACCCCTCACCAGAGACTTTTCATCATGCCTGGACAGTTTTGGACTCCATCAATTCATCAACTTCCCAACACACACAAAAGGACACACTCTGGACCTAATCTGCTGCTCTGGCCTCACCCCCTCCAACTGCACAGCTGACGATCTCCATGTGAGTGACCATTTCCTCATCTCTTTTAGCACTGCACTCTGCCTCTCAAGAATCAAGTCACCACGCTTCATTTCATTCCGGAACTTAAAGAACATCAACATTGACACTCTCTGCTCCAACATTGACACTATTCTGATCCCGGACTGTTCTACCACCTCTGACGAAATGATAACCCTCTACAACACAAGTCTAAGCAACATCCTCAACTCCCTCGCTCCCCTCAAAACACGCTCTGTCTCCTTCTCCACAACTGCCCCCTGGTATACCCCTCATCTCCGCTCCATGAAAACTAAAGGCCGCCAACTGGAACGACTCTATAAGAAAACTGGACTCACCATTCACAAAGAAATGTACATAACCCACATACGCCATTACAAGGACTCAATCATCCAAGCCAAAACAAACCACTACTCCGCTCAGATTATCTCCAATGAAGGAAACACCAGATCACTGTTCACACTGCTCAATAGAACTCTCCAGCCACCTGACTCCTTACCTCCCCACCTCTATTCAACTGACACCTGTAACTCCCTAATGCAGTTTTTCAATGACAAAATCTCCATCATTCACCAACACTTAGATTCAGACTCACTTCCCTCTCTCCCACCTGCACTTCCTCTCCTCCCACCAGCACCTCTGCCACACTGTCAGCACTTCTCTAGTTTCCAACCTCCCACTGACCTTCAAATCTATGACCTCATCCGTAAATCCAAACCCTCTACCTGTCAGCTTGACCCCCTTCCCACCACCCTTGTCAAATCTTGTCTCCCCTCTGTGCTTCCCCTCATATCTGCCATCATTCACTCTTCACTCACCACTGGAACTGTTCCCTCACCCCTCAAAACTGCAGCTATCACCCCTATTCTGAAAAAACCTGGCTTAGACCCCAACAACTACAATAATCTCCGCCCCATCTCCAACCTACCTTTCATATCCAAAATCCTTGAAAAAATAGTCGCCACCCAATTACACACCCACTTAACTCAAAACTCCCTCTATGACCCTTTTCAATCTGGTTTCCGCCCCCGCCACAGCACCGAAACTGCACTCATAAAAATCACCAACGATCTTCTCACTGCAGCTGATTCCGGTTCACTTTCCATCCTCATCCTCCTCGACCTAAGTGCAGCTTTTGACACCATTTCCCACCCCATCCTCCTTCATAGACTCTCCTCCATCGGCATCACCCACACCCCCCTTCACTGGTTCCACTCCTATCTCTCAGGCCGCACTCAGTTCATCCAGCTCAAATCATTTAAGTCTGACCCCTCCCCAGTCACTACAGGTGTGCCCCAGGGCTCTGTCCTGGGGCCCCTTCTCTTCATCACTTATCTCCTCCCCCTTGGCACCATCTTCCGTAAATATAACATCCATTACCACTGCTACGCGGATGACACCCAGCTCTACCTTTCCAGTAAACCAAACTCCGCACTCCCACCCTCTTCCCTCATCACCTGCTTAACCGAAATCAAATCCTGGTTCACTTCCAACTTCCTCAAATTAAACAGTGATAAAACAGAAATCCTTCTAGTTGGCACCAAATCTACACTATCCAAAATTGACCGTTTCCCCCTTCTTATCGACAGTTCCTCAGTTTCCCCCTCCCCTCAGGTTAAGAGTCTGGGTGTCATCCTTGACAGCACTCTATCATTCAAATCTCACATCAATAACACCACTCGGGCTGCCTACTTTCATTTACGTAATATCAATCGACTCCGTCCCTCCCTCACTCCCAACACCGCCTCCATCCTTGTCCACAGCCTCGTCACCTCCCGTCTTGATTATTGCAACTCGCTCCTCTTTGGTCTCCCTCACAAGTCTCTCCATAAGCTTCAACTGGTTCAAAACTCTGCTGCACGTGTCATCACCAAAACCCCTTCTTCCCACCATATCACTCCCATCCTACAGCAACTTCACTGGCTCCCGGTCACATTACGAATCCAATTCAAAATCCTTCTGTATACTTTCAAAGCTATCCACAACCTCGCCCCTCCATACTTGTCTGATCTTCTCCACATTGCCACTCCAGCACGCTCCCTCAGATCTTCCTCCTCTCTCCACCTCACTGTCCCCCCTGCTCTCCTCAGCACCATGGGGAGCAGAGCTTTCAGTCGCTCTGCTCCCCGACTCTGGAATTCTTTACCATCTCACATCCGTAACATTGACTCTCTCCCTCTTTTCAAAACAAAAATCAAAACCCACCTGTTTCAAATTGCCTATCCACCCCACCACCCCTCACCCTAACACTTCCCTTCTATTCTGCACAGTTTTATTTATTTGCTCTCTTCATTATTCATTCTTACTGATGTGTTTATTGTTGTTTATTTTGTGCTTTTTAATGTTGTCTATTCCGTGCTGTGTGTTTTGTTTTGGTATTATTTATTGATGATTTATTCTGTGTTTTTGATGATTTTAACTGCTGTAAAGTGTCCTTGAGTGGCGTGAAAGGCGCTTTCTAAATAAAATTTATTATTATTATTATTATTATGAAGAACAACATGTTGTTGTGTGAAGCCCTTTGAGACAAACTGTTTGTAAAAATGTTTTGCCTTCCTTGCCTCAGTGAAGGGAACAATATCACCCATCTGTTTCTTGTTTTATTACAATGTTTATTACAGACTAGGGTTGCAAAGGGGCGGAAAATTTCCAGTAAATTTCCGGTAAATTTCGAGAAACTTTCCATGAGAAGTTAAATTGGGGAATTGATGGGAATTAACTGAAAATTGGGGGTAGTTTAATTTAAACAAACTGTATTATATCCAAAGATAAATGTAAATATTTAGTTAAGTCATAAGCAGACATCCCTGCAAAATAATACAATTAAAAAACATGACATTTCAACAGATTTATTTGTGAGTAGAACTTTATCAAGTTGTAATTCTTGTATGAACAATCAATTCTTTTACTGAACAACAAAAACATGACTCCCCCCCACTGTGTGCATGTGATTGAGGAATAGCATAGATATTCAAGTGTACTTGCATTAAATCTGGTTGCTTTAGCCAAGATTATGCTACAATATATTTTCCCTAACTATATTTAAGTTCCCTGTAAAGGGCCAACCTTCAATTTTTTCAAAATTTCGAATTTATTCCCATTTATTCCCGTTTATTCCCATTATATTCCCATTAATTCCCATATATTCCAGTTAATTTCCATGGAAAGTTTCCAACTTTGAAAATTCCTGGAATTTTGCAACCCTATTACAGACACAAAACAGACACTTTAAAAGACTTGATGAGGTCAGGAGGCCTTCATCATCAGCTCCTGTTTAAATAAAAAAAGATGAAGACTGTCAACAAAATCACCATCAGGTAGATACAGGTAGGCACTCTCCATTTCAAGCCTGGACTTTTGTCTCATGAATCATGTATAATGGAGCATTTATGTTGTAATTGGCACATCTTTTCTGGTCTTCACTGACACAGGTTGGCGCCAGTAAAAGTCTTGGTAAAGACACAAGGCTGCTCTAGTTTATTTAGAGGAGCCGCTGCATGTTCAAAGGTCAAGTTTGATCATGTAACTGACGTGTCATTATTCTGGAGAGATCTCAGTTAGTTTTTCTAGCTGAGATGTACTTCATCAGTTTAAGTCAATTATCTATCATGCCATAATATTGACATCTCCAAACCACTCAGTTAATTGAGTAGTTCCAACCCCCCCCTGATTGAAACAAAGGAAAAAGAGGGTCAGATGGGTGGCTACACTTACAGGTCCTGAAAGGTCAGCTGAATGGCAAGAGCAAGATCTGGGATATCCACACCTACAATACCCTGGTGGTCATCAGATACCTCACTGGCATAATAAGACGACCAAATGAAGAGATAGATCGGGACATCGAGACAAGGAAGCTTTTCACAATGTATGTAGGGTTTCGTCCCAAAGTCCAGCACCCTCAGGCTGTATTAATTAAATTAATTTATTAACAGAGCGCGAGAGAGACGAACACACATGCTGTCATTGTCTGCATCGGATCAAATGTCATTCTGTCCCTTCGTCCGTCCAGCTCTCTGTCCACTCTCTCCATGATGGAAACGATTACACGCGCAAAACCCTCATTTGAATACTGCGGTTTGCACGTGTTTTCATTTAGCGGGTTACTCTTAGTAAATCACCTGTTTTGCGTGCGCTAACCAAACAAGCAATATTATAGCGGGCACAAACAATTTAACGCCCGCTATCTGGGATCTTAGTAGATCCGGCCCAAAGTGTGTTAAAGTGTCTATTTTCATAATTTAAAAAAAAAAAGCAAAAAACGTAAAATTACGTGGTTGGCACTCAATGAGTTAATAGACCAGGTCCTGCAGCACATTTGAAGGGTGTATCGTTCTTGGTGGCTTTAATCATTGGTCTCCAATTAGGCCAATATGTTAATATTAGTGTGCCATCATCTGTCAATTATTATTATTGTATATTTGTTAAAGCTACAGTGCGTCGTCTGTGAATATCCGTTTGACCCAAGCCGCTACAAGAGGAGATGATACAACGCTGATGAAGCCGTTCAGGCCAAGGACTAGTGGAGATCAGAGCCACAGGCCAGTATGAAACAACAAAGATCAATAAGTACATTGAGAGGACGGCCCCAAGTGATCAGTTGCTTATTGAATACCTGGGGCAGCAGAGGCCCCGATGAGGAAGAACAGATAAAACCATCATTGGAGGACATACCTGTACAGGATGTACCACTGACTGATATGCTTTTCTCCTGATTCGATTCTTCTACGATTTTTTTGGATGGCGATTCGATTTAAATTGCGATTCTACGATATTGCCGATTCTCTCGATTTTTAGTCTTTAGCATTTTTAACATTTATCTGCACACAAATACTGTAGGAGCCTATAAATTAACATACTCCATTATAAAGTGAACTTAAACTCCTTTCAAAACATGTACTCTCTGTATGTAAAAAAAAAAGATTTTTGGAAAAAAAAATTGATTTAAAAATCGTCAAAAAGGATATCGCGATATTTATGTGAATCGATTTTTTCTCCCACCCCTAGTATCACTGGCGGGTAAAGCAGCTGATACTGAAAAATCCTACCAGTGGCTGGGAAAGGCAGACTGAAGACCAGCACAGTCACAGCAACACAGAAAGAGGCTCTGAGCACAAGTTGGATAGAGGCTGAGGTCTACCACACCAGGCGAAGACACACCAGGTGAAGATGGCCAAAGACGCCCCCGAGACAATCAAGCAAATGCAAGAAGGGTGTAAGATGCTAGCAGGCAGGGTGTTGATGGACCTGTGTGTCCTAAGTTCACCTGAATTTCCTCCATCTGATAACTCTATTTGTAAATCCTGATGAGGATTCCCCATAAGTAGACTATAGACTAAAAGCCTGCTCCTGTTGACTGCCAGTGTCTGGACTCTTTGACGACACACAGATCCTCAGATCCGCATGATGCGCTGACAGATTATTAGCATGACTGATATTCTCAGAATTTCCTGTCAGCACAGTAAAAGCACAGTAAAAGCCTTCCAGTAGTATTTTATTTTTACAAACTGCTTACTAACATTACGCACTCACTTAAAGGGATAGTAGCATTTTTTTTTAAAGTGGGGTTGTATGATCTCCTCCCGTTGATCTACAAATAGCCCCTAAGTACTTTAATTGCAGGAGAAGACTCTCTGCACTCCTCCCGTTAGCAACGCCAGCCCATAATAGCCCTGCCCAGAGATTTACAACATACAGTGTTGTGAACAGACCCAAAGAAACGGCCTATTTTCACGGCCTAAAAGAGGTTTTACCTGAAAAAAAATACACAGTTCCATTGTTCACTATAATATAATTTTTTCCAGCCCCTTCAAAGTGCAGGAAAAACACAGTTTTTATTTGGACCTAACCAACTGCTGATCGGCGGGCGCTAACCCTGGGCAGAGGGATACGTGAGTTGGCTAGGGCCAAATAAAAATTGCGTTTTGTAGATCATACAACCCCACTTTAAAAAAAATGCTACTATCCCTTTAATGGATTTAAATACTACAAGCATTAGCATGTTGTCATTTCATGTGTTAGCAATATATCCCATTATATTGAGTTCTGCATGTTAATTACTTTATATTTATTACTCTCTATAAAAAAATGAACTACTTGCATGAATGTCTGACTTTATTCTTTCTTTATGATCTACAGTATTATTGTAAATTGAAAATCTTTGTATCAGTCAGAAACACAAATGTGACGGTTTAAGTGCCACAATATCCGTGTGGTTCGTAGCCTGTCGAATGCTACGTTCAAGTCGAAATTCCATTTTGTCCAAAGTACTGACATTTCCATCAACCTCAGCTGTGCTTTCTCCTATTAGCATGCTGCTGAACTCTGATGGATGTAACCATGTTAGCAGCTAGCATGGCTGCAAACTGCTGGTCTTTTTTCTGACAATTCATTGTAGTGACAATTAGGGCTGGGCCGATACGCTTTTGTGCCGATTCGATTCTCTAGCGATTTTTGGGTCCCGATTCGATTTAAATTGCGATTCTGATTAAACAAGTATTGCGATTCGATTTTACCAAGTATTGCGATTTTATATTTCGATTATTGTGATTTTCTTTCCTTAAAGGGGAACTAAACCCCTCAGTTTTGGATGACGTGCTCTAAGCTTGAAATTCAAAAAATGCCTTGATTATGGGCGGGACTCCAGTAGCACTCTCCGACCCCCCCTCCCCCCTGCGCCCCATTCACACCCGCGAAATCACACAAAAGAGAAAAAAAAGTAATAAACACACATCGACACTTCTGCTAGCGCTAACGAGCTACTAACGAGCTACTCTAACAGCACTAGTAGTGCGGACACTACTAGGAGAGGACGCCAGAGCCGTGACACAGCATCTACAGCTGATCCGCCGGCTCGTTAACTCGTTAACGGCTCGTTAGCGCCGGCCGCACTAACGATTCCCGTTCAGGCAGCTGTTAGCAGCCGTTAGCCGCAGCAGAGCAGCTAGAGCGCCTAGCAACCGTTAGCGGCAGGCAGCAGACGGTGCTGATTGGTCGGGGAGCTGGTGGCCGGTGACGAAAGCTGCCTCCAAAACGTCATCTGCCTCCATCTCAGCCAATAGAAAAATTCGATTGTAGTAGCCGTGTTTCAACCCATAGAGGGCAGTCACTCTACATTTTTACTACAAAATACACCAAATTGAAATATTTTGACTAAAATGTCAAAAGTTGGACCAGAATCAACTGACAACACTACCTTATACCCAAATACATTTGTTTTCAGCAGAAAAAAGTGGTTTAGGGGTTTAGTTCCTCTTTAAGAGCAGGTTGAACCAAACACTTGACAATACATCATAAGTCATATTTACAAAAAACAATACACACGACATCACATCAGTTTGTCTGTTGTGTTCGTTTGTTCACATAGATATCTATGAACAAACAAACACAACAGGCCGGTTTGACTTTGTCGAGTGTAAATGGCACAAAATACATGATCGTACAATAAAGATTGGTCGCCCCCCCCCCCCCAAAAAAAAATCGATTCTCATATGTGACCCGATCCATCAAAATGAGTCACAGTGACCCAAATTTCAAAGTTGAGATTTTGGTATCAATGGAAAGATTAGAAAATAAGCTTTAAAATGATACCCTAGTCAGAGTCATACATTTGATGGTTTTCGAGATGTGGCCATTTGAATTACGATCTCCTACTCTCTTATTCTGTTCTAAAACCTGAGAAAATTGCAGTTAAAGTTTTTGCCAGTGACTCTGGCATCTGTTCCTGTACCACGTGATTACACGCACCCTATACGGTCCCTTGTTGTCATAGAGACACCATTCAATGACCCTCGGAAAGCAGAGAATCTCACAATTCAGATGCTTTTTACAGCTCGTCTCTATCATAACCGGTTCAGAAGTTGTCATGTTTTGTTGACGTTTTGTAAAACATGTGCAAGCGTGTACGTTCGGTTTAGCATCGATACTACGCTCTGTTAGCATCGATGCTACGCTCTGTTAGCTACATCGATGCTACTCGGTTTAGCATCTGTTTCTGTACCCGTCCCTTCTCGTCATAGAGGCAACATTCAATGACCGTCGGAAAGCGGAGAATCCCGCGATTCAGATGCAGTTTACAGCTCGTCTCTATCATGAACGGTTCAGAAGATATTTCATGTTTTGCACCAAAGCAACGCTCATTTTCAGAGGGTTTAAGTTGCAGGTCAACTTTAATCATCATTTACGTGCCTTTTCTCAATTATCTGGACTGTGAAACTTTTGGGAGATTGTTTTTGAATGTCATTGCTTTGAAATTAGGGTAAAAAATGTTTTTTTATTTTCTATGGGTTTTCCATGTTATCAGCTGATTATCTAAAAATAGAACGTTGCGAAATCCGACTCATTTTGATAGAACGGGTCACATATGAGAATCGATTTTTAAAAATCGCCAGAAAAAATCGCGATTAATATAAAAATGGATTTTCTGGCCCAGACCTAGTGACAATTAACCAGGAGAACGGTTATCCGCTCTTTATCATGGACGATGAACTGAAGTGTTACTCACGATGTTGTTGTGTTCAGGCAGGTGGTTGTTTCTCAGCAGCTCATCATCCTCCTGAACCAATGGGGAGGGTCTGGGAGCAGGAGGGGGGGTGATGTCTGCAGGTAGGGAGCCAGGATTCCCCATCCAGTTGATAGAGTTACCTGCAGAGACACAGGCCGCCCGCCCGTCAGTGTGTGTGTGTGTGTGTTTTGCAGCTGAGTGGGTATGAACCTTCACATCTATTTGGCAGCTTTATTGTCAGAGCTGTCGGCAGCTTGATAAATCAGAGTTTTATGGGGAAGTGCATTGACGCATCGATCCAGACTTTAGTGTTTGGACATCATGGCTCAGTGTGTATCGACATTCTGACTGACAGCCGCTGTGATTGAGTGACAGCTGGAGGTTCCTCGCCTCACACACCTCTTTTGCGTGCGCACAGACACACACTGAAACTCTTAGCATGTTGAGCAGGGCCGGCCCCCTGGTATAAACCCTCTATGTGGTTGTTTAGGGCCACAGCCGTTAGGTGGGGGGCCACATGATCAGAAAGGTACCGGGGTTCATCAAGTCATTTAAACATCCTGAGGTCTGCACGTGCAGCTATGAGCTTTATATGTAATGTGAAGTCAATATTCAGCTTCTTTTATCTCACATTTGAGACATTTGGTGAAAATAGAACGGCAGAATGACAACATTTGTGCTCAAAAAACAATCTGACAAAATGTCATTTTAGACTTGTTTTCTACATTTATCTATTACTGTGTTCATATCCTATTTCAAGCACCAAAACAGTTCATTCTCATGACTGAAGGAGTGTTTTCACAAGGGATTTCACATTTTTCAAAAAGCAGACCTCAGATTTCCAGCATTTGGTCTAAATTATTTCTTTCTACAGTGTTCTAGGACAAACTGGCCTCAGTGTGCTTACAGCGGAGGTTCTAATATTTAAGCAATATATCCCTCCAGTGCGTGGTCTATGCTCATTCTACCACTCTAAGGGCCGTTGTTCCCCCTTAGAGTGGTATAATGAGCATAGACCACGGACTGGAGTGATATATTGCTTTTATAAAACGGTTACTAATAATGACAATATGAAAGAGGGATACGCATCAATTTCATGTAGTTTTATTCAACCAGAAATACATATTATCCAATAAAATAGCCTCACTGTGAAAAAATAGTCCCACCTCTCCAGACGTTAGCTGTCTTTTCCTCCGCATTTTTTCAGGTGAAAGTCACTGCTCAGTCCCCTCTACCATTGTTAACCCTCTGGAGGTCAAAGTTCACCTTCAACATGTGAAGTCAACTACTTTAGTCCGTTTTTTAACATCGTAAAAACATCGACTGTCTTTTGCTACGGACTGCAACAGTCCGTTGTCATGGATACATGACAACAACTTCCATTCATGCCAGTGACGCGGAGTGATATCCTGCGCTGTGATAAGGCTTTAGAATAGTAGCCGTGGTATATGCTCAATATACCACGGTTAACAACCAATCAGATTGCGGGATTTCACCTTTTCGTTTTAGAATTAGACATAAAACACTTGAGTATTGTTACATCTGCAAGTATCTTAAGAAAATATGTAAAAGTTGAGAAAATGTCCTCAAACCTCAGAGGGATAAACACGTCTGTATTCAGTTTTAACCAGTGATTTGGTGTTTGTGCTTAGAGTGCAGGGCCACAAACAAAAACCTTGTTTAGGGGGCCACCAAAATCCTAGGACCGGCCCTGCATGTTGCTGACACACACACACACACACACACACACACACACACACACACACCCACACACACACACACACACACACACAGACGTGGAGTTGAGTTCAAGCTGTGTGAACATCAGTGCAGGAGCTGCTGCCACCCAGACACACTCATCACGTCCAAGTCGTTTTCATTTATTCCCTTTGAGCTGCAGCTCAGAGGTTCACTGCTGCTGATGCATTCATTCTAATCTTCAGATGCATTATTTAAAACAAAGCTTTATTAAAACAATATGACAGCAGCCGTTCCTTCCATTTTCCAAATATCCCCAAAATACTTCCATGCGTTTGGAGAAGAAGCATCTGAAACAGCAGGCCGAGCATCATGGGAAATCATATCCTTGTCTTCTTTATGACATTTTTACGTAATAGAAAAATAAATGCTTAGAGTTAAGATCAAGTTCTGTTCACAGAAACCTGTTCTGTATAAATAAGATTTTGGACCCAGTGTTCATCTGCATGCATTAGGAGCAATTTTGTTTCATTGATTTTGTGAAAAGAAATGTTTATTGTGTTTCTTTCCTGTCAGGTCAGGTCAGTGGTTTGTGGAGGGCGGATTAAAAGGACTCTAACTGAAATGACAAACTCAAACTATAACATTATTTTACGTTGACCAATCAGCGAAAAGCCCCAAGTAATCTGATCCTGCAGAAAAACATAATAAACGGCCTGGTCAAAATGTCTGGATCGAGTGTTTATGACTAATGAAAACCTCATATGACTGAAACCAGTATGGCCCTGTTCAGATCTGGAATTAACGTGTGTCTTCAGTAAAGGTGCGTTCACACCGGACTTTTTATTTTTGTTGCTGTCGCTCGTATCGCTCCGAAAAAAAACGCTCCGTCGCTCCGCTGCAGACGCTCGTCAGTTTGGCACAGAGCCACAGACGCACATTTTTGCTTTGATGGCGTCATGTCCACTGCCATGTGTCTCTGTTTACACCGGCACCACCGGGATTATGGCAGCCAATCAGAGCTGAGCGACTGACGGCCGGAGAGTTGGGATTTCTCATCTCGAGAGACAGCTGTCGCTCCGAGCCCCAGCGGTTTTTCACCTGGGCGATTAAACGCTCAATCGCTCGTTTGCATCGACTTAACATGTAAACTAGTCGCTCGTTCAAAAACAAAAGGTCCGGGGTGAACGCAGCTTAAGCAGATCACAAGTACACATCTGTTAACATCTGTTTTAAATCTCTAGGTGGCACAAGGTGGCACAGCCGGCGCAGTGCCAGTTTGACAGTTTGGTAGGCTGAGGCGCACCGAGATGGACGCTGCACGCACAGTCCAAAGGATGGTGTCTGTCAGCTGGTCATGGACTCGGGAGTGAGGCAAGATACGTAAAAAAAAAAAAAAAAAATGTTGGCGTATCCCTTTAATGTGCTGTGTCAGGACTAATCACAGTGGACATCAGTGGAGAAGTTGGTCCTAAAATGCATCCTGAACGCATCTTGGGTGCATTATATGAAAAGTTGGACTTACACAACCTTAGATGGACTTCAGTAGTATGGAGTCAGACCACTTCCAAAAAGATGTGTCCATGATTCAATAAAAGTCAATAAAAAAGTTGTACCCAAACTTCTGCTGTCATACACGGCCACTCGTTAAATGATTGTGCTCCATTATATCTCAAATCAGTTTTGTTTTTGTTTTGTTTTTTCATATTGCAGTGCTAATTAGCTAACTTAAGCCAACTTCTAATGCTAGTAATGCAAGCACTGGTTAAAATAATACAATTGAAACATGAAATCGCTGTTAAAATAGCTACCATTTTCATAGAATGACCCGCATCGGGGTTCGATCGCTTTCCCCTGTGACCTGCCTGTGACGTCATTTCAACACTTTTTCTACTCGTACCCACAAACTTGAATTTGTGTTCACAGTGAAGACTTTGTAGTCGTAGAAATTAGAGTTGTATTCACAAGACTTTGCACTCACAGCTTTTTAGATTCATACTCACATAAAAACAATCCTAACCCGAACAATTTCTCAGACTCATGTGTATGACAGCAGAATTTTGGGTAGGGGAGCGCCGGGTCGATTGATACACGGGACGATTGATACACAGCGATTTCCTCGAAAACCACACAAGCTTGAGCCGTCAGATTTTGTCACTACCTTCAGCACTCAACACCGACCAATCCTGGGAAAGCTTGTGAAATTACGTCACGCCATTCAAAAGTTATTAGTGCAAACCGGTTTTTTACTACGGAAAGTAAAATGTTACGTGCACCGTGCGTAGTGATTGTGGTCACATTGTGCGATCAATATCTGTATATAAATCACCGAATTAATACCCTATTGTTTTGCAATGAACAACAACCGATTTGAATGAACAACATGTATTTTTAATAAACACCACATATTTTTAATGAACAAAACGTGTTTATTACATGAATCAACAGATATTCAGCAAAGTGAGGGGAAAATGCCGAGGGTAAAATGACAATATGTTCAACTGTGTCTCCATAAACATGACTTAGGACAGGGATATAAGTAAATGAAATGAAAATGCAGTCGTCCGACAACTCGTACAAAAGAAGAAAGGCGAGTTTAATCGAAATGCGGATCCTGACAATTACGCACGGGACAAAAATATTTATTTGACCTATTTATATTGTGAGAAATTATGTGACATTTTGGCAATGACGAGTCCACTAGTATGTTGTCTGATATGCTGCATAAAAACGAGAGTAATGTCAGTAGTTTCTGTTTAAAACATTCAACCGTCCCAACGACCCGCATAGGTGGGGCGTTTGAGACAAATGTCAACTTACGTTCAAAGTTATAAAACAGCGCGATCATCCAACATATGTGTTAAATTACACTTGTAACTAAGAGAATACACATGTGAGTTGTTGATCACATGATAAAAATGTTTGTGTACATAACGTCATCTTTGAAAAAGACGTTTAAATGAAAAGTGTATCAATCGACCCGGCGCTCCCCTACAACTTTTTTATTGACATATAAATGTTTATCATTACGAATACGAATGGTTAGAATCATGGACACATCTTTTTGGGAGTGGTCTGACTCCATACAGTAGCAGGTGTGAGCAGGTGAGCGGTGCATTCAGACTCACGCAGACAGTTGTTATGGGTGAACATGCGCTGCAGCTTCAGACAGTCCTGCCACTGGTTCCCGCTGCTGTCACAATGGCACCACAGAGACACGTCGGCCGAGCTGTTGCTGATGTAGTTGGGTGTCATGATGGTTCCTGGAGGTCAGAGGTCGTCAGTCAGAGCAGAGCACAAGTTATATCCAAACATCGAGGATTCACAAGGAGATGGAAACATCTGCACCAGACTCTACAATGAAATCTACTTCGTGGTCTGTGACCCTGAAGGACAGACAGGTTAAAGATGATGATTTTTGTCATATTTCTATACAGACAGACAGACAGACAGACAGACAGAGAGCCCTTTCACTAGTTTTACGTCTTAAAGGGATAGTAGCATTTTTTAAAGTGTGGTTGTATGATCTCCAAATAGCCCCTAAGTACTTTAATTGCAGTAGAAGACTCTCTGCACTCCTCCTGTTAGCAACGCCAGCCCATAATAGCCCTGCCCAGAGATTTACAACATACAGTGTTGTGAACAGACCCAAAGAAACGGCCTATTTTCACGGCCTAAAAGAGGTTTTACCTGAAAAAAAAATACACAGTTCCATTGTTCACTATAATATAATTTTTTCCAGCCCCTCAAAGTGCAGGAAAAACACAGTTTTTATTTGGACCTAACCAACTGCTGATCGCTAACCTTGGGCGGAGGGATACATGAGTTGGTTAGGTCCAAATAAACACTGTATGTTGTAAATCTCTGGGCAGGGCTATTATGGGCTGGCGTTGCTAACAGGAGGAGTGCAGAGAGTCTTCTACTGCAATTAAAGTACTTAGGGGCTATTTGTAGATCATACAACCCCACTTTAAAAAAATGCTACTATCCCTTTAAAGAAACAGGGCAGCAATTTGGGAAATACACAGATTTTGTTTGAGATCAAATGAAATGTGAGAATTAAAAAACTTCTGAGTAAATCTAATTATTCTCTTCCAGGAATAGACATTGAAAAAAACAACAGTTTGTTTTTCCTAGTTCTGATGGCAGGAGGCATGGCTAGCTACTCTCTTGCCGGCCCCCAGGTGAGGCACACCTGTCCTGGATCACCAGCAGTCACCTACCTCTACATAAGCTCTGTCTTGACTTCACCACTCTGCCAGATAATTCTGTCCTGTTCGCTAGTGCTTATGATCAGAGCTTTCCTAGTGTTCTAATCCTGTGTATTTGGTACTTTAGGAGGGTTTCCACTGCAGGAGTTCCTGGTTTGCTCCTTGCTTCAAGTAAAAAAACTTCTCGGCGCATGTTTGAGTGGAAAAAAATGTACACTTGCAAGTCAAGAGTTGATATTCCTGTGTTTATGACACAAGCGGTAGCTCCCACTGCACCTGAACACACCGCGCACAGCAACTGGGTCTGGGCGAGACTCTGGGAGACTTTGAATTAGATCTAGTTTTACAAACATGTCGGCTTGTTGAAGTAAATAAACTTCTGGCTGCATGTTTGAGTCTCCATCTGACGCTGTCTGTGGCTTTGAGGGATGGAAACAGCCTAAGCAGCAGAACTTACATCCACTCCCATTCATTGTTGCCGTGGCGATGCGGGGACAGACACAACTACCGCAAAACAGGAGCAATTAAACTGAAAATCTTCAGATTCCTTCTTTTAGACCTAAAATGATAGGAACATACAGCCCCGAGTTGAATTTGCCCGGAATTGTCCTTTAAGGCTACTCACACGTTTTCTGACTTTCTACCTACTCACAAACCTCATGTATCTCTGTCAGCTCACACAAACTCTAACTAGTGTTGTTCTTTGGGGCTTTAACATTGGGCCATTTTGTTAATGCAGATACCCCCCACCCCCCCAAACCCGTCTTGTTGTGTCTTGTACCTATGAGTCCGGCATAGGCTCGAAGGCAGAGTCCCGCTGAGTCCTTCAAACAGCCGCTCGCTGTCAGAGTAGATGGCTGGCAGTTATTGAGGAAGTCGGCCAGTCTGGACCTGGCAACAACACAGACAACAACATCACACAGTAGAGATGAGGATGTGAGTGTTTCATTCACATGTAGTAGTGATGTGCAGATCGATACTGAAATATCGATACTTCCGATACCAGGTCTGTGTGCTCTAGAATCGATACTCAAATGAAAATATCGATACTTTTGATACTTCAGTCATTCGTGGTTATGCATATCATTAACATGGAAAGTAACTAAACTATTCAGATCTTGTCTAAATGACACGCGGTTGGTAGGAACTACTTTTTCTTCCACCTGGGTAAGTGCGTAATGCGTAAGCTGCTCACAAAGTCAGTCTGTGTAGAGTCAATGACGGAGCGGAAAGGAGTCAGGTGTGGAGCTATTTCAGTGCCACAAACAGTGAAGACGAAGTCTGTAATATCTGTGAGAAAATTATAAATAATATTATAAATGAATGAATTAAAAAAATATATGTTTGTTTATCATTTTCTTATTTAATTTATGGTTTTATTATTTTACAAATGTTCTTTTTTTAGTGTTTGAAACACTATTTTCGGCTATATTCTAAATGAGTAGTTCAGAGTTTAAAATAAATACGTTAGGCTACTCTGAAGTCTTGCATCCTTAGGAAGCTATGACTTGAAATACACTACTTTTTTTTTATTATTAGATTTACCAGGCACATTAGGTGCATTTGCACAAAGTATTGGTATCGGATCGGTATCGCCGATACCAGCCTGAATTTTACTCAGTATCGGATCGGAAAGGAAATTTGTGGTATCGAACATCACTAACATGTAGGGTCAGTAATCTAGTGTAGTAGGAGTGTTGACACATTTGTCTGTCTTTTAATCATTATTTTATTCTTCATACCCTGGACCTGCTGCTCCCTCAGACCCACATGACACTATGGGAGATGTGTCTGAATGATTTCCTTCCTTTTTAAAGGGACAACGAGGAGTTATGGAAAGCAAAGTGTTTTCACACTACATTTCCCATGATAGTCTACTTGCCAGCCCATAGGGCCCCATTGTGAACCTGGAAATGTTGAGTACCCTAATGTTTTATGTTAGAAATAGATAGTATGGGTCCCCAGTATTCAGAAACTGCCGGATGCTAACTTATATATATTGGGCAATTAGCATAACAGACATAATTAGCATACATTAGCATAATTGCCTATATGGGCAATATTTCAACAAAATTGACTTGGCTGATCTGGGCAATATTGGAGTGGTTTTAGGGGTTATTGATGATGCTGAATCCATTTCTGACGTTTTCAAAATTCAAAATGGCTGTCTAAACCGGAAGTGACCAGATTTTAACCGCTAGTGGGCCGATTTTGTTGGATTTCAAAATCTGGTCACTTCCGGCAGTTTCTGAATACTGGGGACCCATACTATCTATTTCTAACATAAAACTTTGGGGTACTCAACATTTCCGGGTACTCATTGTTGGCAAGTAAACTATGAGCCTCCGCGTGCACTGTGAAATTCTTGGACCGGCGCAAGACGGACGAAAGCCGAAACATTTGCCAAGAATGTTTTGATTCATCAAGAATGAAAGCCGAAGGTTGGAAGACGATCAGATACCGTCGTAGGTCCGACCATAAATCGGCGGCGTTATTTCCATGCAGCGTCCGTGATGCAGCGTCCGCGAAACCGAAAGTAGGAAATGCTGGGCGAGTCGACCACTAATAATAATGATATCAAAATAACTATAAAGACAAAACAATATATTTATCTAAAATGGAGCCATTAACAAATGGTAACGTAGATTCATCCACATTAATATGAGACTCTCTTATAACCAAATACAAACTCCTCATTGTCCCTTTAACAAGTCGCTGACGTTTCTCTCAGACATGACAATTAAAGGGAGGAATCTGCTTTCACCATGAATCCTGGTCAAAGCAGAACTTAGAGGGTTAAACTTTTCTACTGCTCAGTGTGATGCATTACTTACTGTTCTGTAAACCCATCAGAGAAACATATAGACAGACGACGTTGTCAGTGCCCGATCCGTACCCGGAACACGATCCGTTCCAGCGCTTCTGCGCATGCGCCGTTTTACGGCATTAGCTTCAAAGCTATGCTAACTGATAGCCTAGCAGTAGAGCAGCTAAAAGTCCGCCGTAGCGTTGTTAAAACGTCACTTTATTAATTTTAAATATTTTTTCATGCGAGAAAGTCACAGTTTAGAGTCCTAATCTGTGGTCAGTTTATCCAACTGACGTCTGTTTGGAAGTTTGCTCCGGTTTTGGGAGAGGTGCAGAGCTACAGGGAGCAGAGCTGGGAGCATAGCTGGGAGTAGCCACCGGGAGCTAACGTTAGCTCGCTGCTCGGCTCATCTCAGAGGCAGCAGCGGCCGGCTGAGGTGATTGACCGGTCACCCAGACGTCGTCATGCCGATGGAGAAAGCGAGCAGATTAATTTATGGTCTCATTGATTAGTTTGTGTAAATGAAAAGTGAAGCTTCAGGAGGAGCTGGTCAGAGGAGCAGTGCTGACTCGCTGCTGTCTGTATGTGCAGAAATCACCACATTTACAACAATAAATAAATGTTTTACAGTTAACTGATCGGTCACATTACATTTAATTTAATCAGAAATAGAACAGAGGGGAATTCGTTGCGACGTGCTTGTGTTTTTCCTCATAGAACGTCTCTGTTTTCATCCATATCCGCGGTGTCTGCCGTAAACTAAAAGAAGGGGGAAGTGCGCATGTGCGTGCGCATGCGCAGAAGCGTCCTGGAACGGATCGTGTTCCGGGTACGGATCGGGCACTGACAGACGTCATGAAAATGAATCTGTCACCATGAACCAAACTTTATCCACAAAACTGATGTATCCAGAGCCCTCTCTTCAAAAACAACTATAAACCAACCATATGATGATCAACGATGTGTTAGTAGCTACTCAGACAGACGGTATCAGCTTCAAACATGTTGTTGTGTGTAACCAACCTGCAGAGATCGTCGCGGCGACAGAAGCTCTGCTGGTGCAGGCAGTTGGGCTGGTGTCCCTCCGCGTCCCGGTAGGAGCAGGAGGGGACGATGGTCTTCCTCCTCCTCTCCCCACACAGGGCGTCGGTGCAGGGGCAGAACAGCACCCCCAGGCTGTACTCCTCCGGCACCCGCTCCAGGAAGCGCCGCAGGGCCCGGTGGCACTTGTGCTGGTTGCAGCGCTGGTTGGAGCCGGGAACCCGCTTGGTGCAGGCCAGCACGTACTCGGACCGCAACGAGCCGCACTTCTCGTACAGGCCGCAGTCCTGGGCTGCCTTCAGGCACCGGTTCTCCCCGTCCAGCTGCAGGTGAGACGCTATAAGGAGGAGGCGTGAAGAGAGGAGAGGAACACAACACAAAACAGTAACTCTTCCTTTATCTTAAAGGACAATTCTGGGTAAATTCAACTCGGGGGTGTATTTTCATATCATTTTAGGTCTAAAAGAAGGAATCTGAAGATTTTCAGTTTAATGTCTCCTGTTTTGTGGTAGTTGTGTCTGTCCCCGCGTCGCCACGGCAGAAATGAATGGGAGTGGATGTAAGTTCTGCTGTTTAGGCTGTTTCCATCCCTCAAAGCCACAGACAGCGTCAGATGGAGACTCAAACATGCAGCCAGAAGTTTATTTACTTCAACAAGCCGACATGTTTGTAAAACTAGATCTAATTCAAAGTCTCCCGGAGTCTCACACGAGACCCAGTTGCCGTGCTCGGTGTGTTCAGGTGCAGTGGGAAAAGCTCCCGTTTGTGTCATAAACACAGGAATATCAACTCTTGACTTGCTTCAAGTAAATATAACTTCTCGGTGCATGTTTGAGTCGCCACCTGACGCTGTCTGTGGAAAAAAATGTAGACTTGAAGCAAGTCAAGAGTTGATATTCCTGTGTTTATGACACAAACGGGAGCTTTTCCCACTGCACCTGAACACACCGAGCACGGCAACTTGGGTCTCGCAAGACTCTGGGAGACTTTGAATTAGATCTAGTTTTACAAACATGTCGGCTTGTTGAAGTAAATAAACTTCTGGCTGCATGTTTGAGTCTCCATCTGACGCTGTCTGTGGCTTTGAGGGATGGAAACAGCCTAAACAGCAGAACTTACATCCACTCCCATTCATTGCTGCCGTGGCGATGCGGGGACAGACACAACTACCGCAAAACAGGAGACATTAAACTGAAAATCTTCAGATTCCTTCTTTTAGACCTAAAATGTTAGGAAAATACATAACAGCCCCGAGTTGAATTTGCCCAGAATTGTCCTTTAATAGCTGTACTGATTGACCCTCAGTTATAGGTCAGTGCTACGGTCGGGCCGGAGGAAACGTAGAGGAAACATTTACTCATGGTGTTTTAATCTGAGGAGTGATTATGCTGATGGACAGAGAAGTGTGTTCGTGTGTTTTACCTGCCACTAAGGATGCCATGCGAGTATCCATTAGGGTGTCATCATAGGGAGACATTTCCAGGTCATCCTCCCCTGGAGAGCACGCACACGCACACACACACACACACACACACACACACACACACACACACACACACACACACACACTTGAGTTATCATTTAGAATAGAATAGAATAGAATAGAATATATGCTAGTGCTATTCCCCTCTGAGTCCGGGGTTAGCTGTTATTAACATCCGGGGTCTGTAGGTTGACCTACTGACCTCTGACCTGGATGATGTCATCTCTGAGCGCCGCGCGGCTTGTTTACCTGAAAGTTGCTACTGCTAATGCTATAATAATATATATATAATAATGTGATTATTAGGACCGTTAACAGCAGAGCTGAGACTGATTGTGAGTAGTCAGTGTTTCTTTCCTGCTCAGATGGGCTGGGGATTTAATATAATGATTCTGGTGCTGTATTAATGTATATAACCAGGGCCGTTGTATAGGGGAGAAAGGTGATGATAATTCTAGGGGCCCAGCGCCCAGTGGGGCCCATAAAAAACCCCAGTAGTCTAATCTTTGTATGACTGATTTATTCTGCATAAGACCCTGACTAATACTCATAGTACACTGTAAAAACTCAACATCTTTCCAAGAATATTTGTCTTATTTCTTGTCCAAATGTCTCATTTCTAGTCAAAACTAATCTCTTTCCACTTAAAATAAGACTCATAACCTAAAAATTAACTTGTTTTTAGATCATTTTCACTTAAATTCACAATAAATAGAAAAATCTGCCAGTGAAAGTAAGTTTTTTGTGCTTGTAATAAGGAAGAAAAACTTGCTCCACTATCAGATTTTTTCTACTTATTCCAAGTGAAAATTTGCTTGAAAGAAGTAAAAAGTGTCTAAAAACAAGCTACTTTTAATATGATGTGTCTTATTTTAAGAATAATGAGATTTGTTTTGACTAGAAATGACATTTTGACTAGAAATAAGACAAATATTCTTGCTAAAATACTTGAGTTTTTGCAGTGTAATGCTGCATTAGCATCAAAACAAAGAAGGCTAAATAAAAAACGATAATACATACGTAGTCTAAGAAAAAAAAAAAGGAAAAGTTAGGGGGAGGGGCCCACTTTAGTATTCTTTAAGGGGGCCCAGAATTCCTAGCAACGGCCCTGTATATAACCCATATCACTGCCATTCAAGTCTCATCAGGGTGGGTGGAATGAAGACCAAAATGAGAGTAAACTAACAGTCATCATGCCATCAGGTGATTGGGTGTAGATTTTGTCCCATTGTGAAAACCATTAGCAGAGCTTTGATTGATGACCGGACAAGTCATTTGTTCCTCAAAATTATTTAAACACACTCCAAAGTACAAACTCCATCGAGAATGTAATGGCATGCTAAGTGTTTATGTATGTAAATCCTATTCCAAGCTATATATTTATGGTAATGACACGCTAGAGCAGCCTAGCAGCTTTAGGAACTGAAGAGTGTGTAATTACACTAATGCTCCAGTGACTAATAGGCCACAGGGGAGAGGCAGCCCAGGGACTGTGTGTGTGTGTGTGTGTGTGTGTGTGTCCACAGGTCTTTGAAACTGAGGCTGGTTTGGGTTTATTAGTTTATATTAATAATATTAATATTAATAGAGATTATGCTATTGTCAACTTGCTTAAGTTCTGTGGTTGTCAGTGAGGTACCCTTACTATCCAATCCAATCCAATCCAATCCAATTTTATTTATATAGCACGATTTAAACAAACACAAGGTTTCCAAAGTGCTGCACAGCAAGATGAAAATACAATAAGTAACACAACAGAAGCACAATAAAAGAAAGGACACAATAAGATAAAATAAAATATGATAAAACAAAATAAAACTTACTAGGGTGACCAAACGTCCCCTTTCAACCGGACATGTCCACTTTTTACATCCTGTCCGAGGCGTCGGGGCGGGTTTTATAAATTCATGAAAATGTCCGGTTTTTATTGTTATTCGTGGGACAATTAAACATACTTGACTGGTGCTTTGAACCCGGGCAGCCTGCGCGAGGACTACAGCCTCAACACATGGGGCGCCTGCTTAAAGGGACAACCAGGAGTTTCTCCATCGGCAGAACAAAAAATTCTGCGACAATAAAAAAGTCTGATATTAATGTGGATGAATCTACGTTACCACTTGTTAATGGTCCATTTTAGATAAATCTATGGTTTTGTCTCTATGGTTATTTTGTTATTATTAGTGGTGGTGGAAATGCTGGGCGAGCCGACCAGCGTTTCTTTACTTTCGGTTTCGTGGCGAGTCATGAGAATAACGCAGCCGTATGAATCTCCGTTTATGGTGGGAACTACGACGGTATGTGATCGTCTTCCAACCTCTGACTTTAATTCTTGATGAATGAAAACATGAATCTGTCTTGACCCGGTCAAAGAATTTCACGGTGCGGAGGCTCATAAATGTAGTGTGAAAACACTTCGCTTTTCTAAAATCCTCGTTGTCCCTGCCTGGAACGCAGCATTAGCCAAAACGACCGGATCGCTTACTTCTGCTTTAAGACCCCGCGTATATCGTGGACAACACATTTTGGGTTGTCTAAACCATAATACTTAAATATGCTTAACGGGAACGGGCTTACACTGCCAACTAGTGGTGTCGGAGGAGTAAAACACACTGCAGTCCAAATCCAAGATGGTGGGAAATTCAGGTGGCCACTCCCGACCGAAATGTCGACCAGGTAAAAAATCCAATCAAATTCCATGGCTGATTCTTGTTCAGATATTCATAAAAGTGTTTTATGTCTTGGCATGCAAATTTGACAAAGGTTTGTAACAGTAACGATGTAGGCTACCATGCTGCTAAACATGATGTCCACGAATGTGGACAGAGGGACTTAATTATGTTGAAAATGTCAACATCTTAGCATATTTGTTAGTAACAAAATGTTAGTATGAAAATGCAGTTTGGGGAAATGTAGGTAGTAAACAATGGTTTCTAACAGCAGAAACAGAAATGCATTGTTTAGAAATAAATCTACATGGGTTTTTATTAGATTTTTCCTCATAATTTTATTTCTGGAGTGTATTTCTCTATCAAGAGAAAAAAGGATATTGGAGACAATTGTTGTAGACAATTTAGAGGTGGGAGATTTGTTTGGCATTGATTATCCTGTGGGGGATGCTGTTTTATTTTGAAGTCCTGTCTTGTCTTCCTGTGTGCTCCCTGCCCTAATGTGTCCCACCTGTCTGATTGCACCACCTGTGTCTCGTTCCCTCATGTATTTAACCTCAGTGTCTCGCTTCGTCCTTGTCGTTTCCTTGTGGTTTGTCCTCCTGCCTTCATGTTCCTGTGTTTCCCTGTGAAGTTGTGAGTAAATAAACCACTTTTTGTGCAACTGAAACTGGAATCGTGGCTGTCTGCATTTGGGTCCTGCTTCCCTCAACCCTGACACAGACGGCATAAACCTTTCAGAACAAGGGGAAAGTTGTCCAGTGAAGGTATTACTCCATGTCCTAATCTGCAAGAGGGCTAATGCACATCTTCCAGAGGTGGTAAACCTGAAGAATGCAGAGCGACAAACTGCTCTGGAAAAACTGGAGTGTAGTGTGTGTGAGCGTAGTCATGTTCAAAAATTGAAATGAAAAGTTTTAGATGGAACAGTGACAAATGTAAAATGTTTTAAATGCTTTATACTCTGTTACAGACATATGATGTCTTCCTGCAACTGTTTGCAGCGCTCCAAATGAGCCATATTGTGAATATCACCGTGTTTTTGCAGTCTTTTACTGTGTTTTTGCAGTCTTTTAATCAAAATATGTTCCAAAACTTGTTTATTTCTGCATTGCAGTCTGAATAAATGCAAAAGCAGTCAGGAAAACACTGCTGTGTGCAGGTTGGAAATATAGAGTTTTGCACCTTATTACACAATAGGGACATAGTAGTTATTCTATGGAAGTTCAGACTGAGCATCTACATATGTGGACACCATTTTTCATCATGTCAAAAGATGATGCTAAGTTTTTATACTTATCAGGTCCCAATAAGCCCAAATAGCACTGAGAAATAAAAACTGCACACCAAACCAGAGCTCGGGTCTCAAGTTAAAGTGCAACCACAACAATTAAGGGTTTTTGTAAATACTCAGGATTTCTCTAGGGATCAACAGAAGTTGATTGCTCTTTGGGGCCCCTAAGCAGGTGCTTAGTTTGCTTATGCCTTGGGCCACCGCTGTGAAATGTCGTCCAGATAGAGACAGAGCCAGCAGGTGTTTCATGGGTGGGCGTCATCGCTGGACAGAGCGATGTCGCCTGCAGCATGTCAGGACAGGCTGATTGAAAAATACGCTTTCTAATCACTTTTTCATACAGCGCAGCACAGCGACAGCCAAGATGGGGTGTAACATTGTCTTCAACTAGTGTAACATTAAAGGTAGGGTTGGAGAGCCTATTCTGGAGCTTTTTTTTTTCTTCTTTTTTTTAATTGTTTGAAATCCTTTTTTGAAATTAAACG
Organism: Trachurus japonicus; assembly: GCF_045865225.1. NCBI lineage: Eukaryota > Metazoa > Chordata > Actinopteri > Carangiformes > Carangidae > Trachurus > Trachurus japonicus. Next base: position 38,022,953 of record NC_140916.1, read on the forward strand.
CTTTTTCACAAAAATGAAAATAGTCCGTCACCTGTGGGACGGACAATCCTGTAAAAACACCATCCAATCATCTTGAATGCGACGCCAGTGATACAATGTACCACACTGAAGACTGGTAGGTGGTGATGTAGCTCTAAGCTGGATGCTGGATGGTTTATTATGATGTTGGCCCTGTAAAGCCTGAACCATGAAATAATTGTCAGAAAATTCAGAAATTTTAAAATTGGACCTTGACAAAAAATGTAAAAAAAAATATATATATATATATATTTTTTTTTTTTTTTTTTTTTTTGAATATGAGATTTGCATAGAAAATGACCTTATATACCTATCTACAGTAATTTGATACACACATTTTCAACACGGTTCTACTATAAAATAAGTTATGAAATATTAAGTAGTTTTACTTTTCATCAATGCAGCAACTATTCCCATTGAAGTTTCAGAAAAAAAAAGGTTTTTCTTATGTTAACTTTTTCAAAATTGGCAAAAATATCCATGAGAAAACACATTTGGGTCACTTACTGGCAGCGGCCATATTGGATGTCCCAGTGAAGGCCTGCTGGTGCATAAATAACTGCACCTTGGTGGTTTGTGTGATCATTACTTGTATCTGATTGTATACATTAGGTTTTTAAGGGGAAAAAAATCACAGTGAGGATTTAGAGGTCTGAAAAACTCATGTATTTTCATGTGTCAGATTTGATAGAAATGGCGACAGGGTTAGGTGTTTCCTTAGGTGTTTTCTTTCAAATGAATGAGTCATGAGGAAAAAGCTGGAGGAAAGTATCGCAGAAAGCTGCATCGCTCACATTGAGGAGGGCAACACCTTCGTAGCTTCACCTTCATTTGAACCCAATGCTGAACAAGGGGATTTTAGGGGGGTTAAAGGGATAGTTCACCCAAAATCACTCATTATATCCTCCACCCCTCATGTGGACTAAGGGCTAAAGGAGAAGTTTCAGAGTCCTCCGTGGCTTCTCTGAGTTACAGGGGGTCTCGGCGTAGCAGTGCATGTCCATATAACGGTTGCAAATGGATACCAACTGTCTTCGTAACAAAAAGACACACCAAAAAACATCCAAATACCTCCATGCTGCTCGTATGTAATGTCCGACTTGTATTGAACCCCGAAATGCAAAATAAGTCTATATTTCAAGCTTGTTTTGTAGCGGAAGCTTCTCGAATCTCCTCTTCCCGGTTCGTCAAATTTGGACGAACCAGGTTCTGTCCTCTTCGTCCAAATTTGGGACGCTTGGATTTCGGGAAGAGGAGCTTCGAGGAGCTTCCGCTACAAACAAGCTTGAAATATAGACTAATTTTGCATTTCGGGGCTTCAATACAAGACGGACATTACATACGAGCAGCATGGAGGTATTTGGATGTTTTTTGGTGTGTCTTTTTGTTACGAAGACAGTTGGTATCCATTTGCAACCGTCATATGGACATGCACTGCTACGCCGAGACCCCCTGTAACTCAGAGAAGCCACGGAGGACTCTGAAACTTCTCCCAGCCCTTAGTCCACATGAGGGGGAGGAGATAATGAGTTTCAAGAAATTTCAATTTTGGGTGAACTATCCCTTCAATAATCACTTCACTATAACAAAATGTGTTCAAAGTAGGAGTTTGAAGTCCGTCATATTTGTCATAATTCTTTTTTGAAAATGGAATACATTGTGATAGAAATCCCCCCCAGCACCCTACCATGGACTGACCTGGGAGCAGGCGGACCCTCCAGTAGATACGCAGACACTGCTCTTCCTTCCTGAAGCCACGCTGGCACTTGCAGGCCAACAGAGCCGGGTGTTTGGCCAGCAGAGCGTCCTGCCTCTCCAGACACTCGGCCGCCACCTGCTCCCCCAGGGGGGTCACCGCCGCGTCGGCCGCACACAGCTCTAGGCCGTGGTACAGCGCCTCGCACTGGGAATCCGCCGCACAACCCCGATGCGCTTCCACACAGTCGGTGGGGAAGGAGGGAAAGGGGAAGGGGGGGATGGGGGCCGAGGATGGCAACACATCTACGAGACAAAGAGACAGGGAGGAAGAGAGGAGAAGAAGAGGCATGTTAGAGAAGGAACAGGTCAGAGATCAGATTTTGAAGGCCGAGCCATCATGACATAACAACCAGAAAAGATGTAGAGGTGAATATGAGTTGCAGCCTCACACCGATGATAGTGTCAGTAGCACTGTGTGTCCTTAAAGGGATAAATTCAACATTTTGGCAAATTGGCCATAATCCCAATAGTCATAGCAGCAGTAGGTTTGTTACCTTTTATTTGTCGGTGCAAGCTGTTTTTAGAACGGCGAGCTGCTCAGAGCTACGCCTCAGTGTTACGAGACAGAGTTGTTTTAGAGGTAAATACAGAGACTGCTTGCCGAAAAACTGTCCCTGAAGGCAACGTGCATTAGGACTGTCAATGAATATTTGAAATTCGAATGTATATTCGAATTATAGTGATAAAAATGAAATTCGAATATTAAAATATGATATTCGAATATTAATAATTTATTTTTTAAAATTATCTTCCGAGCACAACCACAACAACAGCAACTACAACTTCCTCCTACAAATGCACGGTCGTCGGTGTGACGTGCAGACCGCAGCAGGACGCAGCAGGACGACTCAGTCTATGAGTTTCATGTCTCAGACCGGATCGTGTCAATCCAGCTGCAGAAATATCCGGGGGACGGGAGCGCCGCGGTAACCGTAGTAACTCACACAGACACACACACACACACACCTGTCTGTGTGGTCACGTCTGGAGAGAAGCAGCTTCTCTGTTTTCCCAAACTACCGAGTGACAGCGTAAATAGCGCATTAAAAAAAATGTGCCTATGATGATCCTCTGCACTTCATCACGACTGTACTTGATCCGCGTTATAAGGATCATTACTGGGATGTGGGAAGAAAACATGCCGGCTCTTATCCCGTTTCCCGAACGAGCTGTTTGCTCGCGTCATCACAAAACGTTTGACATGAATTGATAAAGGCCGAGTAAAACGTTGGTAACGTTGTGTTATTATCTCATAGCGTGGTGAATGTGCAGCTCACAACTTGTCCACCAGAGCGTTGTGGAGTTGTTGGATTGTGTATTTGATGAGTTTGATGATGAGGGAAACCAAGAAATCCCATAATGAGCCTCCGTAGCGTAGCTCTGAGCAGCTCACGGCTCTGCTCCGCCGTTCTAAAAAATAGCTTGCACCGACAATTAAAGGTAATGAACCTACTGCTATGACTATAGGGATTATGGCAATGGGCCAATTTGCCAAAATGTTGAACTACCCCTTTAAGTTACAATGGATCATTTCTAACAGAGAATTGATTCCACCCGTTCACCTGTGTGGTGAGCACAAACTGTATGTGTGTAAATGTACGTGACCTGGCTTGGCGCCTCTAACTTCCAGTTAATCCACACATGGGCAAAGACAAGAGGAATGTGGATATGAAATCTAAGTGCATAACAGCTGTCACTCAAACAGACACACTATAACGTTAAGCTTTAAAGGGATAGTAGCATTTTTTTTAAAGTGTGGTTGTATGATCTACAAATAGCCCCTAAGTACTTTAATTGCAGTAGAAGACTCTCTGCACTCCTCCCGTTAGCAACGCCAGCCCATAATAGCCCTGCCCAGAGATTTACAACCTTGGTATCGTGACATGAAAGCTATTTTTAGCGAGGCTGATCAACAACATATTTTCACTGTAATGTTAAGTTTGTGAAACATAAGTTATTTCTTGAGTATAAAGAAAAATGGGCTTATGATATCTGGTTTAAACCAAAGCTCAGAACCTGTTGCCAATTGAAAAATGTATATTGTTCAGAACCCGATGTGACTTTGCAATTGGATAGATCCAAGAGATCTTTATGTGCAGGGCAGGATTCTCCCTCTGGCAGTAGAAGTTGGTCGGTTTAACTCAGTATCTGAGGATGAAAGACTATGCACATTATGTAATTTAAATGTAATTGAGGATGAACTGCATTTTGTGTTTCATTGTCCGTTATATGACGAAGCCAGGCAGTTTTTGTTTCAGAAAATGCAAAATGTGAAACCGGAGTTGTTTTGGGTTGATGATGATGAGGTAAAGTTGGAATGGTTTTTCAGAAAATAAGTCTTTACTAGAGCTACTTTCATAAAAAGTGCCTGGTCAAAAAGAAGAGGTGAATTATTTATGTGAACTCCATGTGGTTTCTGTTTTTGTTTTTGTTTGTTTTTGTCTGTGCTCTGATTATTTTGTTTGGTGTCTGGATGTGATGACGATGTGTCTTGTAAGCCCTTATAGGCTGGGCGCCTTAATTGGTGCACGACACGTTAATAAATATAAATTCATTCATTCATTCATTCATACAGTGTTGTGAACAGACCCAAAGAAACGGCCTATTTTCACGGCCTAAAAGAGGTTTTACCTGAAAAAAATAAAACACAGTTCCATTGTTCACTATAATATAATTTTTTCCAGCCCTTCAAAGTGCAGGAAAAACACAGTTTTTATTTGGACCTAACCAACTCACGTATCCCTCCGCCCAGGGTTAGCGCCCGCCGATCAGCAGTTGGTTGTGTGTGTATTTTTTTTCAGGTAAAACCTCTTTTAGGCCGTGAAAATAGGCCGTTTCTTTGGGTCTGTTCACAACACTGTATGTTGTAAATCTCTGGGCAGGGCTATTATGGGCTGGCGTTGCTAACGGGAGGAGTGCAGAGAGTCTTCTACTGCAATTAAAGTACTTAGGGGCTATTTGGAGATCATACAACCCCACTTTTTTTAAAAAATGCTACTATCCCTTTAACAAAATGTCAGGTATACAAAAGGTTAGTATATAAAATTCACAGTCTTTACAGTTGTCATGGAGAATGAAATTAGCTGTAGAGACCAAAACAGATTAGTAGCAGGCTGTAAACCACACTCTAGTGGCCATAAGAGGAACTGGAGTGTTTGTTTTCCAGTGTTGACTTTATTTGTCAGCCTGAGGTTAATGATTGATGGTGAAACGGTCCACCTGCAGCCCCCCCCCTCCAACCGCAGTGTCTCGTTACAGCTGATTCACTCTGCTTCACCGACAACAAAAACCTCTCACTGAATGATTTGACTGACTGATCTTCCTCCCTTTAAAGGCTACTACAAACAAAAGATAACAATGTACAAAACTAAGACAACCACATCCATTAGTTTGGCGTCATTAAAGCTGCAGCTCTTAACCCCCATTGCAGCTGTCTAAGCAACACCTGACTTAATCAGTGTTTCAGGTTGTTAACTTGACTTTTATTGTTGACTTTTACTGAGGGGAAAAACCCCTAGAAGCTTAAAGTGCAACTCCACATAAACAACACTCTGCAGTAATAATAATAATAATAATAATAATAATAATAATGAAATGATGATGATGAATGATGGTTTGTGTCAACCCAGATGGATTCATTTCTACAATAAAAATATGCAGATTTAATATCACTCTTGTGGAACTTGTGGAAAAAAATTAAAACAAACAAACCAAAAATCATCTGACATATACCTCCCAGGTCTATACCTGCTCCAGCTGTTGTTTGTTTGCCTTTCAGAGAGCTGCCTCACACCATTCTCCCTACTGTACAGCTGTGGATGATATGGCGATTGTGGCCACTTTACAACAATATCTACAACTGTGTAAGCAGCACAAAGTAGCATCAAACTGCTGCTGCTTAGACTTAAAGGGATAGTAGCATTTTTTTTAAAGTGTGGTTGTATGATCTACAAATAGCCCCTAAGTACTTTAATTGCAGTAGAAGACTCTCTGCACTCCTCCCGTTAGCAACGCCAGCCCATAATAGCCCTGCCCAGAGATTTACAACATACAGTGTTGTGAACAGACCCAAAGAAACGGCCTATTTTCACGGCCTAAAAGAGGTTTTACCTGAAAAAAAATACACAGTTCCATTGTTCACTATAATATAATTTTTTCCAGCCCTTCAAAGTGCAGGAAAAACACAGTTTTTATTTGGACCTAACCAACTGCTGATCGGCGGGCGCTAACCCTGGGCGGAGGGATTCGTGAGTTGGTTAGGACCAAATAAAAACTGTGTTTTTCCTGCACTTTGAAGGGCTGGAAAAAATTATATTATAGTGAACAATGGAACTGTGTATTATTTTTCACATAAAACCTCTTTTAGGCCGCGAAAATAGGCCGTTTCTTTGGGTCTGTTCACAACACTGTATGTTGTAAATCTCTGGGCAGGGCTATTATGGGCTGGCGTTGCTGACGGGAGGAGTGCAGAGAGTCTTCTACTGCAATTAAAGTACTTAGGGGCTATTTGTAGATCACACAACCCCACTTTAAAAAAAATGCTACTATCCCTTTAACCCATCCCTCTGTCTTTGTCAAAAAGTCCGGTACAAATTTGCAATGTCAAAATCCTGGATTCATCCTCCCCCCCCAGGGATGTGTCCTCTGCTGTCTGCTCTCTTCTCACCAGCGACTGTTCAGCCAAACATCAGTGCAGTCAGTCACACTGTGACATTTGCAGATGGCACAGCTTTGGTGAGATTAATCTCCTACAAAGACGAGTTCAGACAGCAAGTGGGGGAAACTAGAGGACTAGTGCAAAGCAAACATTCTCTCCATCAACGACTTCAGGTGGAGTGGCTACAACCCCTCCTCCCTATACTACAGCAGTGGAGCAGCTGCCATGGTGACCTGCTTCAAGTACCTGGGGATGCACGTTTCCAATGACCACAACTGGACCGGCAACGTAACGAAGGTAAAGCACACCTCTACTTCTTGCAGAAGCTGAAGCATGCTGGCCGCAGCATCCCACTAGAAGGCACTGAGAGGTGGTCAAATCTGCCTAAAGAAAATCATGCATGGCATCTACCCTGCACCTGGGGGCAGTGCACCGTCTTATAATGTTACAGAAAACCTGCATATGTGACCCGTTCTATCAAAATGAGTCGGAAGTCGCAACGTTTTATTTTTAGATAATCAGCTGATAACGTGGAAAACCCATAGAAAATAAAAAAAAATTTTTTACCCTAATTTCATAGCAATGACATTCAAAAACAATCTCCCAAAGTTTCACAGTCCAGATAATTGAGAAAAGGCACGTAAATGATGATTAAAGTCGACTTGCAACTTAAACCCTCTGAAAATGAGTGTTGCTTCGGTGCAAAACATGAAATATCTTCTGAACCGTTCATGATAGAGACGAGCTGTAAACTGCATCTGAATCGCAGGATTCTCCGCTTTCCGACGGTCATTGAATGTTGCCTCTATGGCGAGCAGGGACGGGTACAGAAACAGATGCTAAACCGAGTAGCATCGACGCTAACAGAGCGTAGCATCGATGCTAACAGAACGTAGCATCGACACAACGCTTGCACATGTTTTATAAAATGTCAACAAAACATGACAACTTCTGAACCGTTTATGATAGAGACGAGCTGTAAAAAGCATCTGAATTGTGAGATTCTCTGCTTTCCGACGGTCATTGAATGCTGCCTCTATGACAACAAGGGGCCGTATAGGTTGTGTGTAATCACGTGGTACAGGAACAGATGCCAGAGTCACTGGCAAAAACTTTAACTGCAATTTTTTCAGGTTTTAGAACAGAATAAGAGAGTAGGAGATCGTAGGAGATCGTAATTCAAATGGCCACATCTAGAAAACCATCAAATGTAGCTATGACTTTGACTAGGGTATCATTTTAAAGCTTATTTTCTAATCTTTCCATTGATACCAAAATCTCAACTTTGAAATTTGGGTCACTGTGACTCATTTTGATGGATCGGGTCACATGTTTTTCCGCTTCATGTTCCTACACTAGAGAACTTGTTGTCACCAAACGCTGCTGCTCTCACTCCGACAGCTTCACTTCACTCATTTTTGAAGTACCACTTGTTGTCTGGATGTTGCTTATATGCTTTCCATTCATATTGCTGTTATTTCGAGCAAAAAAGAAAAAAAATGCGGTTAATCACTATTAGCTCAGGAAATTCTGAGATTAAAGCAGAAGTAAGGTGAATGTTTGTGTTAATCTAAGTCTTAAATAGTTGTATCTTCCGACAGCAATCACTTCTATAGAGTGTTTGGTCTGAAACACGGGTCTGTCAGTCACTCTGCTCTGCTCTGAGCCCAGGAGAAAACTTTCCTTGTATCCTACAACCTTTATCCAATGAGGAGAGAGAACGGCATAAAGGGGCAGTCCTCTCTGTGTGTGCAGCCAAGGGATGCGCCTGAATGTGGTGACGTAGGGACGAGGGCGGGGACTGCTAACTCCATCGGCTGACAAGAAGTTAGACAAAACCACCGGATCGCTTACTGAAGCTTTAAACGTGATTCAAAATTTCAATCATTTGACAGGACTAGTAAAAATGTAGCACAGCTACGTAGCTACAAATCTCAGTTTCTCTTTAACACCAGGAACCACAGCAGAGTGCAGAATCCAACCAACCTAAAGCAGACAACACTGTGGAGCCAAGACTCCATCATCATCAGTAGAGTTTCTGGGCTTTTTGCCTCTAAGTGATAGTGAAGAGAGAGGGGAAATGGGGAGGCAGAGAGATGGGGAATGACATGCAGCAAAGGGTCGCCCGAGTCGGGATTCGATACTGGATGCGGCTGCAGCGATGACTATGACTGCGTTCAAGACGACTCTGAAATTACAGGTCGGAAACTCGGGTATCATATCAGAGCTCCGACTTTCCGACTTGACGTCACGACAACATCAAAACATGGCGGCCCTCGTCTTAAACGGTTAGAATTTAGACATTTTAACTTATTTGTTGAGGTTTTAATGCATATTTTTGTGTATTATTGCAGTAGCCTATATGAAATACGTTTATATTAAAGCAGAAGTAAGCGATCCGGTGGTTTTGGCTAATGCTGCGTTCCAGGCAGGCTTTTGAAACCGTAAATTACAGCTTCAAGTCACGACTTACGACTTTGTAGCGTTCCAGGCAACCCACTCGTGTTTCTCCGACCTGTTTTACCTGTGAAAGTCACTATAACGGCCACTCGTAACTTCTGACCCGTGAACTCGTACCAGATCGAACTGGTACCACTTCACAGGTCGGAAAAACAGGAGTTACGAGTTGCCTTGAACGCACCATAACGTCTTGTCAGCAGATGGAGTTAGCAGCCCCCGCCCTCGTCATGGATCTATTGGTCCTCGTCCCTACGTCACCACATTCAGGCGCATCCCTTGGCTGCACACACAGAGAGGACTGCCCCTTTATGCCGTTCTCTCTCCTCATTGGATAAAGGTTGTAGGATACAAGGAAAGTTTTCTCCTGGGCTCAGAGCAGAGCAGAGTGACTGACAGACCCGTGTTTCAGACCAAACACTCTATAGAAGTGATTGCTGTCGGAAGATATAACTATTTAAGACTTAGATTAACACAAATATATCACTTACTTCTGCTTTAAGCTGTGATTGTTGTATGTTGTGAAATTGCGGTCCTCGTACGGAAATAACGTTTAACTGTTATCAAAACATAATTTACTGCTGCATTTACGGGGCACCTGCTCTACCGACGGAGCTGACCGACTAACCCCGACCTGTACGTAGTCTTTGAGGCTGTTTGGATGTGGAGCAGCAGCAGACAGGAAGAACGGCTCACTGGTGAACTCCAAATAACTGATATGCACAAGCGGAAGAAGGGAAGAGTTGTGTGAGGACAGCAGAAATGTCACATAGGGAGGAGGAGAAAAATAATGGAACAGAAAGAAAGATAGATGGAAAAAAAAAAGGGGTGAGGTGGGAGAGAGAGAGCAAGCAGGCAGGTGAGAGAGATAGAGGCACAGGCACAGTGAAGGCGCCTGCCTGTGTGAACCTTGATGGGTTGGACACGCACACAGTATGAGGCACAATCAAAATGCAGCGCTGAAAATGATGTTCTTAGAACCACACAAAGAGCGGGCGCGCACACAGAAACACACACACACACACACACACACACACACACACACACACACACAGAGAGAGAAAGCTGCCCTGAGAAGGACCCTTTTATATGTGTGTCCTGCTGGGAGGGAGACTGGGAGGCACAGAACCCATCATTATTACCACAACACAATACTGCACAACCAGGAGGGGAGTGGGCAATCTGTCTGAGACACACACATACACACACACACACACACACACACAAACACGCACACATCTCCGAGTCAGAGTAAAGTGGCTGAGATGGCATAAACAGCTTAACATTCAGCAGTGGATCAGTAGACAGTATGTAAATTGAATACTGAGTGTGCTGATGAAAGACTAAGCACATACATAAAACATTGTTGGGTTGAACAAACAGCCTTTTGTGGAGCAGCAGCAGCACAGGCCAAACACCTGAGAGTTACAGGACGAATCGCCTTGTTGTTTACAACTACTTCCGGGTAGAAAACCAGCATGAGAACAATAGTGACGGACGAGAGTTTCACTATCTGATTGATTGATTGATTGATTGATTGATTTAAGTGTTTATTTCGAATATGAAAATAAAGTAATAAAAAAAGAGAATAAGACAAAACATTTAAACATGAAATATAGAATACATATTCGAAAAGGAGTGAGAAGAAGTAAAACTTATAAACTCCCACCCCCTCTCCTTATATATGACTAGCTAAGATCCTTGTCTAAACATATCTTATGTTACAAAATCATGAATATAATTTATTTATAATTTACTTTACGTTTTAATTTAATTTACGTTTACTAATGCCTGCCACACACATAAAGATAATCGGGCTGATTTTGCCCCGATTTTCCCCCTTCCGACCACGGACAGACACCGCCCGATTATCTTAAGCTCTTAAGATTATCTTATAAGATTCTCTTGTAGTGTGTGGTGTGTTAAGAGTCAAAATTCCCCCGACAATCGGCTCGGAAAACGTTCGGCGCCGATAATCGTAAGTATTAAACATGTTCAATATTTACGATTATCGGGGCCGACTTCGGTGGCCGTTTCAATCAAAAGTCATCTTGTGTGTGGAGAGCCGGTGTTGTGCGGAGAAGTGCCTGCTTGCCGAGCTCTGCATGCTGCTCGCGGCAACAAGCCACTTCTCCGCACAGGACCGGCAACCTTACAGAGAGCCACGGTGCAGCCCTGGCATTACATGAGGTTCACACACACATTCACGCATACACAGGAGATTTCCTGATAGCCGATAGCAAAGACGGTAGCGCTCGTAGCCGGCCACAGCCGGCAATACAGCAGCCATGTTTAAACGATCATGTGACCGCCGCTCACAGCCCGTCATGTGACAGCACACGGCTCCCTATTGGACAGCCGCTTGACTGCTCGGCGTCCGGAGCCACAGACACACAGACACACACAGATGGGATCGTTGTAAAGGCTGAAGTGTCCCGCTTTCATTAAAAAAAAAATTACGTCTCTCTTATTGTCCATTCCGGAAATAGACCCGAAAGAGTAGCTACAACGACACCCCTGGTATCGCTGCTGATGCCGGATTGTTTTCTGACCAGAGGGTCAAGATTCTGAAAAATCTTAATGTGTGTGGTGTGTTGTGTTTGGAATATCGCAGGACACCACACACAATACGATCAAAACTGTTCAATCACAGATTTTTTATCTTCATGTGTGGGGTCTCTCACAGATAATAAATCGGTTGAGATTTATAAAATCTTTATGTGTGTGGCAGGCTTTAGCCTATAATTTACTCATACACACTAATTATACATACATACTAATTATACAAACATACAAACATACATACATACATACACATGTCCACATACAAATACATACACAAACACACGCGCACATACATGCAAAAGGAAAAAAAAGAAAAAACAACAACAAAACAAACAAAAAAAACAACAACAAACAACACCACAAGATAATGACCAGTTTAAAATAAATATGCACAGCAACTTCATTACACTTGGTGCCAACATTTACCTCGTCCCTGTACCTCTGAAAAATATACTCTTTGTAGCCTACCTCATTTTAAACTGTTTCATGCTTGGACGCTGCTTCAACTCCATAGTGAACTTGTTCCATAGTCTCACCCCGCTAATTTTTCATGTTACTAGGCTATATCACCTTTTAGACTAATCTGATGTTTGTAAAGTTTATAAAACCAATGATTGGACAAACATTACTATTTATGTGTGCACATTTTTGTAATTAGTCATGGTTATCATAGATTAGCCAGGCTAACGGTTAGCTACCTGTTTAACTTTAATAACTCAGTGACTCAATAAACGCTCCATGAAAAAATATTTTCTCCAGCGGATATCTGAGTTCCAACATGACTGAGCTAACTGGAGTAGTTTCATGTCGTGTCCCACAACGGGAGGGTTTTAACAGCTGACGTCCTGATGTTAGCTTAGCTACCGCTGTTAGCTTAGCTACCGTTAGCTGTCCCTGTCAGCTGAGCCACTGATGCTTTCTAGACACTGTGATTCCCCCAAACTGAATAAATACAACACATAGCAACACAAAACACACACACAGAAATAGTAATGTTTCTTCAATCATTTCAGATTTGTCTAAACGGTGATAGGGTGTGACAAATATGATATATAGCTAAACTCTCGTTCGTTACTATTGATCTCATTCAAATTACAGCTGGTTTTCTACCCGGAAGTAGAATGTAAACAACAATAGTCTACTTGCCAGCCCATAGGGCCCCATTGTGAACCCGGAAATGTTGAGTACCCCAAAGTTTTATGTTAGAAATATATAGTGTGGGTCCCCAGTATTCAGAAACTGCCGGATGCTAACTTATATATATTGGGCAATTAGCATAACAGACATAATTAGCATAAATTAGCATAATTGCCTATATGGGCAATATTTCAGCAAAATTGACTTGGCTGATCTGGGCAATATTGGAGTGGTTTTAGGGGTTATTGATGATGCTGAATCCATTTCTGACATTTTCAAAATTCAAAATGGCTGTCTAAACCGGAAGTGACCAGATTTTACCCGCCAGTGGGCCGGCAGTTTCTGAATACTGGGGACCCGTACTATCTATTTCTAACATAAAACTTTGGGGTACTCAACATTTCCGGGTACTCATTGTTGGCAAGTATACAAGGAGATTCGGTCTACAGCGCTCAGCTCAGCTCAGCTCATCACCTCCCTGACCAGACAGACTCACCACCACACACCTCTTGTCTCTGCTGATCTACAGACATTTCTAGATGAACCGGCTGCTCTGATGTCTGCATGCCGCTCCCCGTGGGGTCACATCCTGCTGCTTTGAGCCCTACTCTTCCACTCTAATGTCTTCTTGTTTCACTCTTTTACAAATGTGGAGACTAGAGGAGTGCAGCAGCTCCCAGTACAGATAGTGCCGATGTTAATCTGCATAAAGTGTTTCAGGAACATTGGCAAAATCTACTGATCGTGTGATGTATTAAAGGGATAGTAGCATTTTTTTTAAAGTGTGGTTGTATGATCTCCAAATAGCCCCTAAGTACTTTAAAGCAGATATCATCGGCACAGCCGTTTCGGCTAATGCTGTGTTCAAGGCAGGCTTTTGAAACCGTAAGTTACAGCTTCAAGTCACAACTACGACTTGGTAGCGTTCCAGGTAACCCGTAGCTCGTGTTTTTACCGTCCTGTTGTCTGTGAAAGTTCCCTATAACGGCCACTCGTAACTTCCGACCCGTGAACTCGTACCAGATCGAACTGGTATGACTTCACAGGAAGGAAAATCACAAAGTACGAGTTTCCTTGAACGCACCATGAGTTAGCAGCCCCCGCCCTTGTCAGGCATCAATTGGTCCTCGTGCTACGTCACCACATTCACGCGCATCCCTTGGCTGCACACACAGCCCTTCATGCCGTTCTCTCCCCTCATTGGATAACACTTGTATCCCACAAGGAAAATTTTCTCCTCGGGTTACAGCAGAGCAGAGTGACGGAGAGACTCGTGTTTAGGCTGAAATACTTCATGTAAGTGATTGCTGACGGAAAATAGGACTATTTAGGACTTATATTAACAAAAACATTCCACTGATATCTGCTTTAATTGCAGTAGAAGACTCTCTGCACTCCTCCCGTTAGCAACGCCAGCCCATAATAGCCCTGCCCAGAGATTTACATACAGTGTTGTGAACAGACCCAAAGAAACGGCCTATTTTCACGGCCTAAAAGAGGTTTTACCTGGAAAAAAAAGTACATACAAATATAATTTTTTCCAGCCCTTCAAAGTGCAGGAAAAACGCAGTTTTTGTTTGGACCTAACCAACTCACGTATCCCTCCGCCCAGGGTTAGCGCCCGCATTTCTGGATCAAAGGGCTCGTGTAAGATAAATATATACAACAATTGTTGTTCTATTCATTGATTGATTGATTGATTGATTGATATATTTATTTTGATCATGGAAACGACAATGTAAAAAAATAAAATAAAGCTGAGTTATGATAAAAACTTCCAGATCATGAGCCGTCATGAGTTTTTGATCATCTATTTCACTTCTGTTCGTCGTAGAGTCCCCAAATTTACACATAAAGGTGTGTTAAAGTGTCTAGTTTCATAATTAAAAAAAAAGAGCAAAAAAACGTAAAATCTCATTTTTGGCACTCAATGCATGGGAACGAAAAACGAGAAATTACGTGGTTGGCACTCAGTGAGTTAAAGGTAACGAGCCTACTGCTATGACTATATAATAGGGATTATGGCAATGGGCCAAATTACCAAAATGTTGAACTATCCCTTTAATAGCATTTTATTTAACATTTTATGTTTGATCACAAAGCATATGATCAAGTGGGTATACATGAGTACCAAACAAGATTAGGCCTATAACACGTGAATTTTTTTCACTGCGGTTATAAGTACTAAAGTAGGCAGGTAGAAGGTAAACAGGGAGCAGATTCACATCCATTTAGAAATTAACGACCAGTCAACGATCTAACAGAATTTTTAACCACTGTCTCTATGTAAACTAATAATTATAGGCCGAATAATACAATAATAATAATGAAAATAATAATACAAACAAATAAAACCGCTTACTGTCACACAGGCAAATGACAAATAGCCTATTGTGTGAACTATGAAAATACTATTCAAGCCACAGGCCTAAATTCACTTTACCACTGTCCACTTACATTTACTACTGATTAAATCGTAGGAGAAGGAGATTTTCCTAACGTCTGTCAGACAGTGGATTTCTCTTGGGAGTAAGAACGAGACTCCAGACTGAGAAGCCTCTCCACAGGGGCACTGTGGTGTATTGAAGCACAGAAATACTTGCCAATGTTACAAAACACACGCGGCTGCAGCTGTGCAGCGCCACATCCACTGCTCACTGGGTCATCTGATTGGTGCTCCTGTCTATCTAACAGCCCGGACGCACTCACAACCCGAGATGTGCGGCCAAGTCAGACAGGGTAACATGGGCGCCGATCAGAAACTGCCTCCGCTCCAGGGCGCTGCGCTTCAGTTCCGTGGACAGTGCGTCTGGGCCATAAGGTGATTTTGGCCACCACCTTCATATTTACAGCGTGCATAGTATAGGGGCCGTTCAGATGTAGGCCTAATTCCAATTCTATTTTTCATCCCTACCCCTACCCCTAGCCCTTAACCCTTGCCCTTGAAACGGAGCTACAAGGAGTAGGGTTGAAAGTCAACCCCTATGAATTGGGACACCACTTCAACAATCACATACGTCATCAGTCGTCTCTGCTGGCTTTCACATAAGCAGACGTGACGAGCTTTTGCCACAAATCCTCTATAACTTAATAAAATAAAATAAAATTTAATGAAGACTGATCGGTTAATTGTAAAACATTTATTTATTGATGTAAATGTGGTGATTTCTGTACGTAGGCTACAGAGCCCCCAGGCAGTGCTGTTCATGTGTCCAACACACACATGAAGCTTCACTTTTAATTCAAACAAATTAACGCGACAATTGTTACATTTCATGAATGAGACCAGCATTTATCTCCTAAAAAGAATGTAACTACGCGGCGGTAAACCTTTAAAAACCTGCGGGTAAGTTAATTAGCGATGGTCTTTTCCCCCGGGATGACGATGGAGGTTGGCCGGCTGACCAGCTCTCCGGACGGGTGGTGTCTCTGTGACGAGCCGTTGATCTGCTCCACAGGTGGAGGCTCCACCGTGGAGCTTCACTTCTCCCAAAAACATCGGAGCAAACGTCTAAACAGCCTCATTTGGATAAACCGACTGCACATTGGGATCTAAACAGCTACTTTCTCACATGAAAAATATTAAAACTTAACAAAATGACGTAATAACAGCGCTACAGTGAGAAATAAAACAGCTGCCGGTTGCCGCAAGATGCATTCTGGGAAACTTGCCATAGCCCTCGGTCCGTAGTGTGCCCCTGAAAAATCTCTGTTTCGAGGGCGAGATAGCCAGACCACTTCACCCTAACCCTGGTCTGAACCAGAATCGGGACACCACCACTTCACGTGAACGCGCAAAACGAAGGGTTAGGGCTAAGGGGGGAACTGGAATTCACCCGTAGTGTCTTGCACAAAACCCCGTTTGAAAGGAGAAGGAAGCCCGTATGTGGAAAGACATCGCCTCCAAGATGTAGAATGTGTATCATAGAACCACTAACTAGCTACATCATCACTGTATCATTAGAACAGACATGTCCTGTGGAGTTCAGCCTCCTTTCATATGTAATAGAGGGGGGCAATATCTGAAAGTAGAACTGTCAAGCTAGGGGAAAAGCCTGTAACCCTGAGTTTGCTTACTGAGTATTTCACCTCAGTATGTGATAAATAAAACTTTGAACTGCTGTGTAGCTGCAGCATCATTTACTGTATATTTGAAGCATCAAATATAGCATATGGTATTCTCTGTAAGGAATAGGGCAGGGAGACATAGAAAGAAGAGGGAGCCACTAAAGACAAGAACAGCAGTGTATAAAGTTCAGAGAATACTAAACAGAGTAAAATCCCCTCTAATGTGAAGCCCTGAGGGGATGAATTCCCTCCACTTTTGGAAAATGAATTTCAGGCTCCAGTGTTGGCAGGATAGTTCCATAAACCCCTTGAAGAACATCCAGAGCCACGGCCAGTGGTTTGAGAATCACGCAGTACACCTTTAATAAACTGGTACTCCCTGTCAGTAGTTGGGTGCATAAGTTGTGCAGGTCAGTGATGGGGGGATATCTATAACTCTGCACAAAGCCTCATAAAAAGAGTTGCATCTTGTCGTCGTGGGAACCAGCAGCTTTCTCTTGCTAATTTTTTCCACAATTTCTGATGCTATATTGTTATTGTTGATCTGCTCGCTTTGGTCCAGAGCGCCAGACATTTAGTGATGATGGTACTCCTGTATACTGCTCGAGTGGCACAGTTGGAAGGCAGCCATTTTTCTGTGTCTGTGGCGGATCTGTGGTGTGGAGGGAGAATGATCATACTGTCATTACCATCAGAGCTGGACAGCACAGTGTTTAGATCTTCAAAAGTAACATTTTCACCGGGGGTGATTAGACTGATTAGACTATCAACCTCGTTGTTGAATCGTTACAAATTGTAATATATAGATAGACAAGACTGTTCTGATACCAACATCACAGTGAGTGCTCGACCACCGCACCCATCTCTCTCTAAATTCAGGCCTAAAGTTTTGTTTACAATATTAAAGGGATAGTTCAACATTTTGGCAAATTGGTCCATTGTCATAATCCCTATAGTCATAGCAGTAGGTTCGTTACCTTTAATTGTCGGTGCAAGCTGTTTTTAGAACGGCGGAGCAGAGCCGTGAGCTGCTCAGAGCTATGCCACGGAGTCTAATGGGATTTCTTGGTTTCCCTCATCAAACTCATCAAATATACAATCCAACAACTCCACAACGCTCTGGTGCAGTCTGCTTACTGAAAAACTGTCCCTGAAGGCAACGCACATCAGTGGTTTTGCATGAATTTCCCTCTAAAACAACTCTGTGTGGTAACGTTGTGTTATTATCTCATAGCGTGGTGAATGTGCAGCTCACAACTTGTCCACCAGAGCGTTGTGGAGTTGTTGGATTGTGTATTTGATGAGTTTGATGAGGGAAACCAAGAAATCCCATAATGAGCCTCCGTAGTGTAGCTCTGAGCAGCTCACGGCTCTGCTCCGCCGTTCTAAAAATAGCTTGCACCGACAATTAAAGGTAACGAACCTACTGCTATGACTATAGGGATTATGGCAATGGGCCAATTTGCCAAAATGTTGAACTATCCCTTTAATATTGTAAACAAAACTTTAGGCCTGAATTTAGTTAGATGATTGATAGATCCGCGGACCACTTGTGTGCTGATCACTGATCAGCTGTGATCTGTTGCACCACTACTCTGTGCCCTAACCCCGCAGCCCCCGCGAGGCGGGGGGGGCGCCGCCCCCGCCTGTGAAGCCGTGTTTCCACCGAATCAACGATCCTTCTTTTTTTTTTTTACCGCAACATATGGTTCACGTCTAGATAAGTTATGTATTTTTCCATAGTCTTTGTTTAACACTTAGGGCGTATTCACACCAGGCTCGTTTGGTCCGCTTAAAACGGACTTTTCCTCTGGTGCGGACTTTTTGGGGAGGTGTGAATACAAACCAGCGGACTCTGGTGCGGATCAAACAAGTGGACCGAGACCACCTCTGCAGCTGGGACTCGGTTCACTTGTTTGATCCGCACCAGAGTCCCAAACGAACCCTGGTGCGGTTCGCGTACAGTGTGAATGCAAACCGAACCTTTCCCGAACCAAATGCAAAATCCAAGCGCCTTTTTGAATTCAACAGGCTTCCGTTGTTGTCAGAAAATGTGGAAATGATCAACACTGAGTCGTGGGTCAACATGGAGCACAGATAGACACGCTGCCTCCTTTATATCTGGTCAGTGGAAAACATTTATCAGATGCTGGAGAGGACGCACCCACAGCCGTTACGGATCTTTTTTTTTTTTTTTTTTTTAAACTGATAGCCTAACAGAAAGTCGTTATCCGATTAATAACCGTTAATAGAAATAAATGTGACTAGGCTTAAATGACGATCGGCAACGCGGCATCCTGAGAGAATGATTATGTTTTTTTGTTTGTTTTTTGCTGTGCCGTCCTTTTTTTCTTTTTTTTTTTAGCGCACCAGACTAGGTGTCAACGTCTACACATGTAAACGGGTACAAATCATAAGCCGTTTACACGTCTTTTTTCCCCCTCCTCCTCGTTCATTTCTCACCAACATATAGGCTATAGTATTTTTAGGGGTGATAATGTTGCCTGAAAGCTTCAGATAATAATGGACTGCGTGTCAGTCCCCCCTCACTTTATCTCCACGTAGCCTACCCGTCTCTCTCCAGCTGTCCTTTCAAAATAAAGGCCGGGGGAAAAAAACAAAACACCGACTCCTCCAGCCTGTACTGCGAAGGAGGCTCAACATCGCCAGGCTTTGTGTTCATGTTCCAGCTTAACAAAACCTCAAGCCCCGGTCCGAGTTAACACGGTAGATTACGAAGCTGGTTATCAACTTGCTCCTGACGCGAGCAGCGTAGGTATTCCCTCATCTGAACAGATCTGCAGGCGGAGACGCTCGGAGAGAAAGTAAACAGCAGCGGATCAGCTGATCTCTCCGTACAAACGCAGACAGGCGGCTGCCTCAAAATTTATAATGCAGAAAAAACCCTGGTCGAGTACGCTGATAATTTTTATCCAATGACTGAGCGACTGTGGGACACACGTGCTTTTGTTTACAAAGTTGATCCGCTTGTGAAAAAATGCAATGTGAATACAAACCGCACCAAGTAAAAAAAAATTTAGTCCGCACCAAAGCAAGTGAACTATCGGACTTTCCTGGTGTGAATACGCCCTTTGAGACTTTTGGTTAAGTAACCATGGACAGCTCCTATGCAGGTGCGTTCTGCTGTGTCGTTGTCGCCACCGCCATTGCTGCCCGCCCCCCCATAATGAGTTAAAAAAAAAAAAAACACACATTAAAAATTCGAATATTATTCGAATATTTAACATAAGATGGGTTAGAAATTCGAACCTGATTTGGGGGGAAGATTGACAGCCCTAGTGCATGCACACACACACTGACAGTAAAGGCCCCTACATACACGGGCATACTTGACTCCGCAGACGTCCGTGCGTACTTGAGGTGGACTCAATGCGAGTCCTGAGTGTCAAGACGAAGAACAAAGAACAAATTGAAAGCTCCAGTTTACACTAAACAAACAGTTCATCAGCTATTTGCTACTTTACATAATTACACTCAAGGAAACAGTACGAGGTTAACACGTAGAACACACATGCAACAAACACACCTGATAGCAGTAAAGTGTCATCTTTTTTTTAGGTCTGTCACTGTGGATGAACAGACAACATGAACTTTGATTCAACTGTGACGTATCATTTGAGGCAACTTCACCTATAAAACAGTTATTTCTAATAATAATACACTTCACCATCATAAATAATTACTACATTCATTCTGAAGCCGTATAATTAGCATAAAAACCTACTCCCAGCCTTTATAGTGTATTTTACACCATGAGCCACAGGGCTGGATTTAATGTGCAGACTGCTGGATTAGTTCAGAGTGGAAAGCATAACTGCAGGTAATCCACGGTTCTTCTCTTCTTATTACAGGTGCAGTCTCTGACTCACCTGGGTATACTGTTTACTGGGGGCTGTTGTAAGCCCTTATCCTCCTCTCTATTTGGATCTTCTTCTTGTATTTGACACAGAAGCTGGCTATGGTGGAGAAACAGGTTTTGTTTGTCTGGGTGAACATTTATTCTGCTTTGGTTAGATGAGGAAGTGTCTGAGGTCAATCAGAATGAAAGTGTGGGCAACAACAGTCAAATGAACAGACTCCTGGGAAAAAGACATCATTAGTGTCCACTGTTTACTGTGAAATATACTGGCTAATTAGCTTAGCTCAAACACTGGAAGTGTATAGGTAGTGTTAGCCTGCCTCCACCTAAAGTCATCAGAGAAACTCTTCAGCAACTCTGAACGGTCCGGTGCGCTTGTTGTGACTCACGTTATGTTACGTTATCTATCTAGCAATCGTTCTTCTACTCGTAAACAGAGGCTTTGTTTTGTTGACCTACCTCTATCTGCTGGTCATGGACTCGGGAGTGAGGCAAGACACGAAAAAAAAAAATGTTGGCGTATTCCTTTAAGAGCTGTGTCTGTGTCAACATTTTGAAGCCTGAGATAATCAGTTATTAACAGGAAAATGGATCAATTATTCATCAGCACTTTGCTCAAGTGGTGCTTTAGTATTAAAACCAGAAACAAATTCTGGTAAAGATGGTCAGACATCTTTACTAGCTCTGACCTGGGGTCCGCCCGCTATTCAGACATCCCGCTATTCCGACATGTCTCTATTTAGACATCCTGCCATTACGACATCCCTCTATCTAGACATGCCGCTATTCCGACATGTCGTCTTTTTTTTTTTTACAGCTGCGATACCCAGGCGCGTCTCTCTCTCTCTCTTTTCTTTTCAGCATGTCTATCACTGGTTTGATGAGGGAGTGATGTTCTTAATCTCAACAACTCAACTATCAAGTCACAAACAAAACTGACACACATGATAAACAAACAGAACTATGCTGCAGTTTGTTTGTCAAGTTAACCTGTCACCTTCAGCACCACGGACAGCGAGAAGCTGCAGCTGTGAGCGTCTGGGCTCTGGGCTCAGGGCCTGGGGCCTCATTTATCAAAACTGTAAGTAAGCAGTGTAAAACTGCTGCTACTAAATGTTTTGCTTAGGCCTACGGCGAAAAGACACCCAAAATATTTACACCTTTTTCAGATCTATCAAACTGTGCGTTCACAACTCTCCGCAACTTCTCCTTGATAAATCACACTGGACCCAAGAATGGTGCGCAGTTGTGCACGTGAACACACCTCCGTCCCTGGAACGCCTAGACACAATATGGTCAGCACGTGCATATAAATTAGCCATGTGCGCTCTGTGGAGCGGCTACAAAGACAACGGGCGGGGGAAAGAAAGCGAGATACATGGCATCGGGCAATAAATCAGTCAGAAAAATGATCTTGCATTTTAATAAGCTACAATAAAAACAAAAACCTCCCAAATCTCAACAAAAGGGAGCAGAAAGAAGAATAATCTTATGTAATCTGCCCCTTTATCCCAGAAAATCTTTTTTTTTCTTTTACCTATGTTAAAACAATGTAAAGCAGGATTTCCACGATAGTGACCATTACTTTGAACGCCTTTCCACTACACAGTTACAGCTCTACTGGACTCGGTTTAGGTCATTTTCCATTACAGCTGAGTCCTTCACAGTTCCTCCTCAGGGCCGCGTTGTCTCACTCTTTATTCTCTCGTCAGCTCCAAACACACGTGCACCTCGTTAACTCAGGTGACAGAATAATAACAGTCTCAGTAGCTGCAGATCAGTGTGCGCTGCTGCCGGTGTGTTTTTAAACTTGAAAAATAATGTTAATGCCGCTATTCCGACAATTAGAAGTCAATGTCGAAATAGCGGCATGTCGGAATAGCAGCATGACCTACCACAGCAAAGTTTCTTGCTGTAACTCTGCTGTATTAGTCATGGGGCGGGGTTAAATGTGGATGCTGCTTGATTAGTTTGGTTTAGTTTATTTCATTTTGAACATTTAACATATAACAACAAAAACGAAAAAGACAACAGAAAAATGAAAATAAGAAAGACATCAAAGTTCCCATCAGAAAAAAGCAATAGGAAAGTGTTCAAAAAGGCACAGGAAGAAGAAAAGGCTTATCCAGTCTTGCCACCTTTTCAGCCTACATTTCCATATTACAAAACATCATAATTACATATTCATAGTTCAGATTACAAAGCACAACTGCAGGTAATCCACAATGATCCACAGTCTCTGACTCACCTGAGTGGGTCATGTTTCTTATGTGTAGAGTTGTGAGTTTTGTGCAGGTTACTGCAATTTTGGACATTTCATCATCAGCTGCTAAAATGATTCTATTCTATTTTAGCTTCGTTTCTATTCTCTTACTATTGTACTTGAATCTCCATTTATTTTTTATTTTTTTATTGTGCAATACCAGTGACAAACATTAAGCAAACATAAAAACATGACATAGCACAAGACATGACACAGCAACACAGCAAGCAAGTCAATGGATTGAGATAAACTGTGATAAGGAGCAAAACAAGAAACAAAAAGGGGAGAATAAATAAATAAATAAATTAGAGAAATAAAGAAATAAACATCAGCAGCCAATCGGTCACTCAATCCCCCCTGAATCTCCATTTATAATGTACTTCTTCCTCCATAAATTCACCCCCAAATGCACAACTGCAATGCATTATGGTAGTGACCATCAGTTGTAAACTACTTTTCCCGCTGCATTGGAGGGAACTATGAGTTTCACTATGCATTCAGACAGCACTACAAAATGGCGTAGTCACTATATAATCGACTATAGAGGACATGCGTTTACTTCACGTTGCCCTGGGACACGCTCCTTTCATTCGGACGGAGCGGCAAATCACCAGAACCCAAAACCATCTGGTCCACGGACACTGACATGCTGCCAGAAACTAATCAGCCATTAGATTTAACCAGAAACTAAAGCCAACCACTGGTGTCTGCCTCCTCCTTCAGTATCCACATGTCTGATACAGTCACATTGTTTACATTGTGTGTTTTAATCAGTCCTGTAACACACACTGTGTGACCGCGGACAGGATCATTGTTATTGTGCAGAGGGACGAGATTACAGCTGTTACTTTCGTCCCAAATGGGACTCCCAACATAAACCTGAGCTGCTTCTATACAGAAAAACTCTTGACAAGTCAAATTGTAGGATGTGTTAGAGGACTAACTCATCTGTCTAACCATCAGAACTATGACACCTGAAACTGTAAACACAGCTGATCAATCGAAAGAAATTACCGCTCCAGTGAATTTACTTTCTGTTGAAAACAGGTTTTTGAATATAACTCAGTCAAAGTGAGACGTATCCTCAAGATTTGTTGCCGTTCTGTCAGGTCATGAATGATATACATGCTGACCAGGGGTTGCGTTAACCGGATATTTTCCGTCATTGACCGTTTTTTTAAAACGGTGACGGAAAAAATTTGAGGCCATCCGTCATTTTGACAGATTGCAATTCACAGCCATGGCCATCTGGCCATGTGCATTTGTTTACAATGAAGCCGGCGGATAATCAATAAATGGAGCGGTGGATAACGATATAAAACATATGCAATGTCTCAAAGTCACTATGGTGAGAATTAGATTAAAAAACAAACAAACTCACAGCTGGCTGGTGCGCTCAGTAGAACGCTGTAGTACATACCCCAGGCCTGTGTGGAGCGTGTGTGGCGCTGTAGCGCTGCCACACATAAACACCAACAACAGAGAAGAAGACAGAAAGCTTCCCGCAGTATTCAAACTCCAAACATTACAAGTGGATTAAATATTGACTGGGAGTCGTGTCAGTGCAAATATGACGGTCGATAATGATTTAACGGGCGAGATTCAGCTGCAGTGTCCGAGGGACCGACAGTAGTCAGCTGTTAAGTTACGTAGCTGTAGCTACACAGGTGTGTCTCGGTACAGGTAGAGCGGTGTGTCTCGGTAGGTAGAGCGGTGTGTCTCGGTAGGTAGAGCGGTGTGTCTCGGTACAGGTAGAGCGGTGTGTCTCGGTACAGGTAGAGCGGTGTGTGTCGGTACAGGTAGAGAGGTGTGTCTCGGTACAGGTAGAGCGGTGTGTCTCGGTACAGGTAGAGCGGTGGGGGCAGGACATCACCGTTTCACACACTCGCCGCGCACAACTCTTCCAAAGGTAACGTTAAGCCTTCTTTTAATGTATTCTGCCCGCCGTGGCATTGTTTATAACACTTAAAGCTGAGTGGGTTTTGTCCTCTCTGAATCTGTGCTGCATCTGGCTGTGTGGTCTATAGCTTCAGTTGTTTCAGTGATGCGCAGTGGCTGCGTGCGTGTGTGCGTAAAAGAGAAATGAGAGGCAGAGAGAGAGAGAGAGAGAGAGAGAGAGAGCTAACGCCGGTGCACTATGCGGTGCCTATGTGAAAACGTGCTCCTTTGGATGTTTTGGTATAACACATGGGTTAGCATGTTGATTGTTGACAGAAAACTGATGTCATCATCAGGTATTTACGTTGTATTTAGATGTTGAGTGGCAGAAAGTGACCCCCGCATTCACTGACTGACCCACGGTTAGATGTGCTCTGACGCAGACTCTGCTCCGGAGCATTCTCTGTTCAATTTGTTTGGACTTGATATGAATTAAACATGAATTAAAATTGAATGCTATTGAATATGGCATTATTATCATTTAAAAAAATAAATAAAGTGACCGGTAAAAATAGATTATGACGGAATTTTTATGACCCCGTCAGTCAAAATGACCGGCGACGAAAAAGTCTAGCGCAACCTCTGATGCTGACAAAGTTAGACATTTCAGACTTGGATGGGCCTCTGTCCAACACACACATGAAGCTTCACTTTTCATTCAAACAAACTAATGCTACTGCCACAATTGTTACATTTCATCAATGAGACCAACATTTATCTCCTAAAAATAATTTAACCAGCCGGTGGTAAACCTCTAAAAACCTGCGGGTAAGTTAATTAGTGATCGTTTTGTCCCCCGGGATGATGACGGAGGTTGGCCGGCCGAGCAGCTCTGCAGACCGGCTGCTGCCTCTGTGATGTCCCGGTCGTTGCTCCACAGGTGGAGCTTCACTTCTCCGAGAAACATCAGAGCAAACTTCTAAACAGCCGTCATCTGGATAAACTGGCCGTATATTTGGCATCTAAACAGTTACTTTCTCACATGAAAAAATATTAAAACTTTACACACAAGGAGGGCAGGTGACGTTGTTGTGCGGGGTTCTGATTGGCTGACGTGGGCTTGAGCTTCTCGCTACACTGCCACCTACAGGTTTGGCATGCTCTTGACGGCATACACACGGGTTAGTGTAAACGAAAAGTTTTTTTTTTTAAACTGCTCTTGTTGTTTTTTTCTGTCAGTAGACGCTTTCTTAAAAAAAAAAAAGCCGTCTCGATCGTCATGTAATCCCGCGATCGCCTATTACAACTCTTTTTTCTTTTTTTACCAGGCCTACTGCTACTCTCGTCTTTTACTGAGTTATTCTCTCTTTTTTCCGGCCGTTTTTCCGTTTTTAGTAACGTTGGTTTATAAAAATGCATCTTATTTCGGGGCTTCCTCTTAGCGTCACATCCTGCTTTCAGTCTGACCAATCAGCACAGAGTAAATCTGAAGCCCCACCAGGACATTTTCAGGGCCGATCTGAGCACCTACCCCCAGACAGGGACTTGGTGACCCCCTCCCCCTCCCCCCGATGAAAAATAAAACAAGATAAGGAACATCATAACTTCTTGTACATGAAATACTTTATTATATTTGAGTAATTTAATAACAGCATGGAACAAACAATCAAGAGAACCTGTGTATGATTACAACATATTTCTTCAGAACTTGTACTTTTAAAAACATCATTGTGTTTTTAAAAGTACAAGTTCTGAAGAATATATTGTAATTCATCAGGTTTTTTCTCATTGTTCCATGCTGTTTTTCAAATTCATTGTGACTGATATTGCCCTGCTGTATATTACGTATTTAATGTTAGCACTCCCCTCCCCCTTCCCCTTCAGGCTGCACTTGAAAATAAGAATTTTGTTCTTAATTTGCTTGCCTGGTTAAATAAAGGTCAAATAAATAAATAAAATAAAAATAATGTTCTAAAACTGTTGATATTCAATCATCTATTGATATAGGCTTATCATTTATTTGTTTATCTATTTAAATACACGAATAAATGTTTAATGTGGCCCTTGAATTTAGTTGATTTTGTCACATATATGAATTAAATGCTTAGCCGACTCATTTATTTAACATTTTAATTACAATAAAATTATTAAACCCCTTAAAATCAAGAGGGCTTCGCGACCCCCCCCTGGATCTTTGGCGCCCCCCAGGTTGGGAACCACTGGTCTAGGGTGTACCCTGCCCCCCACAGCCCTGCACAGAAAACTGGTATAACAAATGGATGGGTGGATTGAAATAAAAACACTTCCACATTCCAGTCCTAGCTCCTGTCATATCACACCCCAGGCAGCCCGGTCCAACAGAGGCAGGCAGCTGGGAATCTGTCACCATGTTCAATAGTAATGACATCACACCAAGAAGAAGCCTGTCTACTGAGGAGAGGAGGACCAGCCTTTACTCCTTCATCTGACAGTATTTTCCTCAAGAGCAGCTATTGGATAACTGACAGTGATAATTCTGATGCTCCTTCACTATATCACTGCAGTTGTAGTTTTAACAGGATCACAGCCACAGTGGGGTGTCAGCCAATCACAGTCATTTCCTCAATCTAGGGAACAAAAATCCAGGGAACATGCAACGTCAGGAATGTTTTCTCATTTCTGATCACATGCCACATACTTTTGAAGACTCTGAATCACTAACACCCTCATTCATCTGCTTCCCTGAACAACTGAGGTAACAGATGAGCCACAATTTGGGTAATTATGATCAAAGAACACAATAATTATTAATGTCTGAATTGTCTGCTGCCATTTAATTGAACATTTTCCTGCAGGATTTGTTTCAGGACTGTGATGTCAGACTTCAAGACAGTGAAGCCTTACTTACACAAAACACAAAGATGACACAATCATGCAATTTTAGTTGACGATGCCATACACATAATTGTGATTATGTTATGATTTAAAGGGACAACAAGGAGTTTTGTTAAAGTGAAGTGTTTTCTCACTACATTTATGAGCCTCCGCACCGTGAAATTCTTTGACCGGCGCAAGACAGACTCATGTTTTCATTCATCAAGAATTAAAGTCAGAGGTTGGAAGACGATCACATACCGTCGTAGTTCCCACCATAAACGGAGATTCATACGGCGGCGTTATTCTCATGACTCGCCACGAAACCGAAAGTAAAGAAACGCTGGTCGGCTCGCCCAGCATTTCCACCACCACTAATAATAACAAAATAACCATAGAGACAAAACCATAGATTTATAGAAAATGGACCATTAACAAGTGGTAACGTAGATTCATCCACATTAATATGAGACTTTTTTATTGTCGCGGAATTTTTCGTTCTGCTGCTGGAGAAACTCCTCGTTGTCCCTTTAATTGTCTTTTCCTCATCATGTCTTTGATTGATTGATTGATTGAAAACTTTATTGAACAACATTAGACAAGTGTTCAAAAGGATTAAAAGCACAATAAAGCCCAAAAGCTTATTTCCATTGTGGTCATATTTGATGGTAGACATGCCACTATTATAGTATTAGCTCAGGTAGAGTCTGTATAGACAAAAGAAATCCTGCTTAATCATCACCTATGGGCTTCCTCTCATGTGTGGCGGTTACCCAGGGGGCTTTGCGGCTCGGCTCAGCCTGGGTGGAGCCCAGGGCCCACGGCTTGGCGGCCCTCCTACTCAGCCGTTGCCCATGGCTTTGCGACTAAATCCATGATGCTAATTAGGCCTGTAACGATACACCAAAGTCACGATTCGATTCGTATCTCGATTTTTGACCCACGGTTCGATACACGATTCGATTCAATTCGAATTTAATTAATTAATTAATTAATTATTCATTTTATTTTATTATTTATTAAAAACGAAGTAGCAAAGCAGTAGGTAGCAAAAACTGGATTATTTATTATAACAACAATATATGACAATAACAATTAGCTATAGCCTAACTTGGGCTGCCCCCAAATCGTCGACCAAGCCCTGGTCCACCAAAAAAACATTAGCCGACCAACATCCCATTGGTCGACTGGTCGCAGGAAAAAAAACAAAAAAAACATTTGGGGCCGTGTTTTGTCAAAATTAAGTCAAAATCAATATGACTGAACTGTACATGAAAGACTATAGGGCTTTTAATTTGAAGGGCCAGATACAGGAAGTCGTGACACACACTTGTGTTGTTGTTGTTGTGTTTTTGTTTTTGTTTGTTTGCAGCACAGTCCCCGTAAAGGAAGGTTAGACAACAAGTGTAGCCTACACGGACATAGATGTGCACCCCCTGTAACAACAACAGCACCAGTGGCGTGCACTGGGGGGGGGGCAAGGGGGGCAGTCGCCCCCCCTAAAGTGCCCCCGGGAGCCAAAACACGCCTTAAAGTGCCCTCTTGGAAGCCAAAACGCGTCTTAAAGTGACCTCATGGGGGCGAAAACGTGTGCTAAAGTGCCCTCTATGCCAAAACGTGTGCTAAAGTGCCCTCTATGCCAAAACGTGTGCTAAAGTGCCCTCTTGGAAGCCAAAATGCATGCTAAAGTGACCTCATGGGGGCCAAAACGTGTGCTAAAGTGCCCTCTAGGAGCCAAAACGTGTGCTAAAGTGCCCTCTAGGAGCCAAAACGTGTGCTAAAGTGCCCTCTAGGAGCCAAAACGTGTGCTAAAGTTCCCATTAAAGCCAAAACGCGTGCTAAAGTGCCCTCTTGGAGCCAAAACGTGTGCTAAAGTACCCTCTTCAGTGGTGAGGACGCGCTATATGTGCCCTTTTTTTCCCAATCGCCCCTGCCCTTCAAAAAGTCTGTGCACGCCACTGAACAGCACTGCAAAAAATCAGAAAAGGAAAGGACGGCGCTGTGCTCTCCAGCCGGTTCACCTGCTCCACAGATGTGTTGTGTTCCTCTCTCTGGAGCCTGGTGTTTGGCTGCACTTTGTATAAAAACAGTTCAACATTTGACGAGCTAGCTGCCATCTGAGTGCGATCAGCTGAGCCAGAGATCAGTGGATGGTGCTGCTCAGCTGTTGCATACAGTTTTATAATAACGACAGAAAAAACATTATCGACCGCCCCCCGGGAGCGTTTTAATCTTATCAAACCATTTGAACCATTATGCTAAATAACTGCAGTCAGCTCAAATGGTTGTGATCAGTTGATTATGTAATAACTGACAGGCCTACACTCAATGTCTCGATCACCTCCACCTCACAGAGACTCAAAAACTCACCACCACCACTCAAAGACACATCGCCACCACTCTAAAACCTACTGCCAAGGACCCAAAGACACATCTACACGGCTCAGCAAGTCACTTTCACCACTTTAAAGGGATAGTTCACCCAAAATTGAAATTTCATATTTCAAGTCTATATTTCAAGCTTGTTTTGTAGCGGAAGAAGCTTCTGGAAGCTCCTCTTCCCGGTTCGTCAAATTTTGACGAACCTGCTACAAAACAAGCTTGAAATATAGACTTATTTAATTTTTTTCGGGACGATTTCGCATTTCGGGGCTTCAATACAAGACGGACATTACATACGAGCAGCATGGAGGTATTTGGATGTTTTTTGGTGTGTCTTTTTTAGGGCCCGACCGATTTATCGGCGAGCCGATTAAATCGGCTGATTATAGCCCATTTGAGAATAATCGGTAATCGGCCAAAACTCGCCGATTGTCGCCGATATTTTCAGAAATAAAATGCAGGGAATAAGACTTGGTTTTACTTTGAAAATGTTCCCCCATTTAAAAAGATCCCCGACATTAGGCTATTTATCCTGTAGAGGGCGCATCCTCTCTCTCCACTATCCACTAACCACAGCAGAGTGACTGAGCAGGACATGCTTGCCTTTTCTTTTCTTTTTTGCCGCGGTCGGGTGAATTAATTAATGCTCGTGACTCCGGCCGTGTTGGGTCCGAGATTCAACAAGCTGGTCGGGTTTTACCGTAGGCTAATTACCGGCAGTATGCCCGTTTATCATAAATAATGAACACAGTACCTAGATGAGGTGGGTGAGTGACTGAGCTGACTGAGGCTGTAACACGGGGGGGGGGGGGGCGGTGCGGGTCTCTGACTGTCAACTGACTGACAATCATGTCTCTGCTCCGTGAGACTGACCGCCTGTGAGCGCTGTGGGACCGGGGCTCGCGGCAGCACCCGCTAATGGTTGAAAACAGCGGTGATACGTGCTTCCACGTCGGAGTCAACAAACCAGAAACGTCTCGAACAACATTCGCTAAAGAAAAAAAAAGAGAGAGAGAGAGAGAGAGAGAGAGAGAGAGACCACCGTGCCGTGTAAAAAACAACAACAACAACAAAAAAGTGTCACGTGTCATGACTTCCTGTATCTGGCCCTTCAAATTAAAAGCCTACAGCCTTTCACAGTTGTTGTTGTTGCTTTTTCCTGCAACCAATTGACCAAGGAAATTTTGGCAGCCCTATATATTATATAATTTATGTAGATATATTACTTAAATTAATAAAATTTTAAAACTTTATATTAAAAAAAATAATCGGCCGATTAATCGGTTATCGGATTTTTTACCCCCCAATAATCGTAATCGGCATCGGCCCCAAAAAATCCATATCGGTCGGGCCCTAGTCTTTTTGTTACGAAGACAGTTGGTATCCATTTGCAACTGTCATATGGACATGCACTGCTACGCCGAGACCCCCTGTAACTCAGAGAAGCCACGGAGGACTCTGAAACTTCTCCCAGCCCTTAGTCCACATGAGGGGGAGGAGATAATGAGTGAAATTTCAATTTTGGGTGAACTATCCCTTTAAGACTCAACACTATCCCTCAAAGACTCTGACTCACCTCTACTGCCCAAAAACTCACTACCTTAGGCAGTAAAAAGATACTAACATTAAAAAAACATTATCAAATTCAGTAAGAAAATCTGAGTCACAGCTGATGGCTTCCTTTAAATTTGTGCTATACAACTTTAACAACCTACTGGGTTTTAAACAAATAAGTCATGGAAACAGTAACTGTGTCATGTGAACATAACGTAGCAGTCCAATCAGAGCTGAAATGAAAATGACTAATAGATCTGGGGCCGTATTCACAAAGCCTTTTATCTTACCGCTAGGAGTGCTCCTAACTCGCACTAAAAGTTTTTACGTAGGAGTTTTTTCTTAAAAGCTATTCACAAAGCCGCTGAGACCTACTCTTACTAAGGATAAATCACTAAGAGCAAACTAAGAGTCACGCCCCTGGTGACGCCCTGTTGCTATGGATTACGTCAATTCTCGTGCACGAATTCGAGGCGCTCAACACGGTGATTGGTTGTTGAGTGCCGGCGGCGCCCCCCCCTCCCCTCCCCTCCCTCCCTCCTCCTCCTCGCCGCCGGCCGCTCCGCTCCACTTTTTTTTTTTTTTTTTGCCGTCAGGTCCGACGGGGCTTTTTAGATTGCTTCGAGTCCAAACCACTGTCTCTGCTGCTGAGTTGGGCTCTGAACTTTCTGTCTTTCTCTCTGCCATCTGCATCTTTCTGCTACAGTTTTTGTCGCGTCTCACTTTCTGCAGTGTGACGCTGTGCAAATGCAATGAGGGTCAGTGCGTCCACTCGCAAAGCAGCTGCTGGTTTTTTTTCTTCCCTCATTTTAATATTATTTTTCACATTCGTTGACAGCCCTATATGGTGATCATAATGATGAGAAAAGAAAATGCATTACCCACATTTGTGGCCTATAGCAGGATTTGAACCCAGACTAACAGTAAGTTTGGTTTACTGGGGGAGCTGCCTTATCACATGAGCTATTACTACTAACAGATGTGTGTGTCTAGCGTACCCACCAACCTTTTAAAAATATTTTTGGCTCACATCAGCACGACTGCATCGTAGCAGTCGCAGTTACCTCGGTCCGACCGTTGTGACGCCGATATTGGACAGTTCGTCACCGTCACTCCTCCCGTTTTATAGCGAAAATGTTGTAGATGACCCAAAAAAAAAAAAAACACCGACAAAAAGGCACGTTGGGCATCAAAGGGCAAAGGGGCAGGTGCTCCAGCACCCGCCTCTGCAGCAATTTGCAGTCCTCCATACATTTGCCTGGCTGCAGCCATTTGCGATTCTTTGTGAATAGGTCTTACTGAGTTAGGAGTCCTCACGAGGACTTCTAAGCTCTCCCAGACTTAGGAGCTACTTTTAGGCATAAAATACTTTGTGAATTGCTCTTATTTTAAAAAACTAGGAGTCCTAAATTTAAGACTGACACGCCCACTTTTTTTAGGAGTTGCTCCTAAATTCGGCCCTTAGGAGCTACTTTTAACCTTAAGATTCTTTGTGAATACGGCCCCAGATCCTAACCACTAGTACCACTACTGAACCAGAACGACTCAGACATTTAACTGCATCGTACTCGCTTTACTAAAAGTAACATTTAGAGAATCTTTTGATCACCCTGCTGGTCATTGAGTTAACTGCAGCCAGCGTATACATGATGTGCACACACTCCGTCAGGGGGCATGGCCAAAGTAATGACATGACATTTGATTGGAGATGAGATCTCTACAATTACATTTAGGGCTGGGCAGTCAAAATGTTGTATAACAACGTTTTCAGGTGGAAACACTCTCCACGAGTCCAATCGCCAATCTCTCCGCAATTTGTGATGACTACACGGCAAAAACTCAAAATCTTTCCAAGAATATTTGTCTTATTTCGTGTCAAAATGTCTCATTTCTAGTCAAAACTAATCTCTTTCCACTTAAAATAAGACTTGTCACCTAAAAATGAACTTGTTTTTAGATCATTTTCACTTGTTTCAAACTCATTTTCACTTGAAATAAGTAGAAAAATCTGCCAGTGAAAGCAGGTTTTTTGTGCTTGTAATAAGAAAGAAAAACTTGCTCCATTATCAGATTTTTCTACTTATTTCAAGTGAAAATATGTTTGAAAAAAGTAAAAAAAAAAAAAAAAGTCTTAAAAGCAAGCTGCTTTTTAATGTGATGAGTCTTATTTTAGGTATAATGAGATTTGTTTTGACATTTTGACTAGAAATAAGACAAATATACTTGGTAAGACATTTGAGTTTTTGCACTGTACGTTTTAGCATTGTAACAGTACATCGGTACACTGGTACGGGTCTCTCAGTTCAGTATTCTTTATTTTATTTCCATCCTGTTGTTGATCATTCTGTATTGTTCAGTCTCTTCTGTGTTGTTGTCTAGGCCTCGTTCTTCTTGGCAGAGAAACCTTAGACTCTAGTCACACTGACTTTGTGCTGAATGTGTCTGTGAAGAAGAGTATTTACTTGTGCGTCAGTCAGAGCTGTGTGTGTCTTAAGCCTCCTGCTTCTAGAGTCACAGAGGAAGATGAAAACATTCCCAGACATGTTTTGGATCTGAAGCTCTGGACTAAATGTCTGGCAGACAGACAGACAGGCAGGCAGGCAGGCAGTCTGTCAGATAGACTAACCAGGGACTGTGATCCAGCCACAGATCTGAGGCCAGTGTCTGACACATCTGTCATAATGATGGGCAGCAGATGGGCCTGAGGTCAGACCTGGGATCAGTCCAGCAGCGCTACCTTCATCCACCACTGACTCCTCTCTGACACTAAGTTAGGGTAAGGACATACCAACACATCCACACACACACACAGTATATACTACATGTAATGCTTCTTCATGCACACGCACACACACACACACACACACACACACACACACACAAAGCAGAGGATGCCTAAGCCAACACACCATCTGCCGCCCCTGTGTTCAAGCTCCAAATCCCAGTTATCAACAAAACACACAGAAGACGTCCAAACCTCGACGCCACCACGCACTCAGACTCTCTCTCTCTCTCTCACACACACACACACACACACACACACACAGGGCCGTTGCTAGGAATTCTGGGCCCCCTTAAAGAATACTAAAGTGGGCCCCTCCCCCTAACTTTTCCAGTTTTTTTTCTTAGACTACGTATGTATTATCATTTTTTATTTAGCCTACCTTGTTTTGATGCTAATGCAGCATTACACTGCAAAAACTCAAGTATCTTACCAAGAATATTTGTCTTATTTCTAGTCGAAATGTCATTTCTAGTCAAAACAAATCTCATTCTACTTAAAATAAGACACATCATATTAAAAGCAGCTTGTTTTTAGACACTTTTTACTTCTTTCAAGCAGATTTTCACTTGGAATAAGTAGAAAAAATCTTATAGTGGAACAAGTTTTTCTTTCTTATTACAAACACAAAAAACTTACTTTCACTGGCAGATTTTTCTATTTATTTCAAGTGAAAATTATCTAAAAACAAGTTAATTTTTAGGTGATGAGTCTTATTTTAAGTGGAAAGAGATTAGTTTTGACTAGAAATGAGACATTTGGACAAGAAATTAGACAAATATTCTTGGAAAGATGTTGAGTTTTTACAGTGTACTATGAGTATTAGTCAGGGTCTTACGCAGAATAAATCAGTCATACAAAGATTAGACTACTGGGGTTTTTTATGGGCCCCACTGGGCGCTGGGCCCCTAGAGTTATCATCACCTTTCTCCCCTAGACAACGGCCCTGCACGCACACACACACACACACATACACACCTCTGCACAGATAGAACCTGGCGAATGGAGGCCGGTTAAAGGTGCATTGTGTAAGAATTCCTCCCATCTTTCTCTGGACTTCTGTGACTAAAATGACATCTGGTTTGTTACCGACGGCCGTTTTTCCGACTGCACCTGAATGTAGCATTCACGTTCTCTCCTTCTCTCCTTCTCTGCTTGTCCCCCCATCCCCCCGCCCCCTCGTTCTGGTGGAAGGCTTCCTGTTGTTCACAGCACATTCCCCTGCACTGCTGTGGAATCATCAGTAATAGCTGTGTTACCGAGCTAAGATCAAACACCTGACACCTGTGTGTGTGTGTGTGTGTGTGTGTGTGTGTGTTTAGTTGAGATCATGTCTGAAGTTGTATCAGTTTTTTTTTTTACTTCCTTTCATGTAACTTATTTAGCAGCATTTTGTATAGATCTTTATTCTATTCTTTTATATATGCGTATTTATAGTATTTTTTTGCATATAGTATATGCGTATCTTTGCACTAGAATATTTTAGTTCATTCTATTTTATTTTATTTTATTTAAATTTTAAATTCTATTTTTCCAATATCAATCGATCAATATCCTTTATTTAACCAGGTAAAAAAAAAACTCATTGAGATTTAAAAACCTCCTGGCCAAGACGGCAGCACAAAAGCAAAATAGTTACACAACACACAAGATACAATTAAAATACAATCACACATTTCAGGAAAACATGGTTAGACAATGCAATCACACATTTTTATCCCTCCCTTTAAACTATTCTTGGTACCTTCATGTTTGCACCTGACACCAAGACAAGTTCCTCGTGCTGTAAACTGACTTTTACTGCTCTCGGCAATAAAAACAGTTCTGATTCTGATTCTGTAAAGAAAAGCCTCTAACTGATGGTGATGATTGATGGTCTTAGGCAGGGCCGTTGCTAGGAATTCTGGGCCTCCTTTAAGAATACTAAAGTGGGCCCCTACCCCTAACTTTTCCTTTTTTCCCCTTAGATTATGTATGTATTATCGTTTTTTATTAAGCCTTCTTTGTTTTGATGCTAAAGCAGCATTGCACTGCAAAAACTCAAGTATCTTAGCAAGAATATTTGTCTTATTTCTAGTCAAAATGTCATTTCTAGTCAAAACAAATCTCATTCTACTTAAAATAAGACTCATCATATTAAAACTAGCTTGTTTTTAGACACTTTTTATTTCTTTCAAGCAGATTTTCACTTGGAATAAGTAGAAAAAATCTGATAGTGAAACAAGTTTTTCTTCCTTATTACAAACACAAAAAACTTACTTTCACTGGCAGATTTTTCTATTTATTGTGAATTTAAGTGAAAATGATCTAAAAACAAGTTAATTTTTAGGTAATGAGTCTTATTTTAAGTGGAAAGAGATTAGTTTTGACTAGAAATGAGACATTTGGACAAGAAATAAGACAAATACTCTTGGAAAGATGTTGAGTTTTTACAGTGTACTATGAGTATTAGTCAGGGTCTTACACAGAATAAATCAGTCATACAAAGATTAGACTACTGGGGTTTTTTATGGGCCCCACTGGGCGCTGGGCCCCTAGAGTTATCATCACCTTTCTCCCCTATACAACGGCCCTGGTCTTAGTCACCTGGTCACTACAGTGGCTCTGATATGTAATGTACTGATCAGCTTTTGACACTCAGAATAAATGGCAGAAATCGATTCTCCCTCAGTGTTTTAACCCGGTAGCCTACAGGCAGCAACTACTCAGCAGTGACAAGAATTGATTTCTGGTGAGAAGTGTACAACTAGCCATTACCTGAGTCCACAAACAGCTGGACCACTGAGTCAGACCTAGATCTATATCTAGGGATGGGTATCGAAAACCGGTTCCTCTTCGGAACCGGTTCCAACTTGGATCAATTCTTGGAATCGTGTGCGTGTCTGCTTTAACGATTCCCTTATCGATTCCGTTTGGTTCAGAAACCCGCGCATTAATTGATTAATTACGTAACGCTCCGTTAAAATCAATCTTCATTATAAATGAGGATGCTTAGTGTTTATATCCACATGTCACCGTTTGTTCTCACAAAATAAAGTTAGTGTGGTGTCTGTGTGGAGCGGAGCTGCTGACAGATGCAGCTGACAGTGACGTTTCCTCATCACTAACCTGTGAGACAGAGCCTCCCTCCGGTCCTCCCTCCCTCACGTCGTGAGGAGGACAGGACAACGTCTCCTGAACAGGCTACATGTCTATTCTTCTGTTTTTCTCTCTTCATTTCCAACCACTTCCTTTCAGGTTTTGCTCGTAGCCAGGTGAAACGGTAGCTGCGCCCTGTGTCTTTTCTCTTGCGCGCTCTCTCTCTTTCGCTCGCTCACTCGCTCGCTCCGCATAAAAACGAACGTTATGAAAACAATAACTAGTGAGAAGATACAGATGCATAAAAATCATGAAATGGAAACATTGTTAAATTCCTCCTGTGAGCACAGCTGCCCCACAGCCACAGTGGTCTAGTGTTAACCTGTCCAGGCAGGTCGGTCCTGTCTACTTTTTTAATGTTAGAGCCATTAATACAGTGTTTTCAACCCCATGTGGGGTCGCCTGGAATTCAAATGGGATCGCCTTAAATGTCTAGTAATTGATTAATTTTTTTTTTTTTAACTAATTATTTTTCACAATCTTAAACAACTATATTCTTTATACATTCACTTTCTTGAATATAAATCAAGATCAAATAAAATGCAGCATATACAAATATCTGAGCTTGCTCATCTTGATTGAGGGTCACCAGAAATTTGTGATGTCAAAAGGGGTCATGAGCCAAAAAAGGTTGGGAACCACTGCATTAATGCAAACAAACCCATTTCTCTTTTATTCCCTCACCCAATGAGAATCGATAAGAGAATCGATAAGGAATCGAATCGATAAGCAATATCGATAATGGAATCGGAATCGCTAAATTCTTATCAATACCCATCCCTATCTATATCCCATCATCTCTACTATTATTTTATCATCTCTACTGATCACACTGGTTTTTAAAAAATGTACTAAATTCCAGTGAAATTCCAACTGCTGTCATTCACTATTATTTAACCTGTTATGGGATTGGATGTTATGAGGCAGGAGTCAGTAGCTGGGTTTCCATCCAAATGTATCGAATTTAAAAGCGGATTTTGTGAAAATGCGCAAAAAGCAGATGCAAATTTATGCCCGTTTCCATTCATTATTGTTTTGCGATTATTGGGAGAGGAGGAGTGCACCGTCATAAGAGAGCGTGAATGTATCCATGACAACAGTTGACACTCAGCTGACACTCAACATCATGGACAATTTACGTACTTTCCGGACTATAGACGCACCTGAGTATAAGCCGCAGGTTTTCATGTTGTAACATGAGATATTTACACAGAAAGACAGTAGGGAACTGTGACAGTCCGCTCGCTTTTCCGCTGTTTTGGTTACGCTCCTCTCGCCCATGTGCATCTGTTGACAACAAAGCCGGCGAAAAATCAATAAATGGAGCGGTGGGAAGCTCCTCTTCCCAGTTCGTCCAAATTTGACGAACCGGGAAGAGGAGCTTCGAGAAGCTTCTGCTATAAACAAGCTTGAAAAATAGACTTATTTAATTTTTTTCGGGACAATTTCACATTTCGGGGCTTCAATAGGCAAGAGGGACATTACATACGAGCAGCATGGAGGTATCTGGATGTTTTTTGGTGTGTCTTTTTGTTACGAAGACAGTTGGTATCCATTTGCAACCGTTACATGGACATGCACTGCTACACCGAGACCCCCTGTAACTCAGAGAAGCCACGGAGGACTCTGATACTTCTCCCAGCCCTCAGTCCACATGAGGGGGAGTAGATGATGAGTGAAATTTCAATTTTGGGTGAACTATCCCTTTAATACGTTCGGTTAATTTTTCAAAAACTAGCTCCTTATGTCGTCAACTCATGGGGGCGTGTCGACACGTGCAGACTTCCACTTGGGTCTTCAGTCATATTTTGCAGAGTTAGACAGGAGGACTGACAGTGTGTGCCATGTGCCTTCTTCCTCTCCGTGAAGGAAGGTCAGACAGTCAATGTAGCCTACACGGACACAGATGTGCATCACCTGTAACAACAGTACTGCAAAAAAAAACAAAAAAAAAAACAGGGAAAGGACGGTGCTGCCTCCAGCCG
This sequence comes from Trachurus japonicus, assembly GCF_045865225.1. NCBI lineage: Eukaryota > Metazoa > Chordata > Actinopteri > Carangiformes > Carangidae > Trachurus > Trachurus japonicus. The sequence continues at coordinate 38,062,328 of NC_140916.1, forward strand.
GTTCACCTGCAGCTCTCCTGCAGCTTCAGAGGAGCTCTGCCGTTCCTCTCTCTTCAGCCTTCTGTCTGGCTGCACTTTGTAGATATAGACCGAATCTCCTTGTTGTTTACATTCTACTTCCGGGTAGAAAACCAGCTGTAATGTGAATGAGATCAATAGTAACGGACCAGAGTTTAGCTATATATCATATTTTTCACGCCCTATCACCGTTTAGACAAATCTGAAATGATTGAAGAAACATTACTATTTCTGTGTGTGTGTTTTGTGTTGCTATGTGTTGTATTTATTCAGTTTGGGGGAATCACAGTGTCTAGAAAGCATCAGTGGCTCAGCTGACAGGGACAGCTGACGGTAGCTAAGCTAACGGTAGCTAAGCTAACGGCGGTAGCTAAGCTAACGGCGGTAGCTAAGCTAACGGCGGGAGCTAAGCTAACATCAGGACGTCAGCTGTTAAAACCCTCCCGTTGTGGGACACCACATGAAACTACTCCAGTTAGCTCAGTCATGTTGGAACTCAGATATCCGCTGGAGAAAATATTTTTTCATGGAGCGTTTATTGAGTCACTGAGTTATTAAAGTTAAACAGGTAGCTAACCGTTAGCCCGGCTAATCTATGATAACCATGACTAATTACAAAAATGTGCACACATAAATAGTAAAGTTTGTCCAATCATTGGTTTTATAAACTTTACAAACATCAGATTAGTCTAAACGGTGATATAGTGACATGAAAAATTAGATATATATAGCGAAACTCTCGTCCGTCACTATTGTTCTCATGCTGGTTTTCTACCCGGAAGTAGTTGTAAACAACAAGGAGATTCGTCCTATAAAAACAGTTCAACACTGGACGATCTAGCCACCCTCTGAGCGAGACCAGCTGAGCCAGAGCACAGTGGATGTGGCTGCTCAGGTGTTGCAGGCATGAGAGTGTGTTTTAAAAATCTAAACATTGTCGATCGCCCCCGAGAGCGTTTTAATCTTACCAGTTAACAGTTAATAATCGGTTAACGAGCGTCAGTTATCGGTCAGAAAAAAAATTTAAAATGTGCATCACTAGATGGCAGGGGTGGAAAGTAACGAGTTACATTTACTCAAGTTACTGTAATTAAGTAGCTTTTTTGTGTACTTGTACTTTTTTGAGTAATTTTTAAAATCAGTACTTTTACTTTTTCTTGAGTACATATTGTTGGAAGAAATTTACTTAGTTACATTTTAAATAGCTTAAGTTACAAAGTAAAAAATATATAACTCTGTGTGGGTTGTCAAAAGTAGCTACGCTGCTGCCGCCTCTCTCTCTCTCTCTCTCTCTCTCTCCCTTCACAGACGCACACAGCAGCAGCAGGTAGCCTACACACCTCCCCCTAACCGCTACGTGAGTTAGTGCATAACAGGGCTCGTCGCTATGTTGTCGTCTTATATTAGCCATTAGCCACAGCTAGCGGTTAAAAGCTGACGTTAATGATTAAAGACAACGTTATCAGGCATGTCCATCTATTCGGCTACGTTTATGGTGACCGTGCCAGACACACCGGGGCTGAAGGCCGGACCGGCAGTCCGTTGAGTTAAATGTAGGAGCCCAGTCAGATCCATGGCCATGCTCAGAGGAACAGACAAGCAGCCCACTGCTTCAGAGCAGTTACAGTAAAGAGGCAAGAGAGAGAGAACCTACAGTAAACCCCCCCCCCCCCCCCCCCCCCCCCCCCTCCTCCTCCTCCTCCTTGAGAGCAGACAGGAAAGACGGTAAAAAAAAACAGGTGTGTGTGAGTGAAAGAGGGAGAGAGAGATTTTTCTTTTCTTTTTTTATCCGTATTGAAAATGGTATTGAGTATTGAATATTTTCCTTAATATCGATATTGAGTTGAAAATGTTAGTATCATGATCATGATGTGACAACCTTAGGCCAGTAACTGTAACTGTCCATCTGATTGGCTCTGGACAACTGTAGTGTCAGAAGGTCAGAATCAAGTTGGTGCCACAGGAGCTAAAAGATGATGGAGACCAGTGTATCCATGGAGAAGGGACAAGTTTGGAAACACAGAGACATGCACGGAGAATGTGAGGCCAATCTCTGGCCATTATAGCCCCCCCCCAAAAAAAAATAAAAAAAAAGTAACTAAGTAACTTGTACTCTGAGTAAATTTTAAATGAACTACTTTTTACTTTTACTTGAGTAGATTTTTACACCAGTACTTTTACTTTTACTTGAGTAAAATTTCATCAAGGTAACTGTACTTTTACTTAAGTAGATTTTTTTGGTACTCTTTCCACCCCTGCTAGATGGACACCACCAGCTAGCCCAAGGCCTGGGACTCCAATCCTCTGTAAGACAAAAGTAATAGCCACTGCACCGACATACTGCCATCCGGAAAATATGTAGATGTAGGGTTGCAAAATTCTGGGAATTTTCAAAGTTGGAAATTTCCATGGGAATAGGCCTATATGGAAATAAATCCAAAGTTTATAAAATTCAAGGTTGGCCCTTAACATGGAACTTAAATATAGTTGGTGAAAATATCTTGTAGCATAATCTTGGCTAAAACAACCAGATTTAATGCATGTACTTGAATATCTACAGTATGTTATTCCTCAATCACATGCAGCAAAATCTGTTGAAATGTCATGTTTTTAATTGTATTATTTTGCATGGATGTGTGCTTATGACTAAACTAAATATTCACATGATACAGTTTGTTTAAATTAGCCCCAATTTCCAGTTAATTTCCATAAATTCCCAGTAATTCCCATAATTCCCATGGAAAGTTTCCAATTTGGAATATTTCCAAAAATTCCCCAGCTTAACTTCCCATGGAAAGTTTCTGGAAATTTACTGGAAATGTTCCGCCCCTTTGCAACCCTGTGTAGATGTCTATGTCAGATGTTCATTTGTTGATGCTGAAACGTGTCATTGTGATGAGAAGCTGATGGAGCAGCTGATTCCCAGTGGGAATATTTCACTAAACTAAAGTCCTGCTGCTGTCAGTGGGATGTCTGCAGAAATCCACTGGTGGTATCTATGCAGTGTGAGTTCTGTCACACCCCCACACCCCCCTTAAAAACACACACTAACATGCACACCTGCGTGCATGCCGATAAGACGTCAACTACTGCTGCTCAAATGTGTTTGCACACCGGCGTCGGTTCACTGCACTTCCTCATTGAACGACTTGAACAATTTATTCTGACGCGCCACTAAATCCAAGGGGGAATTTAGATTGAGATGGAAAAATCCGACACGACCTGAAAGTCTGAAGGGGGGAAGGGGGCCGACACGGAGAGACAGGCAGATATATGAGCCTGTCACTCAACATTACAGTCACTACAAGTCGGACAATCATTAACGTGGCTAATGAACACAGCAGGGTCGTGCTGCAGCGAGCCACGGACCACCCTCATCCTGTTTCACCAGCAGTACAGCAGCGGTTTGGCTCCACACAAAGATTTAGGAAAGACTTCATGTCAGTTTAATGTGATTTTATTTTAAAGGGATAGTAGCATTTTTTTTAAAGTGGGGTTGTATGATCTCCAAATAGCCCCTAAGTACTTTAATTGCAGTAGAAGACTCTCTGCACTCCTCCCGTTAGCAACGCCAGCCCATAATAGCCCTGCCCAGAGATTTACAACATACAGTGTTGTGAACAGACCCAAAGAAACGGCCTATTTTCACGGCCTAAAAGAGGTTTTACCTGAAAAAAAATACACAGTTCCATTGTTCGCTATAATATAATTTTTTCCAGCCCTTCAAAGTGCAGGAAAAACACAGTTTTTATTTGGACCTAACCAACTCACGTATCCCTCCGCCCAGGGTTAGCGCCCGCCGATCAGCAGTTGGTTAGGTCCAAATAAAAACTGTGTTTTTCCTGCACTTGGCTGGAAAAAATTATATTATAGTGAACAATGGAACTGTGTATTTTTTTTTTTTCAGGTAAAACCTCTTTTAGGCCGTGAAAATAGGCCGTTTCTTTGGGTCTGTTCACAACACTGTATGTTGTAAATCTCTGGGCAGGGCTATTATGGGCTGGCGTTGCTAACGGGAGGAGTGCAGAGAGTCTTCTACTGCAATTAAAGTACTTAGGGGCTATTTGTAGATCATACAACCCCACTTTAAAAAAAAAATGCTATGCTACTATCCCTTTAATGTCACCATGAATGTACATAGGTGTAGGTGTTTTCTCAGTGAGGTCAGGTGTCTGTCAGCTCTGCCAGCTTCAGTAACAGTCAGAAGAGATCAATCATGGTCTGTCCTTTCCAATTCACAACCACAAACAACAAATCAACTATAGAAGACAGGTTGAAACACACCTTTAGATAGAGATGTGACAGTGTGTTTAACCTGCTCTTTGGTCACGCAGTGTTTCCACACTAACCTCTGTATACATGCTCAAACTGCAGAGTCTGTTTACCAACCTGCTGTTATCTAATCTGTCCCTATCGGCCTGTCTGTAACATGTAACAGCACAGAGCGCTCATGTAGTCTGGACCTGACCACGGCCTTTTGACTTTATTGTGCCGTTAAAAATTCTCTTTTGTTCTCATTTAGTGTTCACAATCACACACACGGACTCACAGGAAGCACACAAAGAGAAAGACTAAAGTGAACAAGGTCATACTCAGGACATCATCCCCACCACCTAGTAATTTAATTACTGGAGTGATCATTAAAACGCTGCTCCGCTGCATGTCAGGATGAGCTCACACATTCATCCTTCACATATCCACAAAAATCTGATTTCAATTCAAAAACCGAGTTTCTTTTTGTGTTTTGTGATGTTATTTATTTCCAATCCTCAAGAATCGTTTCAGTCAAAACTATAATGAGAGGTATTTGAATATATAGAAGATAAAATGAAAACAAAAGCTGCACAATAAGAAGAACACGAAGCGTTTTTTTTCTACCAGAATTGTGCCGTAAACGTTCCTGCTGCTGCATGTGGCGGTGAAAATGATCTGCAGCGATGTACTAAAGATCTGTACAGGAAAATAACATGTCAGCACAACTGGAGACAAATATCAGTCAGTGAGCGACCGTACTATACTAATCATCAGGCCTCTTCCTCTTATTTGCAGCTGCTAAAATGTGGCAGGTATGATTCACTGCCTCAGACAAAGGAGGTTCTGGTCTACCCTGGAGATAAGGATCTAGGTCCATGGGAATCAGTGCCGTCTGTTTTTTTTCCTTTAAATCATTTATTCACAGAGTCTAGAGCTTTACAAGACTTCATCAGGATACACAGAATGAATAATTAGGACATTCTGTCTGGTAACTTTTTTTGTTATTCACTTTTTTAGATTTGGACATTTTCTATATAAATATGACCTATGAGCTGTATGACAATTATTTTTATAGCATATTCTATATTATATGTTTGTGTTTCTAGCCTATTGCAAAATATATTTCATATTTTTCTATACCTTCACAGATGATATAAGTCTTGCTGTTGGAATAAATGAGTGTGAGGACCTGACCCTGAGTCAGCCTGTCTGTGTCTGTAGGGCTGTAGGGCTGTAGGGCGTAGCCTTAGCGGGGTTTATTAGGAACAAGCATCGGACATTTATCTTTTCTTTTTCTCTCTTTCCTTTTATAATATTTCCACTTGAAGGTTTCACAGGAGAAATCCCTCTTCTACTGACAAGAAGACTGTCAACAACACATCCACACAAAAAGTGAAACCTCAGCAGACCAGACCAGACCAGACCAGACCTGGACTAATAAGAAAAAGTCAGAAAGTAGAGAAGAAATCATTTTTTAGTTTAAGGTGAAAAGAGGAGGTTAAATCGAAAGCAACTGGACTTGGTTATTGTCTATAGGAAGACGTTTCAGGCTTCATCAGTTCATGCGTACATGGACTGATGAAGCCTCTTGGATGAGAGGTGAAACGTCTTCCTATAGACCAATAACTAAGTCCAGTTGCTTTCTCTTTATTTAACCTCCTTTGAAAAATAAATACTATGACCTGGACAAATGAGAATATGCACCGGCTTAGTGAAAAGAGAAGAGAAGAGAAGAGAGACTTTACTCTGAGCTGAAACAGACGGAGCAATGTGACATGACAGCAGGTTATATGAAGACCTGAGAGACGGTCGACCCACCTGAGATGAAGAGTGCCAGCAGCACAATCCCGGGCAGCAGGATCATGTTGGTTCGTGTTGTTGGTGATGAGTGGACAGACAGAACAAGATGTGGGACGGGGGGAAACCGGCTGGTCCAGGTGCAGCGCTGTTGATTGACCCTGTAGATAGATAGATAGATAGACTCCTAGTGCGCACGGCACGCCGCTACATTCACCAGGCTGATCCAGGGTCTGTCTTGTCTTGTCCGCCTGCCTTTCCTTTTGCCTTTTGCCTTTTGTTCTTCTCTGTGCTTTGCGATGGTAATAAAGTCCCTTTAAGTTTGAATCCCCACACAGCCACACAGCGTCGGGGTCGGGGTAAGGTGGACAGAGCAACAGAGCAGCCTCTATGTTGGAGAGCAGCGGGGGTCCAAGCCTCGGAGTGAATCGGGTTTACTGCTGTTGGTGAACACGGTGGAAGAAGGAGGAGAAGGAGAAGAAGAAGGAGAAGATAAAGATAGTAGTAGTAGTAGAACCAGGCGCAACAACCGGGCGACAGCTGCAGCTCTGCCCGCGGAAAGTCATCATGATGCGGCTGCGTCGCTGAGAAAGTCCCGGCACATTCTGCAGCGGGCTGCGGGCGATTATGATGCTGACAAGCGGAGCGGAGGAGAGGAGGAGAGGAGGAAGAGGCACAGGGGTTATTATCTGGAGAGTGAGAGAGAGGGAGAGAGAGAGAGAGAGAGAGAGAGAGACCCCCCCCCCCCAAAAAAAAACAAAAAAACAAAACATCAGCAGTAGGCTATCACCTTAAGGGAGAGGAAGTCCTGTATTTGAGGTCATTATATTTGAGTGGTAATAATTCTTTTTTTTATTATTATTATTATTTCCTCACAACCACTTTTACAATATTAATGGGATAGTTCACCCAAAATTCAAATTTCATTATCTCATTATCTATTCACCCTCATGTCGACTAATAAGAGCTGTGAGAATTTTCAGAGTCCTCCGTTCCTTCTCTGAGTTACAGGGGGGGTTCATATAATGGTTGTCAATGGATACCAACTGTCTTCATCCAAAAAGACACACCAAAAGACATCCAAATACCTCCATGCTGCTCGTCTGTAATGTCCCTCTTGTATTGAAGCCCCGACATGAGAAATTGTGCCGAAAAAAATTAAATAAGTCTATATTTTAAGCTTGTTTTGTAGCGGAAGCTCCCAGTGTCTCAATTCACTGCTCTTCCTGTGTCCGTGCAAAACCGGCGGAACAATTTCTCATGTCGGGGCTTCAATACAAGAGGGACATTACAGACGAGCAGTATGGAGGTATTTGGATGTTTTTTGGTGTGTCTTTTTGGATGAAGAAAGTTGGTATCCATTCACAACCATTATATGGACAAATCCGTAACTCAGAGAAGGAACGGAGGACTCTGAAAATTCTCACAGCTCTTAGTCGACATGAGGGTGAGTAGATAATGGGTGAAATTTGAATTTTGGGTGAACTATCCCTTTAATTCAGCAACTATTTGGACAATTCATTTTACAAGTGGTATTAGTAGACAAACAATCGTCTTTTGTTTTTGTTTTTTTAGATTTATATACACGTGTAAAAAAAAAAAATCAGAAAAACAAAATTTTTGAATATTTAAGAAGAAAAAAAAAAGCGAAAAAAGAAATCAAAAACAACGGAAACCATAAAAAATAAAAAATAAAACGCCAAACAAACAAAGAAAAAAGACAAAACGAGACAAAAACAATGTATCAAAAATACACACACACCCGTAACTCAGAGAAGGAACGGAGGACTCTGAAAACTCTCACAGCTCTTAGTCGACATGAGGGTGAGTAGATAGTAATGAGTGAAATTTGAATTTTGGGTGAACTATCCCTTTAAACTTGTTTTAGGAGTCATAATGGAGGTTGGAATTGGTATTGGATGAGTTCAAACAATGGAAAGGTTATGTTATTCTGATCAAGAAAGGCTTGTAAACCTTTCTATGCTGCTGTCCAGTGTGAAGAGTGAAGGGTCATGGATGATAGACTGACGTTGGTGATCATCATAATGCCGGAGATTTCAACGAGAGTGGAAGAAGCGATTTGAAATCCTTTCACCAACTCCAGGGGCAATTCTTCTGGCAAAAGGGGCAGCATCGGGGGCAGAAAGCTCAGCTGTCATGAGCATGAGCCAGTTGATCATCATAGAGGAAGGAGATCCTGTCCCAGTTGTCAAGAAGGTGGAGTAGTCCAGTAATTTTAAGCCAAAAAAAGGGGTCAACGTTGAACAAATTACAACAGAAGCAAACTCAACTGATTTTGTTTCCTCAACATGTCCTGAGTGAGGGAAAAAAAGCCCAGAAGAATCCCACTAGGGGAAAGTTTAGAAAAACACCCAAATATATCCCATTTATACACCTATTAATTATTTTTCTCACGTGAATAGGGTAACATTTTTAACCTTTAGATATCTCCATGAAAATTACTGAGTTGATTACTTACATTAAGACAAACAAAAAACGTATCACAAGTTTTTTTAAATTCTTTGTTAACATGAGCAAATGTGCATAAATTTGCATAAATTTCACCGTTTTGACTGCATTGGTATACGTATATAAAGGTGCTGTGGTGGTACCAGCATGAAAATTGGAATGAGTTGACTCCATCGGTCAACCAACAAGAAAACACTTTAAATTTCAAGATGACTGCAATTTTTCAAGACAGCCACATCCTTAGTAGAGCAGGTATGACATGCTCCGCCTCCTATCTTAAGGAGAAGGACACTTATCTTTTGATGGTTGTTTTGATCGAACAGTTATTTAAAAAAAAAAAAAAAAAAATTGGCATTTTCTCCTTTAATGATAGATAGAGAGATATTTGTGAAAGGGGGGTGGAGAGATTTAAGGACTTGCAGCAAAGGACGTGGACTGGATTTGAATCCGTCGCTGCGGGAAGCCCTCGTTTTACATGGTAGCCTAGCGCCCTAGCTCATTAAAGCAGAAGTAAGGTGAATGTTTGTGTTAATCTAAGTCTTAAATAGTTGTATCTTCCGACAGCAATCACTTCTATAGAGTGTTTGGTCTGAAACACGGGTCTGTCAGTCACTCTGCTCTGCTCTGAGCCCAGGAGAAAACTTTCCTTGTATCCTACAACCTTTATCCAATGAGGAGAGAGAACAGCATAAAGGGGCAGTCCTCTCTGTGTGTGCAGCCAAGGGATGCGCGTGAATGTGGTGACGTAGGGACGAGGACCAATAGATCCATGACGAGGGCGGGGGCTGCTAACTCCATCGGCTGACAGGAAGTTATGGTGCGTTCAAGGCAGCCCGTAACTCGTGTTTTTCCGACCTGTGAAGTGGTACCAGTTCGATCTGGTACGAGTTCACGGGTCAGAAGTTACGAGTGGCCGTTATAGTGACTTTCACAGGTAAAACAGGTCGGAGAAACACGAGTGGGTTGCCTGGAACGCTACAAAGTCGTAAGTCGTGACTTGAAGCTGTAATTTACGGTTTCAAAAGCCTGCCTGGAACGCAGCATTAGCCAAAACCACCAGATCGCTTACTTCTGCTTTAAATTTCAAGATGACTGCAATTTTTCAAGACAGCCACATCCTTAGTAGAGCAGGTATGACATGCTCCACCTCCTATCAGGAGAAGGACACTTATCTTTTGATGGTTGTTTTGATCGAACAGTTATTTAAAAAAAAAAAAAAAACCTGGCATTTTCTCCTTTAATGATAGATAGAGAGATATTTGTGAAAGGGGGGTGGAGAGATGGAAGGACTTGCAGCAAAGGACGTGGACTGGATTTGAATCCGTCGCTGCAGGAAGTCCTCATTTTACATGGTAGCTTAAGCGCCCTAGCTCATTAAAGCTACAGTTGGTAAGCTGACGAAAGTGAAAGTAAACACAGGTCCCTTTATGAACCTCTGGAGTCAACTCATTCCAATTTTCAACCTGGTACCACCACAGCACCTTTATATATATATATACATATGCCGTCAAAACAGTGGAATTTATGCAAATTTATGCACATTTGCTCATGTTAACAAAGAATTTCAAAAAAACTTGTAATACATTTTTTGTTTGTCTTAATGTAAGTAATCAACTCAGTAATTTTCATGGAGATATCTAAAGGTTAAAAATTTGACCATATTCACGTGAGAAAAATAATTACAGTAATAGGCGTATAAATGGGATATGTTTGGGTCTTTTTCTAAACTTTCCCCTAATGGGATTCTTCTGGGCTTTTTTCTCCCTCACTCAGGACATGTTGAGGAAACAAAATCAGTTGAGTTTGCTTCTGTTGCAATTTGTTCAACCTTTTTTCATAAAATTACTGGACTAAAAAAAACAAATCTCCAATTCATAGAGATGTAATCCAAATCCAAAAGAGAGTAGAGCAGGTCGGTCTTCTTTTAGAATGATACATTCGTGAGTGAAATTGAGATGGACAAGGAATTAGTTTGTTGATGCTCATCATGTACTAAATGCTGAGGAGGCACGGACTCACGGGATGAAACCTGCACAGTTGTGTGAAATTGAACAGAGAGCACATTGAGAAACACTTTATTCATGTTTAACAGCTCCTTCAGCCTGATTTATACAACGTAAACTAGAGTCAATTTTCATGACGACACTCACACACACACACACACACATACACACACTCACAGTGAAGTGTTACACCTTCAACCTTGTCCCATCAAGTAGATTACATGCCCTTCTGTTCACCCCCAGAGGTCATTGAACCTCATGGCCTGTTGGGCAACAAGCTGTTCAGCTAATCAGTGAGAGCATCCTCTCCCCAGGGGAAGACATATGTTTGGAGAGCAGCGGAGTGACATCACAACAAATATAAACCACTGTGACATCATAATACAGCCTGTGCAGCAGTGCCATCCTTTATCTCTTTGTGACCACATCTGGAGGCCTTACCATTTACCTTTTTTTTTTTTTTTTTTTACTGATGCTGACAATCAGTGCTAGTGCAATAAAAATTCCATACCAAGAAGAACGTCATACTGTAACAGGGCCGTTGCTAGGAATTCTGGGCCCCCTTAAAGAATACTAAAGTGGGCCCCTCCCCCTAACTTTTCCAGTTTTTTTTTCTTAGACTACGTATGTATTATCATTTTTTATTTAGCCTACTTTGTTTTGATGCTAATGCAGCATTACACTGCAAAAACTCAAGTATCTTACCAAGAATATTTGTCTTATTTCTAGTCAAAATGTCATTTCTAGTCAAAACAAATCTCATTATACTTAAAATAAGACACATCATATTAAAAGTAGTTTGTTTTCAGACACTTTTTTACTTCTTTCAAGCATATGTGACCCGATCCATCAAAATGAGTCACAGTGACCCAAATTTCAAAGTTGAGATTTTGGTATCAATGGGAAGATTAGAAAATAAGCTTTAAAATGATACCCTAGTCAGAGTCATACATTTGATGGTTTTCGAGATGTGGCCATTTGAATTACGATCTCCTACTCTCTTATTCTGTTCTAAAACCTGAGAAAATTGCAGTTAAAGTTTTTGCCAGTGACTCTGGCATCTGTTCCTGTACCACGTGATTACACGCTCCCTATACGGTCCCTCGTTGTCATAGAGACACCATTCAATGACCCTCGGAAAGCAGAGAATCTCACAATTCAGATGCTTTTTACAGCTCGTTTCTATCATAAACGGTTCAGAAGTTGTCATGTTTTGTTGACATTTTATAAAACATGTGCAAGCGTGTACGTTCGGGTTAGCATCGATGCTACGTTCGGTTTAGCATCGATGCTACGCCCTGTTAGCGTCAATGCTACTCGGTTTAGCATCTGTTTCTGTACCCGTCCCTTCTCGTCATAGAGGCACCATTCAATGACCGTCGGAAAGCGGAGAATCCCGCGATTCAGATGCAGTTTACAGCTCGTCTCTATCATGAACGGTTCAGAAGATATTTCATGTTTTGCACCGAAGCAACACTCATTTTCAGAGGGTTTAAGTTGCAGGTCAACTTTAATCATCATTTACGTGCCTTTTCTCAATTATCTGGACTGTGAAACTTTGGGAGATTGTTTTTGAATGTCATTGCTTTGAAATTAGGGTAAAAAAATTTTTTTGATTTTCTATGGGTTTTCCACGTTATCAGCTGATTATCTAAAAATAGAACGTTGCGACTTCCGACTCATTTTGATGGAACGGGTCACATATTTTCACTTGGAATAAGTAGAAAAAATCTGATAGTGGAGCAAGTTTTTCTTCCTTATTACAAGCACCAAAAACATGTTTTCACTGGCAGATTTTTCTACTTATTTCAAGTGAAAATGTGTTTGAAACAAGTGACAATGATCTAAAAACAAGTTATTTTTAGGTGATGAGTCTTATTTTAAATGGAAAGAGATTAGCTTTGACTAGAAATGAGACATTTGGACAAGAAATAAGACAAATATTCTTGGAAAGATGTTGAGTTTTTACAGTGTACTATGAGTATTAGTCAGGGTCTTACGCAGAATAAATCAGTCATACAAAGATTAGACTACTGGGGTTTTTTATGGGCCCCACTGGGCGCTGGGCCCCTAGAGTTATCATCACCTTTCTCCCCTATACAACGGCCCTGCGTCATAAAAAACCTGCTGTAATAAATAGACCCTGCTAGGAACTTCATAAAAACTTATTGTAATAAATAAAACCATGTAAGATAACAATAAGACCATAGTTCAACCCTGAAACTAAATCGCTGCAACAAAGCAATAGCAGAAAAAGGGAATTACAGGAACCATTATGGTAGCAGCTACTTCTGACTCTGACAGAAGACACCAGCGGGCCAGCAGATGCAGGGCAGCAGTAATGGACTGTATGAGGTTCAGGATAACTAATCCATCCATAAAGCAACCTTGGGTTTTTTGAAAGGCGCTATATAAATTGAAGTTATTATTATTACTTCAAAGTGTTTCTGGATTCTGGAGGTATAGGGACAGTTCAGTTTCTGCTGTGAAAGCCCAGGCTGAAACTTCTGCACACCGGCACGGACGGACAGGTGCGTATAGGAGAAGACCTGGTGGTCGAGTAACGTGAGAAAAAGCTCCCGCACACCGTCATCACTTGCAGAGGTTTTATTGAGCAACGTTTCGGTCCTGAGACCTTCGTCAGGTTACATATAGTGTCAACAAAATATACGTACACATTGTATCAAAATACACATAACATTAAAGCATCTCATACATTAAGAAAAAATTTGAATAATTAAAAGTTTTTTAAGGTTTTTTAAGATTTTTTAAGACCCTGAGGGGCACTCGGGGAAAAAAAGAATATAGAAAAAATATCTAGAAAAACATCTTTTCGACAAAATACTAAGACATCCAACGATTCAAGTAGCCTCCATTTCTGAAATAGGCCTACATGTAAGTAGACCGAATAAAACATCACCCCACATCGAAAACAACATCATATCATATCGAAAATACAAACATAATTCATTTACTATAAACATTAGACATTTTTACAAATTTCTTCACATTTCTTAACATTTTTTAAGCCAAAGAGGGGGGTTTAGTCTGCTTGCCAGCCCATAGGGCCCCATGGTGAACCCGGAAATGTTGAGTACCCCACAGTTGTATGTTAGAAATAGATAGTATGGGTCCCCAGTATTCAGAAACTGTCAGATGCTAACTTATATATATTGGGAAATTAGCATAACAGACATAATTAGCATAAATTACCATAATTGCCTATAGCCTATGGGCAATATTTCAACAAAATTGACTTGGCTGATCTGGGCAATATTGGAGTGGTTTTAGGGGTTATTGATGATGCTGAATCCATTTCTGACATTTTCAAAATTCAAAATGGCGGTCTAAACCGGTAGTGACCAGATTTTAACCGCCAGTGGGCCGATTTTGATGGATTTCAAAATCTGGTCACTTCCGGTTTAGACAGTCATTTTGAATTTTGAAAATGTCAGAAATGGATTCAGCATCATCAATAACCCCTAAAACCACTACAATATTGCCCAGATCAGCCAAGCAGTTGTTGAAATATTGCCCATAGCAATTATGCTAATGTATGCTAATTATGTCAATTATGCTAATTGTTCACTATATACAAGTTAGCATCCGGCAGTTTCTGAATACTGGGGACCCATACTATATATTACTTCAAATACATGAGTTATATGTCCAACCAGCATCCTCTAAAACTTAAGATTTGGCTTAAAATCTGGTCACTTCCGGTTTAGACAGCCATTTTGAATTTTGAAAATGTCAGAAATGGATTCAGCATCATCAATAACCCCTAAAACCACTCCAATATTCTCCAATATATACAAAAACGCAGGGAGGAGATGTCATGTCTGGCGTCATTGAAATGGACTGCTACCGGGTATTCCCTGTCATTCCGGCGTATAGAGCTTTTGTGCTCACTAATGCGCTGTTTTAATTTTCTTGTGGTTTTACCTAGACCACACAGACAAGAAAGAATATACACAACATGCGTGGCATCGTGGCATACTGTGAAAGTCCGAAAGAAACAAAGATTAGTCCGCATTTCTGGATCAAAGGGCTCGTATAAGATAAATATATACAACAATTGTTGTTCTATTCACAAAACCACCATCGGGGGCGGGGGGGGCGCCACTAAACAACAATAACACAGACGCACCGTGCCGTGTCACAGCCTCTCGCCGCGGAACGTGAGGCTCTGCCGGCCACAGCGGCTCGCGAACACCGGTCCCGCCGGTGGTCGCGGTCCGTCTGTGGTACGGGTCGGTGGTGCCGGTCTGCTTTGGTCCAGAGA
>NC_140916.1:38082153-38087153 GCF_045865225.1 Trachurus japonicus
TCTTCACCACAACTTCACTGTAGTGTAGGGGTTAGGGTGGCCGTTTGCCAACCCTAAGGTCACTGGTTCGAATCCAAGGGAAGAACTCTTGTTATGTTATGTTGAATTCTGCTCTCCTCCACCGCCTTCAATTGGTTACAGGTGTTTGTTATCTCCTTGATTACTCATACCAGTTTGCAGCACATCATCACATTACAATGAATGACAACAGTCTTGAAAGCAGTGTGCTCTCTGTAGCTGAGTGGCAGAGAAAAGGCTTAATGATCATAAGGTCATGGGTTCGATTCCTACCTCAGTCATTTCACATCATTGCTTGACTTTTGATTCCGATTATTCAGCTGTCATTGGACAGTCTTTGATTCCTGATAGTATAAAGCTCATTGTAACTCAGGTTCTCTGCACATTTACAAGCCTAATGTAACTTGAGTTCAGTGAGCTGGAGCCCAGCCCGAACTCACAAGACGGGCAGGCTTGCAGGCCTAGATGTGGTGTTGCACAGATGTGACAGTGACAGTTTCCTCATCATTAATCCTCATTATTATAGTAAATGAGGTTGCTCTTCAATATATTTCCAAATTTAAATAAAGGTTATAATAATAATTAAACCTGGGCTATCATCCTATCCTTCCTCGTTCATGTTGTGAGGACAGGACAAAGTCTCTTGGACATGAGAGGTGGGCAGGTGCTTCTCTTGCACTCCTTCACTCACCCACTCTTGATTGGCATATAAATGAATGTTAAATGAAAATAAAAACTAGTTTGGAAATAATACATACCGTACATGCAAAAATGCGAAATTTAAATAATATAGGTTAATATAAAGTATTTTCTATTCTATAGTGACTACAGCTGGCCAAAATTGGCCCCCAGCTTATCATGCCACACCTGTCATGTCTTAGATGTTATGAGTATTTCATGATACAATGTAGCCTAATAGTCTATATTGTTGTGTCTAGGGGTGTCCTCAACTCAGAATTGTGTTTATGCTGAATAGAAACTTCAAGTATTCATTGTGTGACCATGATATGATTACTTGTTTTGCAAAACATCAACAAGACATTATAACATCTGAACTGTTTATGATAGAGACGAGCTGTAAACATCATCTGAATTGTGAGATTATCTACTTTCCCAGGCTCCTTGAGTGGTGCCTCTATGACAAGGGACCGGGTGCGTGTAATCATGTGGTGCAGGAACAGATGCAGAAATTTTTCTGGTCTTCCATTTTTTTTAACAGATTGGCTATTTTACAATATACAGTCTGTCACAAAAGTTCTTCATATGGCTCAGAGTTGAAAGGCTTGGCAGCTCGGTGTAGCTGTCAAAGTATAGCCTAATAGGTATAGCTCACCTGGTAGAGCAGCTTGCACTGTGAGCAAGGACTATGCTCCAGTCTGGGATCAAATCCCAGTGGAGAGTTTTACACTAAATGCGCTGAATCTGTAATTATACAATGTCCAGCTGTCAGCAACCGGGGGGTGGGGTGCGAGGAGGTGGCTGGGCGGGTGCAAAACAGTGCAGTCTCCGCCCACCCCCCAGAGGTGAATTGCTAATGTGCATGGCTAATGAGCTGGTTTTAAAATGGCCGAAAAGGGTCGGGGAGTGAGACTTTAAGCATCATTGAAAAATCTCACATTCATCAAAGTCTCAACCTCTACTTCATTGGAAGTGTTGGAATGGCCTAGTGGATAAGGTTCCTGCCAACCAATCACAAGGTCACAGGTTCAAATCCCACCTGAGCAGTCTTGTTAGTGTCAGCCACTTTGACCTTTAACCAATACCACTTGGTCTGGTCACAAGATCAAACTTGATAATGCATATGCGCCCCCACCTATTCTCTTTACCTCTTTCAATCTTGGTTTATGTTAACATGTTTCTTGTTTATACCACTGCACTAAGATTGATTTGCACTGGAACTACAGCTTTGGGCTAGTTAACTTCAGAGTGAGACAGAGTGCAGTTCATCAACAGACAACAGTCTCTGCAACTGTGTATACACTGGCCTAGAGGCAGAGTGAAAGTCTGCTGATCATGAGGTTGTGGGTTCGATACCTACCTTGGGAAACCATTTGTATGGTGATCACTGCTTGCACTATTTGCTAATTCTGCAACAGCGTTCAGCTGCTTTCAGCAGTCACACGCATTTCCATCAGGAAATGATACTTTATCTAGTTAGTGTGAATGCTGGAAGCATTCACACTATTGTTATTCAAATCTTTATACTTATTATTATTATTAGTGTGAATGCTGCAAGCATTCACACTATTGTTATTCAAATCTTTATACTTATTATTATTATTATTAGTGTGAATGCTGCAAGCATTCACACTATTGTTATTCAAATCTTTATACTTATTATTATTATTATTCTTACTTCTTCCACCCTTTTTCAGCAGTTTTCTGCTCCTTCATACTTTGTGCTATTTCAACAATTCATATATCAAAACGTGCAGCTTTCTCAGGACAATGTTGCTATGACTTTTCTCTTTTCAACTATTTATACTTTTTAAAATATTTAACTTTTTGTGCAATTTTTCTCTCATAGGAAATACATTGAAACAGTCTTCAAACTCTTCAAATCTTCTGCTTCATTCAGCCTCTAATAGCTTCAGCATACTTTCAGCTACAGACTTCATTCAACTTTTAAACTGTTCACAAACCTTTCAACTATTCAGCTATATCTCAGCTTATTGATATCTTCAACAGTTTCAGATATATGTATAGTTTTAAAATCATTAAAATTTCTGACAAAATTCAGATTTAACATGAAAGTCAATGGGACGGAATGTTCGGACGTTGGCAGTTGGCAGAGTGACAGAGGGTCTAAAAATCCTCTCACATTTTTCTCTCTATCCTGTCAGTACGGCCACAGATTACACTTTACACACATAATTTCGGGCATGCTTGTAGACAAGCTCATCCTTGATCTCTTCATGTGCTCAAAAAACCAGAGAGACGAACACAATTTAAACTGGGAGCCTCCGAGTGCAGCCATTTCCCTCTCTCCTCTCATTGACTCCCATTCAAAAGTAGTCGCTGATTTTCTAAACGTCCCAAAGTTTCCAACCTGCGACACAATCAACAATTTTTACTCTAGAAACACCAAAGTGACACGGACGCGTTCAGCAAGGTCTTATGGTTCGGAAAATGTAAACCTTTTGCTCGTACTAAGTACAGATTTGTCGTACATTAGATCTGTTTGAGGGTGTCACAGAGCAGTTAAAGCCTATGGTTAAAGCTGCCACCATGCCTTAAAGCCACCAGCCAACAGTTACATGGTAACCTCAACATGGCAACCTCACCATGGTAACCTCACCATGGCAACGTCACCATGGCAACGCACACACATTCTCTCTGTCTGACTGTCTGTCGGTCATACACACACACACACACACACACACACACAAATGGACACACACTAACTACCACACACACACACACACACACACACACACACACACATCCAACACACACACACACACACACATCCAACACACACACACACACACACACACACATCCAACACACACACACACACACATCCAACACACACACACACACACACACACACAAATGGACACACACACACACACACACACACAAATGGACACACACTCACCATACACACACATCCAACACACACACACAAATGGACACACACTCACCATGCATACACATCCAACACACACACACAAATGGACACACACTAACTACTACAAACACACACACACACACACACACACACACACCATACACACACACACACACACACAAATGGAGACACACACACAAATGGACACACACTCACCATACACACACATCCAACACACACACAAATGGACACACACTAACTACCACACACACACACAAACACACACACACACACACACACACACAC
The DNA here is from genome assembly GCF_045865225.1 of Trachurus japonicus. Classification (NCBI taxonomy): domain Eukaryota; kingdom Metazoa; phylum Chordata; class Actinopteri; order Carangiformes; family Carangidae; genus Trachurus; species Trachurus japonicus. The sequence goes on from NC_140916.1 coordinate 38,086,052, forward strand.
ACACACACACACCCAACAAACATACAACCACTTACCAAACACATACACAATTTACACAATTACACACAAACAGACACACATGCACACACAACAAACACACACACAAATGGACACACACTAACCATACACAAACAGACACACACGTCCAACACACACACATTTCATACAGTTGTCAGGTCAGAACTTTTTGTATATCTTCCTCACACACACACACACACACACACACACACACACACACTCACCATACACACACATCCAACACACACACAAATGGACACACACTAACTACCACACACACACACACACGCACACACCCAACAAACATACGACCACTTACCAAACACATACACAATTTACACAATTACACACAAACAGACACACATGCACACACAACAAACACACACAAATGGACACACACTAACCATACACAAACAGACACACACGTCCAACACACACACATTTCATACAGTTGTCAGGTCAGAACTTTTTGTATATCTTCCTCACTCTCTCACACACACACACACACACACACACACACACACACACACACACACACACACACACACACACACACACACACACACACACACACACACACACACACACACACACACACACACACACACTTTTCCTACAGTTGTCTGACTGTTTTGTATGTACCTCTCTATCTTCCTGTTGTAGTTAATGGACTCGTTGCTGTTAATTTTGTTCTTTAGCTATTTAAACTGAAAATACACATTTCCCCATTTTGGTCATGTTGAACACATTGTTTTACACGTATCCTAAACTACTGAGGCTCTTCTCAACCATTTCACACCATTAAACCCGCTGTTTACATGTTCTACTCCTCAGCTAATGCTCCATCTATATTCTTCAACAATGTTCTTCTGCTGTCAGTTTACAATGTATTTCAGTAGGCATTAACTTTTTTCCTAATTCAGGAATTTTTCAAACTCTTCTTTGACAATTCAAGTAATTTCCAGCCATTTCATACAAAGTCTCACATCTTCTACTTTTAAATATATTCTCAGCCATTGCTTCGGCTATGTTAGTGCTGGTTCATCAGTTGTCCTTCCTGTCAGGTTAGCTACAGATTTCAACT
>NC_140916.1:38094653-38099653 GCF_045865225.1 Trachurus japonicus
AAAGCCTATGGTTAAAGCTGCCACCATACCTTAAAGCCACCAGCCACCAGTTACATGGTAACCTCAACATGCCAACCTCACCATGGTAACCTCACCATGGCAACGTCACCATGGCAACGCACACACATTCTCTCTGTTTGACTGTCTGTCGGTCATACACACACAAACACACACACACAAATGGACACACACTAACTACCACACACACACACACACACACATCCAACACACACACACACACACACACACACTTTTCCTACAGTTGTCTGACTGTTTTGTATGTACCTCTCTATCTTCCTGTTGTAGTTAATGGACTCGTTGCTGTTAATTTTGTTCTTTAGCTATTTAAACTGAAAATACACATTTCCCCATTTTGGTCATGTTGAACACATTGTTTTACACGTATCCTAAACTACTGAGGCTCTTCTCAACCATTTCACACCATTAAACCCGCTGTTTACATGTTCTACTCCTCAGCTAATGCTCCATCTATATTCTTCAATGTTCTTCTGCTGTCAGTTTACAATGTATTTCAGTAGGCATTAACTTTTTTCCTAATTCAGGAATTTTTCAAACTCTTCTTTGACAATTCAAGTAATTTCCAGCCATTTCATACAAAGTCTCACATCTTCTACTTTTAAATATATTCTCAGCCATTGCTTCGGCTATGTTAGTGCTGGTTCATCAGTTGTCCTTCCTGTCAGGTTAGCTGCAGATTTCAACTATTTAACCATTACATTTAAACATGCAGAATTTCAATGTTTTCTTCTCCCTTTAGCATTTCTACGGCTTTTTACCTTTAAAAAGGCATTCATCTCACACTACAAGTTATATGTTTCAGCTTTTTCCCTCCTAGGGATGAATAAAGTATTCATCTACTCTCTACTCTACTCTACTCTACTCTACTCTACTCTACTCTACTCTACTCTAGCATTAGTCTTTTCAACATTGCTTTAGCAGTTTCGTCAACTAATTTAGCATTGATTCAACAATTTATTCAGCTAATTCAGCATTGCTTCAGCAACAGCGTTCAGCTGCTTTCAGCATTCACACGCATTTTCTGCAGGAAATGCTATCTTTTTCTAGTTATTATTATTCTTACTTCTTCTTCCCTTTTTCTGCGTTTAACTCCTTCTTCATACTTTGTGCTATTTCAACAATTCATATATCAAAACGTGCAGCTTTTTCAAGACATTTATGCTATTATTTTTCTCTTTCATACTATTTATACTTTTTAAAATATTTAACTTTTTGTGCAATTTTTCTCTCATAGGAAATACATTGAAACAGTCTTCAAACTCTTCAAATCTTCTGCTTCATTCAGCCTCTAATAGCTTCAGCATACTTTCAGCTACAGACTTCATTCAATTTTTAAACTGTTCACAAACCTTTCAACTATTCAGCTATATCTCAGCTTATTGATATCTTCAACAGTTTCAGATATATGTATAGTTTTAAAATCATTAAAATTTCTGACAAAATTCAGATTTAATATGAAAGTCAATGGGACGGAATGTTCGGACGTTGGCAGTTGGCAGAGTGACAGAGGGTCTAAAAATCCTCTCACATTTTTCTCTCTATCCTGTCAGCACAGCCACAGATTACACTCTACACACATAATTTCGGCCACGGTTGTAGACAAGCTCATCCTTGATCTCTTCATGTGCTCAAAAAACCAGAGAGACGAACACAATTTAAACTGGGAGCCTCTGAGTGCGGCCAGTTCCCTCTCTCCTCTCATTGACTCCCATTCAAAAGTAGGCGCTGATTTTCTAAACGTCCCAAAGTTTCCAACCTGCGACACAATCAACAATTTTTACTCTAGAAACACCAAAGTGACACGGACGCGTTCAGCAAGGTCTTATGGTTCGGAAAATGTAAACCTTTTGCTCGTACTAAGTACAGATTTGTCGTACATTAGATCTGTTTGAGGGTGTCACAGAGCAGTTAAAGCCTATGGTTAAAGCTGCCACCATGCTGTGGCATGGTCTGTCTGTCTCTATCTATCTCTCTATCTATCTCTCTATCTCTCTATCTATCTATCTATCTATCTATCTCTCTCTCTCTCTCTCTCTCTCTCTCTTTCTCTCTCTCTGTGTCACCCTCTCTATTTGTCTCTCTCTCTTGTTCTCTCTGGGTCTGTCTGTCTGTCTGTCTGTCTGAAATGATATTATTCAATACTATATACTTCTAAATGATAATAATTATAATCCCTCCCTTCCTCCCTCTCTCTATCCTTCCCTCTCTCCCTCCCTTCCTCCCTCTCTCTATCCTTCCCTCTCTCTTCTGTCTCCCTCCTTCCCTCTCTCCCTCCCTCCCTCTCTCTATCCTTCCCTCTCTCTCTTCTGTCTCCCTCCTTCCCTCTCTCTATCCTTCCCTCCCTCTCTCTATCCTTCCCTCTCTCTCTTCTGTCTCCCTCCTTCCCTCTCTCCCTCCCTTCCTCCCTCTCTCTATCCTTCCCTCCCTCTCTCCCTCCCTTCTTCCCTCTCTCCTTCCCTTCCTCCATCTCTCTATCATCCCTCTCCTTATCTCTCTCTCTTCTCCCTCCCTCCCTCCCTCTCTCTCCCTCTCTCCTTTTCTCTATATCTATCTATCTATCTATCTATCTATCTATCTATCTATCTATCTATCTATCTATCTATCTATCTATCTATCTATCTATCTATCTATCTATCTATCTATCTATCTATCTCTCTCTCTCTCTCTCTCTTTCTCTCTCTCTCTCTGTGTCACCCTCTCTATTTGTCTCTCTCTCTTGTTCTCTCTGGGTCTGTCTGTCTGTCTGAAATGATATTATTCATACTATATACTTCTAAATAATAATAATTATAATCCCTCCTTCCTCCCTCTCTCTATCCTTCCCTCTCTCCCTCCCTTCCTCCCTCTCTCTATCCTTCCCTCTGTCTCTTCTGTCTCCCTCTCTCCTTCTCTTCCTCCCTCTCTCTATCCTTCCCTCTCTCCTTCCCTTCCTCCCTCTCTCTATCCTTCCCTCTCTCTCTTCTGTCTCCCTCCTTCCCTCTCTCCTTCCCCTCCTCCCTCTCTCTATCCTTCCCTCTCTCTCTTCTGTCTCCCTCCTTCCCTCTCTCCCTCCCTCTCTCTATCCTTCCCTCTCTCCTTCCCTTCCTCCCTCTCTCTATCCTTCCCTCTCTCTCTTCTGTCTCCCTCCTTCCCTCTCTCTATCCTTCCCTCTCTCTCTTCTGTCTCCCTCCTTCCCTCTCTCCCTCCCTTCCTCCCTCTCTCTATCCTTCCCTCCCTCTCTCCCTCCCTTCTTCCCTCTCTCCTTCCCTTCCTCCCTCTCTCTATCCATCCCTCTCCTTATCTCTCTCTCTTCTCCCTCCCTCCCTCCCTCTCTCTCTCTCCTTCTCTATCTATCTATCTATCTATCTATCTATCTATCTATCTATCTATCTATCTATCTATCTATCTATCTATCTATCTATCTATCTATCTATCGTATTATTATTCTTACTTCTTCCACTCTTTTTCAGGATCTAACTCTTCCTTCATACTTTGTGCTATTTCAGCAATTCATATATTCACACACATTTTCTCTCAGTCTGTCAGTGTCACACACACACACACACACACACACGGACACACACTAACTACCACACACACACACACACACACTTTTCCTACAGTTGTCTGACTGTTTTGTATGTACCTCTCTATCTTCCTGTTGTAGTTAATGGACTCGTTGCTGTTAATTTTGTTCTTTAGCTATTTAAACTGAAAATACACATTTCCCCATTTTGGTCATGTTGAACACATTGTTTTACACGTATCCTAAACTACTGAGGCTCTTCTCAACCATTTCACACCATTAAACCCGCTGTTTACATGTTCTACTCCTCAGCTAATGCTCGATCTATATTCTTCAACAATGTTCTTCTGCTGTCAGTTTACAATGTATTTCAGTAGGCATTAACTTTTTTCCAAATTCAGGAATTTTTTCAAACTCTTCTTTGACAATTCAAGTAATTTCCAGCCATTTCATACGAAGTCTCACATCTTCTACTTTTAAATATATTCTCAGCCATTGCTTCAGCTATGTTAGTGCTGGTTCATCAGTTGTCCTTCCTGTCAGGTTAGCTGCAGATTTCAACTATTTAACCATTACATTTAAACATGCAGAATTTCAATGTTTTCTTCTCCCTTTAGCATTTCTACTGCTTTTTACCTTTAAAAAGGCATTCATCTCACACTACAAGTTATATGTTTCAGCTTTTTCCCTCCTAGGGATGAATAAAGTATTCCTCTACTCTCTACTCTACTCTACTCTACTCTACTCTACTCTACTCTACTCTACTCTACTCTACTCTAGCATTAGTCTTTTCAACATTGCTTTAGCAGTTTCGTCAACTAATTTAGCATTGATTCAACAATTTCTTCAGCTAATTCAGCATTGCTTCAGCAATAGCGTTCAGCTGCTTTCAGCATTCACACGCATTTTCTGCAGGAAATGCTATCTTTTTCTAGTTATTCTTACTTCTTTCACCCTTTTTCTGCGTTTAACTCCTTCTTCATACTTTGTGCTATTTCAACAATTCATATATCAAAACGTGCAGCTTTTTTAGGACAATATTGCTATTATTTTTCTCTTTCATACTATTTATACTTTTTAAAATATTTAACTTTTTCTGCAATTTTTCTCTCATAGGAAATGAATTGAAACAGTCTTCAAACTCTTCAAATCTTCTGCTTCATTCAGCCTCTAATAGCTTCAGCATACTTTCAGCTACAGACTTCATTCAACTTTTTAAACTGTTCACAAACCTTTCAACTATTCAGCTATATCTCAGCTTATTGATATCTTCAACAGTTTCAGATATATGTATAGTTTTAAAATCATTAAAATTTCTGACAAAATTCAGATTTAACATGAAAGTCAATGGGACGGAATGTTCGGACGTTGGCAGTTGGTAGAGTGACAGAGGGTCTAAAAATCCTCTCACATTTTTCTCTCTATCCTGTCAGCACGGCCACAGATTACACTCTAC
>NC_140916.1:38104653-38264314 GCF_045865225.1 Trachurus japonicus
TTCTGCAATTTTTCTCTCATAGGAAATGAATTGAAACAGTCTTCAAACTCTTCAAATCTTCTGCTTCATTCAGCCTCTAATAGCTTCAGCATACTTTCAGCTACAGACTTCATTCAACTTTTAAACTGTTCACAAACCTTTCAACTATTCAGCTATATCTCAGCTTATTGATATCTTCAACAGTTTCAGATATATGTATAGTTTTAAAATCATTAAAATTTCTGACAAAATTCAGATTTAACATGAAAGTCAATGGGACGGAATGTTCGGACGTTGGCAGTTGGTAGAGTGACAGAGGGTCTAAAAATCCTCTCACATTTTTCTCTCTATCCTGTCAGTACGGCCACAGATTACACTCTACACACATAATTTCGGGCATGCTTGTAGACAAGCTCATCCTTGATCTCTTCATGTGCTCAAAAAACCAGAGAGACGAACACAATTTGAACTGGGAGCCTCCGAGTGCGGCCACTTCCCTCCCTTCCTCTCATTGACTCCCATTCAAAAGTAGGCGCTGATTTTCTAAACGTCCCAAAGTTTCCAACCTGCGACCCAATCAACAATTTTTACTCTAGAAACACCAAAGTGACATGGACGCGTTCAGCAAGGTCTTATGGTTCGGAAAATGTAAACCTTTTGCTCGTACTAAGTACAGATTTGTCGTACATTAGATCTGTTTGAGGGTGTCACAGAGCAGTTAAAGCCTATGGTTAAAGCTGCCACCATACCTTAAAGCCACCAGCCAACAGTTACATGGTAACCTCAACATGGCAACCTCACCATGGTAACCTCACCATGGCAACGTCACCATGGCAACGCACACACATTCTCTCTGTCTGACTGTCTGTCGGTCATACACACACACACACACACACAAATGGACACACACTAACTACCACACACACACACACATCCAACACACACACACACACACACACACACACAAATGGACACACACACACACACACACACAAATGGACACACACTCACCATACACACACATCCAACACACACACAAATGGACACACACTCACCATGCATACACATCCAACACACACACACAAATGGACACACACTAACTACTACTACACACACACACACACACACACACACACGCACACACACAAATGGACACACACACACAAATGGACACACACTCACCATACACACACATCCAACACACACACACACACACACACACACACAAATGGACACACACTAACTACCACACACACACAAACACACACACACACACACACACACACACACACACACACACCCAACAAACATACAACCACTTACCAAACACATACACAATTTACACAATTACACACAAACAGACAAACATGCACACACAACAAACACACACACAAATGGACACACACTAACCATACACAAACAGACACACACGTCCAACACACACACATTTCATACAGTTGTCAGGTCAGAACTTTATGTATATCTTCCTCACACACACACACACACACACACACACACACACACACACACACACACACACACACACACACACACACACACACACACACACACTTTTCCTACAGTTGTCTGACTGTTTTGTATGTACCTCTCTATCTTCCTGTTGTAGTTAATGGACTCGTTGCTGTTAATTTTGTTCTTTAGCTATTTAAACTGAAAATACACATTTCCCCATTTTGGTCATGTTGAACACATTGTTTTACACGTATCCTAAACTACTGAGGCTCTTCTCAACCATTTCACACCATTAAACCCGCTGTTTACATGTTCTACTTCTCAGCTAATGCTCGATCTATATTCTTCAACAATGTTCTTCTGCTGTCAGTTTACAATGTATTTCAGTAGGCATTAACTTTTTTCCAAATTCAGGAATTTTTCAAACTCTTCTTTGACAATTCAAGTAATTTCCAGCCATTTCATACAAAGTCTCACATCTTCTACTTTTAAATATATTCTCAGCCATTGCTTCGGCTATGTTAGTGCTGGTTCATCAGTTGTCCTTCCTGTTAGGTTAGCTGCAGATTTCAACTATTTAACCATTACATTTAAACATGCAGAATTTCAATGTTTTCTTCTCCCTTTAGCATTTCTACTGCTTTTTACCTTTAAAAAGGCATTCATCTCACACTACAAGTTATATGTTTCAGCTTTTTCCCTCCTAGGGATGAATAAAGTATTCCTCTACTCTCTACTCTACTCTACTCTAGCATTAGTCTTTTCAACATTGCTTTAGCAGTTTCGTCAACTAATTTAGCATTCACACTATTGTTATTCAAATCTTTATACTTATTATTAGTGTGAATGCTGGAAGCATTCACAGTATTGTTATTCTGTTCGGCCATTTTGTTTCTTTAAACTTATTAGGGCCACGGGCAATCGCACCGGGCACTGGTCCCAACAGCTATGAAATAGCTGCAGGGACCAGTGCCCGGGCGAAGCCCGGGCACTACTGTTATTGTGTGGATTTTTTCCTAGTTATTCTATTTAGTGTGACTGCTGAAGCAGTCACACTATTGTTCTTCTGTTTGGCCATTTTCTTCCGCCTTTTTACGGTCTTCTTCTAGTCCTTCATACTTTGTGCTATTTCAACAATTCATATATCAAAACGTGCAGCTTTTTTTGAACTTTATCGGCATTACTTTTCTCTTTTTAACTATTTATACTTTTTAAAATATTTAACTTTTTCACAAAAAATCTCACATTCATCAAAGTCTCAACCTCTCTTCTTCACAACTCCACTGTAGTGTAGGGGTTAGGGTGGATGTTTGCCAACCCTAAGGTCACTGGTTCGAATCCAAGGGAAGAACTCTTGTTATGTTATGTTGAATTCTGCTCTCCTCCCCCGCCTTCAATTGGTTACAGGTGTTTGTTATCTCCTTGATTACTCGTACCAGTTTGCAGCACATCATCACATTACAATGAATGACAACAGGTTTGAAAGCAGTGTGCTCTCTGTAGCCGAGTGGCAGAGTAAAGGTTTAGTGATCATATGGTCATGGGTTCGATTCCTGCCTCAGTCTTTTCACATCATTGCTTGACTTTTGATTCCAATTATTCAGCTGTCATTGGACAGTCTTTGATTCCTCATAGTATAAAGCTCATTGTAACTCAGGTTCTCTGTGGCCATATGGTTAGTGCTCAGCCTGAAATTCACAGACATTTTCATTCTAAGTCATTCAAGCTTGACTCTCAAGCTTTCTTGATGTTGACAGTGTGCAGATCATTAACAGACAACAGTCTCTGCAACTGTGTGTGCACCGTGGCCTAGAGGCAGAGTGGAAGTCTAATAACCATGAGGATGTGGGTTCGATTCTGACCTTGGTCAAACATTTGTATGGTGATCACAGCTTGCACTATTTGCTAATTCTGCAACAGCGTTCAGTTGCTGTCAGCAGTCACACCATTTCCATTCTTGGAAATGCTTTTTCTAGTTTCTCCTTCATCTTCCGGCCAGACTTCGGTCCGCTACTAGTACTAGCTACAAATTATATATCAAAATGTGCGTCCTGATCGGGATCAGTGTGCTATTACTTTTCTCAACAGTGTACGAATTTTTCGCGACGTAAGTCGCGAAAAACTACGCAAAATTTTGCATGTAAGTCAATGGGACGGACGGGAAAAAAAGAGCGAAAAAGACCAATCATTGGAGTTTAACAAACGTCTACTGCTCAGGCATACTTTCACCTAGAGACTCCATTTAAACTTTAAACAGTAGACACAAGTCTTGTGTATTGTCGTATTACTCCACGTTTTGATAGGTCATATAGTTTTTGATCAATCCCTGATCAATGACCATGATACTCTACTCTAGCATTAGTCTTTTCAACATTGCTTTAGCAGTTTCGTCAACTAATTTAGCATTGATTCAACAATTTCTTCAGCTCATTCAGCATTGCTTCAGCAATAGCGTTCAGCTGCTTTCAGCATTCACACGCATTTTCTGCAGGAAATGCTATCTTTTTCTAGTTATTATTCTTACTTCTTCTTCCCTTTTTCTGCGTTTAACTCCTTCTTCATACTTTGTGCTATTTCAACAATTCATATATCAAAACGTGCAGCTTTTTCAGGACATTTATGCTATTATTTTTCTCTTTCATACTATTTATACTTTTTAAAATATTTAACTTTTTGTGCAATTTTTCTCTCATAGGAAATACATTGAAACAGTCTTCAAACTCTTCAAATCTTCTGCTTCATTCAGCCTCTAATAGCTTCAGCATACTTTCAGCTACAGACTTCATTCAACTTTTAAACTGTTCACAAACCTTTCAACTATTCAGCTGTATCTCAGCTTATTGATATCTTCAACAGTTTCAGATATATGTATAGTTTTAAAATCATTAAAATTTCTGACAAAATTCAGATTTAACATGAAAGTCAATGGGACGGAATGTTCGGACGTTGGCAGTTGGCAGAGTGACAGAGGGTCTAAAAATCCTCTCACATTTTTCTCTCTATCCTGTCAGTACGGCCACAGATTACACTCTACACACATAATTTCGGCCACGTTTGTAGACAAGCTCATCCTTGATTTCTTCATGTGCTCAAAAAACCAGAGAGACTTACACAATTTAAACTGGGAGCCTCCGAGTGCAGCCATTTCCCTCTCTCCTCTCATTGACTCCCATTCAAAAGTAGGCGCTGATTTTCTAAACGTCCCAAAGTTTCCAACCTGCGACCCAATCAACAATTTTTACTCTAGAAACACCAAAGTGACATGGACGCGTTCAGCAAGGTCTTATGGTTCGGAAAATGTAAACCTTTTGCTCGTACTAAGTACAGATTTGTCGTACATTAGATCTGTTTGAGGGTGTCACAGAGCAGTTAAAGCCTATGGTTAAAGCTGCCACCATGCCTTAAAGCCACCAGCCACCAGTTACATGGTAACCTCAACATGGCAACCTCACCATGGTAACCTCACCACGGCAACGTCACCATGGCAACGCACACACATTCTCTCTGTTTGACTGTCTGTCGGTCATACACACACACACACACACACAAATGGACACACACTAACTACCACACACACACACACACACACACATCCAACACACACACACACACACACACAAATGGACACACACACACACACACACAAATGGACACACACTCACCATACACACACATCCAACACACACACACACACAAATGGACACACACTCACCATGCATACACATCCAACACACACACACAAATGGACACACACTAACTACTACACACACACACACACACACACACACCATACACACACATCCAACACACACACACACACAAATGGACACACACACACACACACAAATGGACACACACTCACCATACACACATCCAACACACACACACACAAATGGACACACACTAACTACCACACACACACAAACACACACACACACACACACCCAACAAACATACAACCACTTACCAAACACATACACAATTTACACATTTACACACAAACAGACACACATGCACACACAACAAACACACACACAAATGGACACACACTAACCATACACAAACAGACACACACGTCCAACACACACACATTTCATACAGTTGTCAGGTCAGAACTTTTTGTATATCTTCCTCACTCACACACACACACACACACACACACACACACTTTTGTATATCTTCCTCACTCTCTCACACACACACACACACGCACACACACACACACACACACACACACACACACAGTTTTCCTACAGTTGTCTGACTGTTTTGTATGTACCTCTCTATCTTCCTGTTGTAGTTAATGGACTCGTTGCTGTTAATTTTGTTCTTTAGCTATTTAAACTGAAAATACACATTTCCCCATTTTGGTCATGTTGAACACATTGTTTTACACGTATCCTAAACTACTGAGGCTCTTCTCAACCATTTCACACCATTAAATCCGCTGTTTACATGTTCTACTCCTCAGCTAATGCTCGATCTATATTCTTCAACAATGTTCTTCTGCAGTCAGTTTACAATGTATTTCAGTAGGCATTAACTTTTTTCCTAATTCAGGAATTTTTCAAACTCTTCTTTGACAATTCAAGTAATTTCCAGCCATTTCATACAAAGTCTCACATCTTCTACTTTTAAATATATTCTCAGCCATTGCTTCGGCTATGTTAGTGCTGGTTCATCAGTTGTCCTTCCTGTCAGGTTAGCTGCAGATTTCAACTATTTAACCATTACATTTAAACATGCAGAATTTCAATGTTTTCTTCTCCCTTAGCATTTCTACTGCTTTTTACCTTTAAAAAGGCATTCATCTCACACTACAAGTTACATGTTTCAGCTTTTTCCCTCCTAGGGATGAATAAAGTATTCATCTACTCTCTACTCTACTCTAGCATTAGTCTTTTCAACATTGCTTTAGCAGTTTCTTCAGCTAATTTAGCGTTGATTCAACAATTTCTTCAGCTCATTCAGCATTGCTTCAGCAACAGCGTTCAGCTGCTTTCAGCATTCACACGCATTTTCTGCAGGAAATGCTATCTTTTTCTAGTTATTTTTCCACTTCCGGCCGACTTTCGGTCCGCTACTAGTCCTGCAACTCGAAGAGTTGCAGGACATATTATATATCAAAACGTGCGGCTTGATCGGGATCGCTGTGCTATTACTTTTCTCAACAGTGTACGAATATTTCGCGACGTAAGTCGCGATTTACTGCGCAAAATTTTTGCATGTAAGTCAATGGGACGGGCGGGAAAAAAAGACCAATCATTGGAGTTTAACAAACGTCTACTGCTCAGGCATACTTTCACCTAGAGACTCCATTTAAACTTTAAACAGTAGACACAAGTCTTGTGTATTGTCGTATTACTCCACGTTTTGATAGGTCATATAGTTTTTGATCAATCCCTGATCAATGACCATGATCATTTTTGGAGAAATTATGAGATTATAATGGGTGTGTATTGGACAGAATGTTCGTGTCAGAGTGCGTGACATCATCGGTTAGAGTGGGAGAGAGTGAAGAAACATTCTGTATTTTTTCTGGATAAACTGTGACCACGGCCACAATTTACACTCTACAGACATAATTTTTTCAGAATTTGTAAGACAAACTTGTTATCTCTCATGTCATGTGCTCAAAATATCAGAGAGACTTACAGAATTGACAGAATCAGCCTCTGAGTGCGGCCACGTCTGTCTCTGCTCCTCATTGAGTCCAATACAAATATTTTCTGAGAGGAGCAGAACGGCCTGATGTTTTAAAACTGCCAGCGTCGCCAAAATATTTACTGTAGAAACACCAAATCGTACCGAAATTTTCAGTAAGTCCTTAGAGCAACGTTGATCTGTGTTTTGTTCTGATAGGAGTTACCGTTTTCTCATGCTAGGCCTAATTGTGAGACCGGTTTAGAGGCAGAAAATGGCTCTTTTTCTCCACGTTTCTGTCTGTCTCAGCCTGCGGGGGCCCCTATCGCCGTGGTAACCTCTTTGATCCTCAGGCCAGAGCTCGTTAACTTCATAAACAATCCACCTGGCGCTCGTTTAAATGTTTATAAACACAGACACAGCTAAATCAGACTGACACAGGATGCAGCTACTAACTAACTATGTGTCAAGTCAGTCACACACACACACACAGACTCTAGAGCCAGCTTCATGTGATTACAGTTACACACACACACACACACACACACACACACACACACACACACCTTCATGTGATTAAAACACAGTTAACGTGCAACAGAATTTAAACTTAAACCATGATTTCATCTGGTTTTAAAGTTAAACCTTGTTGGTGTCACACACACACACACACACACACACACACACACACACACACACACACACACACACACACACACACACACACACACACACAGGTAACCTAATGTGATTACAGCTCCTCCATATCAGTGCTTATAGAAAGATGATCATGTGTCTGTCTGATCAGCTCTGTCTTGCGCTTAAGATCGTGGGTTTGATTCAAGGGGGCAGTTGTCGGTCTGAGAAGTGAAGCTCACTTCCGCGTTCAAAAAACTGCAATCCCCTCGAATTCCTCTGGGGGCTGGTGTCAGAAGGGAGCATTCCCCATAGACCCCCATGTTAAAATCGCCGACTTTACATCCTCAGTAAACATGTTAAAAGCCTGGTGTCAGAACGTTTTTTCGTCTCAATCGATAGTTTCTACCCCCGCACACACTCTGAGGGGGGTGAATTTTTTTTTAACTCAACAGTTTTACTGTTATTAGGTTAAAATTCTGGCCAATCAGGGCGCGGAAACGTTGAGTGACAGGTCTGAGCAGCTCCGTGGACAGCTGCTTCGAGGCCAGTGGGCGGGTTCTCGGCCGGCCAATCCAACATGGCGCTGTTCAGGCCGCCATATTTGAGTCACAAAAACGACTCCCCAAAACCAATGGGTGACGTCACGGACGCTACGTTTTTACAGTCTATGGTTTGATTCCCATGTTGACAGAGATGGCAAAATCGGCAGTAGCCCCGCGGCCCATTCAAAATTTCCCGAGAGGAAATTTTCTAGTTAAATATTGTTACCCACATACGAAAAACGAACAGCACTCTTTGAAACAGTCAAATTTTCATCAGGCACTGCAGTAACTGCCCACTGGTGTCTGTGCATGAGAGATGGCAACACCTTATTCATTTTGTGAGGAACGCACTCCTGATCTGAGGGCATTGGCAACAACAGTCAACACTTTCTTCATGGACATGACAATACAGTGGAAACCGCTTATAGTGGATCACGGATGTAGTGGCCTAATCAACCGCTTAAAAGGCTTGGGACGGAATCATTTCTATACAAATGCTGTTTAAATAATTCGTTATAGTGATGAAGAAATCCGCTTATAGTGTTCAGTTTTGGTCATTTTATGGATGAAAACATGCGCAAAAACAATTCAAAAACTATGTGTAGTCTATTCATTTTATTTTCGGCGGTGTCCCTTTGACGTGCACTGCTGCAGCAGCCTGCACATGTTGTTGTGCTGTGTTGTTGTGCTGTGTTGTTGTGCTGTGTGCGTCACCTGGCTGCTGAGCCACATGACTGTCTGTCGGTGCGGCGCAACTCATTATCACTGGCTGTTTGTGTTGTCTGTCAAAACGTGGATGAATGAAACCTATCGACTTTATATCGACTGCGGACGTCAGGAATAGATTTTCGGCTTTTGGCTCGTTCCGTACATCTCCGCATAGCGCTCTGTTCCCGTTATTGGGAGAGAGAGAGAGAGAGAGAGTGAGAGAGAGAGGCGCGCTCTGCATGACAGCAGCGCGCGAAAGAAGTTCAACTCATACGGCCCGACCCCCCTCATCCATATTAGATGTTGGCCTACAACAACGGGCGGATGGCGGGCGGGTGTGGTTTTGAAAAAACGTTGGTTCGGGTTGATGGCGGGTGGATGACGACTTTTGTGATGCGGTTGCGGATGAAATAATTGCCTATCCACGCATCTCTAGAAGAGACAAAAGTCCATATCTGATTTATTTGTATTATTTTTTTTACAAATAAACAAAGAAAGCAAAATGATCCAGCTTCCACTGTGGCACTGGTCCCTCTCTTCCAGAGAGAACCTCTTCACCTAAGTCCAACACGGACCCCGCCGACCTGCCGACCCGCGGCTAGCTGCTCTCCTCCGGCTGCTTCAACACAAGCTCCCGAGAGCCACTGCACAAGTGAGTGCTGCAGGGATCTGACTAAGCCACACCAACCACACAACCCTGCTGTGCTGATACAAACAAAAAAGGTACCGTACAAGCAAAATGAGCGACGCAGACTGGTCCACGGGAAGTTTAAGGACCACTATACTAATGTAAGTCAGTCTTGTAACACACATTTTGTTGTGTTGGTTACTTTTCATCAAGTGTGCAGCTGCGCTTGTTTTGTTGTTGGATACGTGTATGTGTGTGTGTGTGTGCGCGCGCTAGCATGCGTGCCTGCGGCTCTACTCATCATGACTTGTAGTGAGAAATGATGTTGGCTTAGGCAGCAAGACCAGTTTTGGTTGTGGACTGGCACTAGGTTACTTTGCTGTTTGTTATAGTTCCATCTGTGCTTGTTAGTCGTCTTGGCCTGATGTGTGTGAACACTTGGGATCAGAGGGGTTAATCTGAGCATGCACCATGTTTGTAACCTACTGTAGATGCGGCTGTCTAGCATTTGAATTAAAAAAAAGTGCTCTGCAATGTTAAACATCTGTAATATTGTCTGTTTCAACCCCCCTTCAAAATGTTCTTCATTTTGCTACAACAACAGACATGTGGTCGAGCCGCACCACACAGCCTTACATGAACCTAACGACCCGTTTTATTAAAGACTGGGAACTGAAGAGTCGGTGTCTGCAGACCACACAGGGGAAATGATAGCCCAAAACCTAAGGGGGGCACTGGAGTCGTATGGGATTACCGGAGGCCCATCAAGTCTGCGTAACCACAGGTAACGCCACCAACAACGTCAAAGCGCTCCACTCCAGCTGAACGACTGGACAAGGCTACAGCGTTTTGGACACCGTCTTCATTTGGCCATCATGTAAACGTACTGAGTGACTGGTAATCATGTTGGATATTCATTATGTAGATATTATTCAATGATAAATACCTCTCTGCTTGTTGTTTTACCCCAACTAGTTATAAGATACTACACTGTGGTGTTTGTATACCTTGACATTTACAATAAGGTCAGTATTATTAAGCCATGTTATGTATCCTGGACGTCTTTGTTGAACAGTTGTGTAGCTGTTTGAAAGATTTCACATAAACACCTTTTCAGAAAGACAGACTTTGTTCAAATTAAGTGACACCTAAGCCTCAAAAATAAATAGTTATCCTCAGTCAAAAATTGACATAATAGTTATGATTATTACAGGACAATTCCGGGCAAATTCAACTCGGGGGTGTATTTTCATATCATTTTAGGTCTAAAAGAAGGAATCTGAAGGTTTTCAGTTTAATGTCTCCTGTTTTGCGGTAGTTGTGTCTGTCCCCGCATCGCCACGGCAGCGATGAATGGGAGTGGATGTAAGTTCTGCTGCTTAGGCTGTTTCCATCCCTCAAAGCCACAGACAGCGTCAGATGGAGACTCAAACATGCAGCCAGAAGTTTATTTACTTCAACAAGCCGACATGTTTGTAAAACTAGATCTAATTCAAAGTCTCCCGGAGTCTCACACGAGACCCAAGTTGCCGTGCGCGGTGTGTTCAGGTGCAGTGGGAAAAGCTCCCGTTTGTGTCATAAACACAGGAATATCAACTCTTGACTTGCTTCAAGTCTACATTTTTCTCCACAGACAGCGTCAGGTGGAGACTCAAACATGCACCGAAAAGTTTTTTTTTACTTGAAGCAAGTCAAGAGTTGATATTCCTGTGTTTATGACACAAACGGGAGCTCCCACTGCACCTGAACACACCGAGCGGCAACTTGGGTCTCGCACGAGACTCTGGGAGACTTTGAATTAGATCTAGTTTTACAAACATGTCGGCTTGTTGAAGTAAATAAACTTCTGGCTGCATGTTTGAGTCTCCATCTGACGCTGTCTGTGGCTTTGAGGGATGGAAACAGCCTAAGCAGCAGAACTTACATCCACTCCCATTCATCGTTGCCGTGGCGATGCGGGGACAGACACAACTACCGCAAAACAGGAGACATTAAACTGAAAATCTTCAGATTCATTCTTTTAGACCTAAAATGTTAGGAAAATACACCCGGGAGTTGAATTTGCCCGGAATTGTCCTTTAATTATAATACATACATAATTGCAAATGCAAAATGATAATGCTTGCCGCTTGTCCTTAAGTGTATCAATTGTCAGCATCTGTCAACAATTTACCATTTACATTTCTCCTCTGTGTTTATTGTAAACAGAAAGAAGTGTGAAAGAGCCATTTGGGTATAGCAAAGAAGTTGTGAGTGCTTTTCCTGCAATTCCTGGAAAAGGAAGCGTGAGCTGGCCACTGCTCAGAGACCCCAACAACATGGGGCTCTCGACGACAAATGATTGAAAGGATCCTAGAGCAGGAGAAAGCTCTGACACGAGTCCTTCGAGCTGACAGGAAGACCAGGCGTTTGGTTCTGACATGGCAGGACATTGATGTACTGGAATCTGTTAGCAAAGTGTTGAGCCCTCTCGTTGCGTTTACAGATGCCTTTTCCGGCGAGCAGTATGTGACTGTCTCATATTTAAAACCTGTGCTCCATCTTTTCAGTGAGCAAGTTCTCAAGCCAGAGGATGATGACGTCGATCTCACCAAGAAAATCAAAGCAAGCGTTCTGGAGTAGGCCTACCTGGATGAAGAATATGCTGACCCATCCCCCCAGGATCTGCTTGATATGGCTTCCCTTTTCCACCCCCGAGAAGAGAGCCTGGTGTGCAACATAGGGAGGTCGAACCAATGGGAGGTCGGACCAATGGGAGGTTTGACCAGTGGGAGGTCGGACCAATGGGCAGTTCCCAGCTAACGTTACCTTAGCCCGCCTCGCCATCATGCCGTGCCCAGAGAATCGCTCTGGCCCTGCTCTGACCGGTCCAGTCCTCTTCATGTAGCGTGTTTGATTACATGTGGGACTCTAGAGGGCGGCCACCAACTAGTGCTTAGTATCTGTGCTCTGTCTTTCTTTCTTTCAATTCAATGAAATTTTATTGATTGTTGAAATGTTATAGGAAGTGTGTGCCGCTGTAAAACCTCACCAAAAGAACGGAAAGGAACGGAGTAACGCAGCGTTTGGTAACGGAAACTGACTGAGTTACTGATTTAAAAAAAACAACGCGTTACGTTAGTTACTGAAAAAAGTAATGGTTACTTAGTTACTACCCAACACTGCAAATCACCAAATTGACATATTAACCCTCACTGAAACTTGGTTGCAGCAAGATGAATATGTGTGTTTAAATGAATCTACCCCTCCTAGTTACATTAAAGGTCGGGTTGGAGATCCTGGAAAAACGGTTCTATCAGGCCACATTTTGAAAATATACAAGCCATGTTTAATTGAAACCAAGCTTGGATTGAAAAAACACAACACAGAAGCTGCCAAAGTCTCCCACTTTTGACTCTGGTGCAACCAGTTTTTCAGATGGTTACACATAATTCTGTAAAACAATTTCAATTTTCTTAAAGTAATTGAATTTGGCCCAATCCCATTTCCCCCCTTGGCCCTACCACTTACCCCTACCCCTCCGTTTTGCGTGTTCACGTGTAGGGGTAGGGGTGTCCCAATCCCCGTTAGGACAGAGGGGTAGGGGGAAGTGGTAGGGCTACATACCCCTCCAAACGGAGATTTTTCAGAGGCACACTCCAAACGGAGGGGTATGAAAAGTTTCCCAGAATGCATCTTGCGGCAGCCGGCAGCGGTGGCTGTAAAACGAAAAACAGTTTTATTTCTTGCTGTAGCGCTGTTATTACGTCACTTTATTAAGTTTTAATATTTTTTCATGCGAGGAAGTAACTGTTTAGGTCCCAAATGTGCGGTTAGTTTACCCAAATGACGGCTGGTTAGAAGTTTGCTCCGACGACTTTTGGGAGAAGTGAAGCTCCAGGAGGAAGCGGCTCCTCACAGAGACAGCAGCCGGTCTGCAGAGCTGCTCCGCCGGCCAAACTACGTCGTCATCCCGGGAGAGAAGGCAATCGCTAATTAACTTACCCGCAGCTTTTTAGAGGTTTACCACCGGCTGGTTAAATTCTTTTTAGCATTTAAATGTTGGTCTCATTGATGAAATATGACAATAGTGGCAGTAGCATTAGTTTGTTTGAATGAAAAGTGAAGCTTCATGTATCAGACAAAGGAGCAGGCAGCTGCCTCTGGGCTCTGTGTACAGAAATCACCACATCAATAAATAAATGTTTTACAATGAACCGATCAGTCTGCATTAAGTTTTATCTTATTTTATTAAGTTATATGATACACGGCTATTTGATTTCTGGCAAAAGCTCGCCGCATCAGCTTACGTAAAGGCCAGTGGAGACTACGTGATGACGTATGTGATTGTTGAAGGGGTGTCCCAATTCGTAGGGGTTGACTTTCTACCCCTACCCCTTGTAGCTCCGTTTCAAGGGGCAAGGGGCAAGGGGTAGGGGGTAAAAAGAGAAATGTGATTGGGCCTTTCACTTTATAGTGAAATTTGCATTTCACTGCAGCAGCTGTGGTCTTGACCAGTCTTGATTCCAGCTCGACTGAGACTGAGGCAGGACCAAGTAAAAATGTAGTCGATTCCGAGACCCTGACCCAGACCTTGAAAATGTGGTCTCAAGACTGGTCTGAAGTACCACAACACCAACCTACATCACAGCTTATCAAGTAGTTGTTTTTCTCTCAGGTGATGCAAGGATGGACTTCCCAGGTCAGCTATTGATTATTCAAATTTGATTTCAACATGGATTAAAAAAAACAGGTTTTCTGCAAGAACATCAATAGTTGACACTGTTTTTTATAGGTCATTTCACCCGATACTGTACCTACATGACCATGGAGCGTTACTCCAAGGACATAATCAATGTAGTGACAGAGGACAGTGGACAGACTGACAGACAGAAACACACCCTCATAAAGACAATAGACAGGCTTCATGGAGGAGTAAAACATGTAAGAGCATGCCCATGGTTACGTATATACATCACCACCGACTTTGAAATTAACATAATGTGTTATGTTTTTGTAGCACCAGTTACTGTAGATTGTATCCAAAGCAAAGAGGAAGCCGTTTGTTTTGCCTTCTAAAAAAAGAGCGTTCACGTCACGTGCCCGGTTGCCTTGGTGATTTCCTTTGACAGCTGGTGGTGTGTGTTTACCAGTCCTGCCTATCTGATTAGCATTGCTTGCATAAAAAAAATACATCCTTGCCTCTTCTTCCATCTAAATTTGCTCTGATCACTGTCTAACAAATCATTTATCTGTCATGGCTTACCCCCCCAAAGACCCCTCCCCTCTCAAAGCCACTCCCTCAGGCTACTCTCATTCTCATCAACCCAAGGTGGTTGGGTTGCCTTAATCCACAAAAATAACCTCAAGTGCTCCACTAATATTCCAGTTGGCCCATATTCATCTTTTGCATCAGTGGCCTTTGTGATTGGTGCCTCCCCACCAGTCCTCTGCCTACTAGTGTCTAGACCTCCTCCTCTCCCACATTACCCCTCCATATGACAGCATTCTCATTCTTGGAGACTTCAATATCCACATCTGTTGCTCCTCTGAAGCCATGACTTGTAGAGAAATCATCACAACAAGGAAAAAGTGTTTGTTTCTGTGGCGGGAAGACCAACTGTATTGGACGATGTATCTGACCTGCCTTCCGTTTCAACCATACTCTCACTCACACATACATGCTTCTCTTGCATACATACATACATACATACGAGAGTAAAAATATATTCATGAGATTAAAAAAAATAGGAATGTGTGAGTGAAAATGTATAAATATGAGAGTGAAAATATATGTATGTGTTAGGAGAATATATGTGTGTGAGAGGGCCTGAATGAATTATGTCTTGTACAGCCTCCCATAGCTGCCTGCCCTCTCCCACACGGTTTTCATATACATATGTGCATATATGCATAAACTGCATATAGGTTTCATTATGCGCATATACTATCCTCATATATGTGCATATATGAAACCTATATGTAGTTTATCTGTGCATATATGCACCATATACTGTGTATATATAGCATATGCATATATATGAAAACGGCCAATTTTATGTACGTCAAATATATTCAAACCTATATTAAAACCTATAGGTTGTTTCCGTGTGGGCTGTTAGGGAAGAATTTCACTTCTCTATGTGGTTAGAGGTAAATCCCTCTGTGTTGCCCCTTTTTGTTACTGCGAGAGACAGTTATTGGCCCAAATTCTTGCCCAGGAACATGCCAAAGCCATGGTCCCTCCTTTTGCATCTTACAGTAAATCTCACTCTCTGGCGTAGTGATGTTCGATACCATCGATTTCCTTTCCGATCCGATACTGAGTCAAATTCAGGCTGGTATCGGTGATACCGATACTTTGTGCAAATACATCTAATGTGCCTGGTAAATCTAAAAAAAAGTAGGGTATTTCAAATCATACGACATCAGAGTCACTTATTTAGCTATTTATTTTAATATCAGAAGTATACTGAAGTAGCAGCCTCATTCACAATAGCCGAGCTATTACAACAACAGAAAAAGTGTTTGAAAAAGGTGTTTCAAACACTAAAAAAGATCATAAGTAAAATAATAAAACCATTAAAAAAATCTCAAATATTATCAAAAATAAGAATAAATAATAAAAATGAAAGCTTGCATCTTACACGAACATGTTAACATGAAAACACTTCAACAAAAGCATCCATTGACACTTTCCATCATTCACAAGTTTTTGTTGAGGAACAATAGCATTTACTGTCTTCCCCTTAAGCTTGCCACACACATAAAGATTAGTGATGTTCGATACCACAAATTTCCTTTCCGATCCGATACGGAGTAAAATTCAGGCTGGTATCGGCGATACCGATCCGATACCGATACTTTGTGCAAATGCACCTAATGTGCCTGGTAAATCTAATAAAATTTTAAAAAGTACTGTATTTCAAGTCATAGCTTCCTAAGGATGTAAGACTTCAGAGTAACGTATTTATTTTAAACTCTGAACTATATTGAGGTAGTGGCCTCGTTTAGAATACAGTATAGCCGAAAATAGTGTTTCAAACACTAAAAAAAGAACATAAGTAAAATAATAAAACCATAAATTAAATAAGAAAATGATAAACAAACATACAATTTTTTTAATTCATTCATTTATATTATTTATAATTTTCCCACAGATATTACAGACTTCGTCTTCACTGAAATAGCTCCACACATGACTCCTTTCCGCTCCGCCATCGACTCTACACAGACTGACTTTGTGAGCAGCTTACGCGTTACGCACTTACCCAGGTGGAAGAAAAAGTAGTTCCTACCAACCGCGTGTCATTTAGACAAGATCTGAATAGTTTAGTTACTTTCCACCGTGTTCCTGTTAATGATATGCATAACCACAAATGACTGAAGTAGCAAAAGTATCGATATTTCATTATCGATCTGCACATCACTAGAATTTACTGTAACATCCCCTCTTGTCTTGTGTTGCTATGTACGTTTGTTTTTCACCCCTGTTTACCCCTTGTTTCCTGTTTCATGTTGTCTTATCACCTGTATCGCACTATGCAAATAATAAAGAAAAAAAAACACCTGACCATTTCTCCTACTCGGCTTCTTTTTTTAAACAAGTGTGTTTATTAATTTTTTTTTCAGAATAAATATTCACACACAACAAGTAAAATACAGGTGCAGAACAAAACTGTCACAATAAGGCGAAAGAAAAGCATTTCAAATAAAACATAAAAGGAACGGAAAACAAATAAACAGACGCATAATAAATACATGGTCATTTCGTTTGTTGATGGTTTACATACAGGGGGAACATGCCTCCAATGCTTTCCTCCCCTCCAAGAACACCAGAGAAGATCTCCACATACTGTCAAAGATTACATATTTACCCTTTAACGTAAAGGTGAGTTTTTCCAGTGCCAGCGAGTCTGATAGTCCTGCCAGCCAGACACTAATATTTGGTTTAGGTTTATCGGAAAAATACCAGGGTTTATCGGAAAAATACCAAGAATACAAAGTTTGGGGTCTAATATTAGTTTTATACCTGTAACCTGCAAAATCATATCCATCACCTCACTCCACCTCACTTATTTTTAACCTTGGCAAAGTGTGAAGTATTTTAATAACTGTATGTTTTGTTAACTGATATGAAATAGGCCTATGTCCTGAGTGTTTGTGATGAGTGAGAGGGTGTACAGTATATGCACATGTGTATGGATGTTTAGAACACTATGTAAATTGATAATTCTTACCTTTCTATTGTTTTTACTTAGCTACCTGCCCAGGGACGACGGATGGAAAGTAGCTAATAAGATAAATCCGGTACAAGGCATCTCTTCTCATCTCGTTTCAAGACTAATGTTATTTTGTACATTGTCCCTGATACAAATAAACCTATTAAACTAAACTAAACTAAACTCCAAAAGGCCTGAATCAGTGGGCAGTCCCATAGGCAATGGTATAGTGTGCCCACTCTACCACACTTGTAACACGTGTCGGGGTTATTGGGGTTGAATTTATTTAGTTGAGTTGGTGTTACATACTATATTCTCATTATCCACTTGTACTGAAGTAGTTTAAAATGGGTATTTATTGTTTGTATTCCAACTCGGCTTCTTCCCATCTCTTTGAAGTTCAGCTCTTATTTCCTGTCGTAGCCTTTGTCTCTCCTCGTCCATCTCCTGCACTGCAAAAAAATCAAATATCTTACCAAGAATATTTGTCTTATTTTTAGTCAAAATGTAATGTCTAGTCAAAACAAATCTCATTCTACTTAAAATAAGATTCATCACATTTAAAAAGCAGCTTGTTTTTTTTCCTTCTTTCAAGCAGATTTTCACTTAAAATAATCTGTTAGTGGGGCAAGTTTTTCTTTCTTATTACAAACACAAGAAACTTGCTTTCACTGGCAGATTTTTCTACTTATTTCAAGTGAAAATGTGTTTGAAACAAGTGAAAATTGTCTAAAAACAAGTTAATTTTTAGGTGATGAGTCTTATTTTAAGTGGAAAGAGATTAGTTTTGACTAGAAATGAGACATTTTGACAAGAAATAAGACAAATATTCTTGGAAAGATGTTGAGTTTTTGCAGTGTGTTCTTCTCCTCACCCCCTCCCTCCCTCCTCTGTCTGCCTCTCCCTCCTCCTCTCTCCTCCAGGTTGCTCTCACCGTTACCATTTTACCATTTTACAGGCTTGTTAGTTCCACTTGAAATGCCAAATGACAAACAATCCAAACCCAGTGAGCTGGTACCTTGCTGCTCGTCTCCACAAACAGGATATGAGCTGAAACAGTGACACAGTCTGCCCCCACCTGCCCACCATAAATCCTCATCTAGGATTTAGACACTTCAACACACACACACACGCTGTGAGACAACAAATATGTAATTTTCTTTTTACCTTTGAATTCAAAAGAAATGAAGTGTGATCATGTCTGACTGATCCCGTATTTCTCAAATAACTCCAATTCTAAACCGTAGTTTTTATTTATATGACTTTATTTTATTGCTGCCCTGTCAATCATTGCAGTGTCTTACTGTCACATAAATGTCCAAGAGATCAATTCTGTGCAATATACAGTGGTTTGGACCTCACCGTATGCTCATTTTGCCTTTTATTAGGAGCATGTGTACACCTGCTAGTGCTGCTGTCACCTCCATAGAGCACGGGAGGTTCTGTTGCTCTCACGCTGGACAGCAGCTTCTTGGACTATTGCTGCGTTATCAGCTCGGAAAAAAAACAAGCTCCGAGTTGTCAAAAACAAGTTGAACGGTGTCAAACTCGGAAATTACAGGTTGAAAACTCGGGTTTCATATCAGAGCTCCGACTTTCCAACTTGACGTCACGACAACATCAAAACATGGCGGCCCTCGTCTTAAACGGTTAGAATTTAGACATTTTAAGTAGGGCCGGGACTCGATTAAAAAAATTAATCAAATTAATTAGAGGCTTTGTAATTAATTAATCGCAATTAATCGCATTTTAATCGCATATAAATATTTGACCTGAGAACAGTGAGAAGCATTTTTTTTTCACATGGATTTTAGTAAACCATTGAATGACTGAATACATAAGCTTAAGCAACAAAACATTGTTTTTTTTCAAGGTGGTACTTAACCAAGACCAACAGACTAGGGATGCAAATTATCGATGAATTCATTAATGGATATTTGATACATACAGATTAAATGGTCTTTCCTTCCAATACACTATGATGATTACTGTAGTATTTAACTAGGCTACTTAAATCACAGTAGCATAAACTGATTTGTTGAACTCAGCCTGATGTAAACATTAATAAAACTCAGTAACCAATCACACAGCAGCTCCATGTTGTCCCTGTGTGATGTTCAGGGACAGGTCAGGACAGTCTGAAGACAGAGCTCTGAGGGTGAAGTCCTGTCATAATGAGATGAGCTGCACCTGTGACAGTGACAGGTCATAGATATAGCGCTGCAGCTGAGCAATTAGCGCGATATAGCGCATTTAGCGTGCGCCCGTGTCTGTGTATCTATGTACAGGCAGAGATCAGAGATGGTGTTTTAAATAACCATGCTAGTGTTTCACCAGCTCTCATCTCTGCCAGTCAGCCTCTCAAACTGCCGCCTCTCTCGCGTGCGGGCGCACCGCACGTAGACACACGGGAGAAAAAAAAAAAAAAAAAAAAAATTCAATTTTTTTAAATAAGTGCGATTAAAATGCGTTAATTTTTTTAACGCGTACATTTTTGTGTAATTAATTACTAATCGTAATTAACGCGTTAAAGTCCCGGCCCTAATTTTAAGTTATTTGTTGAGGTTTTAATGCATATTTGTTGTGTATTATTGCAGTAGCCTGTATGACATACGTTTATATTAAGCTGTGATTGTTGTATGGTGTGAAATTGTGTTCCTCGTATGTGACAGAAATAACGTTTAACTGTTATCAAGGCTGTAACATTATATGTGCACTCATCTGCGGAGTCTCCTCCTCTTCATTTGCCTCCAAAATAAACATCATTTACTGCTGCATATATTTTTCGTATTCAGCGATGAGCCAATATGCCAAACTTCCTTCGGGTATCCATGTTTTTTCTCTTCCGAGTTCCTGCAGTTCACCAAACGAGGCTGGATGTTTCTTATGCTTTCCATTCACATTGCTGATATTTCAAGCAAAAGCGAAAAAGACGCGATTAACTCAGGAAATTTTGAGATTAATCGCGATTAAAAATTTGAATCGCTTGACAGCCCTAATTATCATACAATATTTGAAAATAAACCCCATTTTCAGAAATATTTGTGATTTTTTTTATTTTTATACTCGTCTCGAACACTGAAGTGGCCCCCCACTGAGATGACAGTGCCAGCAGTGGCCCCCAGCTCATTTGAGTTTGAGACCCCTGCCTTAGATCAGGGGTGCTCATTACGTCGACCGGTCGATCGCGAAGACATTTGGGTCCATCCCGTGATGAAGAACAAAAAAAAAAAAAAAAAAATTAAAAACACAGTTGTCTGGACAGCAGGCATTTTTCTCACAACCGACCCATAGACTGTAAAAGAACCGACCTCAAAAGCGAGGGCAGGTCCGCCCGAAGCATCATTCCAGGTGAATCACGCTCTCCGCCCGTTGTCTTTGTTGTTAATTTGTTGCCGCTCCACAGAGCACATGGCTACTTAATTATGCACGTGCTGACCATATGGTTGTGCTGAGGCATTCTGGGGGTGGAATATGAGGTGTTCATTTCTGCACCATTCTTGGGTCCGGTGTGATTTACCAATGGAATATTGCGCAGAGTTGTGCGTACGCACAGCTTGATCAGTGTTTCCCACTAACAGAAAAAAAAAAAGTTTTTTTTTTCTTCTCCTCACGTGTTTACGTGCGGTGCGCCCGCAAGCGAGAGAGGCGGCAGGTTGAGAGGCTGACAGCTGACAGATGAGAGATGGTGAAACGCTAGCATGATTATAAAAAAAAACACCATCTCTCATCTCTGCCCGCACATAGACAGACACAGGTTCACATACAGACAGGGGCGCACGGCAAATGCAGCTGCCGCCACCCCACCCCCCCCCCCCCAGCATAGTCCGACCAACTGGACGACCAAAAATTGGTAGATCATTTTGACTTGGTCACTTTAAAAGTAGCTCTCAGGCTGAAAAAGTGTGAGCACCCCTGACGTATGTATTATCGTTTTTTATTTAGCCTTCTTTGTTTTGATGCTAATGCAGCATTACACTGCAAAAACTCAAGTATCTTAGCAAGAATATTTGTCTTATTTCTAGTCAAAATGTCATTTCTAGTCAAAACATATCTCATTCTACTTAAAATAAGACACATCATATTAAAAGTAGCTTGTTTTTAGACACTTTTTACTTCTTTCAAGCATATTTTCACTTGGAATAAGTAGAAAAAATCTGATAGTGGAACAAGTTTTTCTTCCTTATTACAAGCACAAAAAACTTACTTTCACTGGCAGATTTTTCTATTTATTGTGAATTTAAGTGAAAATGATCTAAAAACAAGTTAATTTTTAGGTGATGAGTCTTATTTTAAGTGGAAAGAGATTAGTTTTGACTAGAAATGAGACATTTGGACAAGAAATAAGACAAATATTCTTGGAAAGATGTTGAGTTTTTACAGTGTACTATGAGTATTAGTCAGGGTCTTACACAGAAGATGAAAACACGTGTCGTCCAGCTGCAGCCCTGAATGTTCCTGATGTAACAGACATCTGGTGCTGCTGTGTTTCTCTGGGGCTCGCTGAGTGACAACTGCATGCTGCTATCAGACCCATCTCCACCCTGTCTGTTGCTGTGTGGTGTGTGTTTGTTGTCTGTGGTGTGGTGGAGTGGGGAGGGGAGGGGGGATGGGGGGGGTGTAAGGTGGGATGGAGCTTGAACAAACATGTCCCTTTGAGTTAGCGGCTGCAGAGCTAATATTGACCAGCGCGCTCTGTGACATACAGCAGGTCAAATTAAGCACAGTAGTGACAGTCGCAGTGCAAAGAGGTAACGACACAACACACCTTATCACCTGGATGAATTAGCCCCCGTCTGTCAGACTGATCACAGCTAGGCAGGGTGAACAAACACACACATACACTTCACACACGCGCACAAACACACTGCAAAAGTGCAGCCAGGTGTGTGTTAGGATCCGTCGTCCTGTGTCGTATTTTAAAGGAAACTAATTTCCCTCTTTATGTGTTTATTTTCCACCTCATGTTCCCAGAAGAAGGAAGAGGAAGCAGAGCGTAGTATGGTTGCTAACTAAAAAATATCAGGCGCTAGTAGCTCACTGTGCGGCAGAAATCTCTTACTCACTTTATATACACACTGCAAAAACTCAAAATCTTACCAAGAATATTTGTCTTATTTCTAGTCAAAATGTCATTTCTAGTCAAAACAAATCTTATTTTACTTAAAATAAGACTCATCACATTAAAAAGCAGCTTGTTTTTAGACACTTTTTACTTCTTTCAAGCAGATTTTCACTTGAAATAAGTAGAAAAATCTGCCAGTGAAAGCAGGTTTTTTGTGCTTGTAATAAGAAAGAAAAACTTGCTCCACTGTCAGATTTTTCTACTTATTTCAAGTGAAAATTAGTTTGAAACAAGTGAAAATGATCTAAAAACAAGTTCATTTTTAGGTGATGAGTCTTATTTTAAGTGGAAAGAGATTAGTTTTGACTAGAAATTAGACATTTTGACAAGAAATAAGACAAATATTCTTGGAAAGGTTTAGAGTTTTTGCAGTGCACAGACCCACACACACACATATTCATCAAATAAAATCCAATAAATGAATGAACATGAACAGATTGTAGGTGATTATTTCTAACGTTCAGGTGGTGACAGGTGTAGAAGAGTTCTTATCTCAGTTGTAGATTAGAAGGGACAGTGTTTGTTTCACCTGTTGACACACAGCACACACAACACTGGCTGGAGACTGTGATACAGTAGTTTCCACCACAACAACAGTCTCACAACTTCCTGCTGCTCAATCTGACAAGTCAAAGATCAGAGAGCTGCTCTACACCGCTACGTGTGTTACAATATTACAACACAGGTAGAGTCTGTCACTGAAGTGATACGCATTACAGTCACTAGTTGCGTTTCCATCCACCTTTTTTGATTCGCATTTTCAAAAATTGCGAATAAATACTTGAATGGAAACGCCAGAAATTCGAAAAAAGGCAGTAAATGCGCATAAAAGTTTAGGTTACATGCTGCTATTCAGACATGCCGCTATTTCGACATTGACTTCTAATTGTCAGAATAGCGGCATTAACATTATTTTTCAAGCGTCCCACTATTCCAACATTTTTTTTTTTCATTGTCGTTGTAGCGGCACTTTACTATTTTTCAAACATTCCGCTTTTCCGACATTGATTGATTACGTTATAGTCAGACGTGTCTTTCTGATTTTTTTTTTTTTTTCATCTGAGACACTGTTTCTCATACACAAATACATAGGCCTATTAGAGAAGAAAAAACAAACCCTCCAAGTTTAAAAACACACTGGCAGCTGAGATTTGGGAGGTTTTTGTTTTTATTGTAGCTTATTAAAATGCAAGATCATTTTTCTGACTGATTTATTGCCCGATGCCATGTATCTCGCTTTCTTTCCTCCGCCCGTTGTCTTTGTTGTCACTTTGTAGCCGCTCCACAGAGCGCACATGGCTAATTAATATGCACGTGCTGACCATATATGGTTGTGTCTAGGCGTTCCGGGGGCGGAGGTGTGTTCACGTGCACAACTGCGCACCATTCTTGGATCCAGTTTGATTTATCAAAGAGAAATTGCGGAGAGTTGTGAACGCACAGTTTGATAGATCTGAAAAAGGTGTAAATATTTTGGGTGTCTTTTCGCCGTAGCCCTAAGCAAAACATTTAGTAGCAGCAGTTTTACACTGCTTACTTACAGTTTTGATAAATGAGGCCCCAGGCCCTGAGCCCAGAGCCCAGACGCTCACAGCTGCAGCTTCTCGCTGTCCGTGGTGCTGAAGGTGATAGGTTAACTTGACAAACAAACTGCAGCATAGTTCTGTTTGTTTATCATGTGTGTCAGTTTTGTTTGTGACTTGATAGTTGAGTTGTTGAGATTAAGAACATTACTCCCTCATCAAACCAGTGATAGACATGCTGAAAAGAAAAGAGAGAGAGACGCGCCTGGGTATCGCAGCTGTAAAAAAAAAAAAAAAAAAGATGACGTGTCGGAATAGCGGTATCAAAAAGTGTCGGAATACCGGCATGTCTAGATAGAGGGATGTCGTAATAGCGGGATGTCTAAATAGTGACATGTCGGAATAGCGGGATGTCTGAATAGCGGGCGGACCCCAAAAGTTTATACGCTTGGAGGGGGGGGATTTGTCAGCGTATCGATTAAAGGAAATGTGAGTTTTTGTGATGGAAACAGATGATGTGAATTGAGGCAGAGTTTGTGGGTGAAGCTGCTGGACTTCACCCAGCGACGCCCCGGTGTCCCAGCTCTCGTCTCTGCACCGCAACACAAACGCTCCGTAACCCGTAATGTTTTGTTTATGACGGTTAAGACGACACAATCACACGCTGTAACATTGTTTTGTAACGTTCTCCACCCTCCATTTATTGATTTTTCACCGGCTTCGTATGTAAACAGATGCACATGGAGGAGAGGAGCGTCACCAAAACAGCAGAAAAGCGAGCAGACTGTCACAGTTCTACTGTCTTTCTGTGTAAATATCTCATGTTACAACATGAAAACCTGCAGCTTATATTCAAGTGCGGCCTATATAATATGTACAGTATTTTCTTTTAAAATGTAGCTGGTGCGGCTTATACAGGTGCGTCTATAGTCCGGAAAGTACGTAAATTGTCCATGATGTTGAGTGTCAGCTGAGTGTCAACTGTTGGATACATTCACGCTCTCTTATGACGTAATCTCACGGTGCACCACTCCTCCTCTCCCAATAATCGCAAAACAATAATGAATGGAAACGGTCAGAAATTCGCATTTGCTTTTTGCGCATTTTCACAAAATCCGCTTTTAAATTCGATACGACTTGGATGGAAACCCAACTACTGTTAGACACCAGCAGATGACGTCTTGTAGGCCTTGGGCCAGGACCCAAGATTTCACATATCGGTATCACCTGGGAGGGCAAATTCTGTGATTTTTTTTATCCCTATACACTCCTAGATTACGTTTTGATATGATAGACCTTGCTGACTGGCAGCTTTATAGTATTTATCACCTCTTAAAGTAACAGACTGTTGCTGTTCAAAAACGAAAAAGGTGCCATCCCTGGAAATCATCTTTGTTTCATCATATCCTCTCCTTTGGGTGTGAACTATGGGCCAGCCACAGAGACTTGTAATAAACCCTTCAGACTTCACTGTTTTCTTCTTAGTTGAGGCCTGGGCCATGGATATGTCCCTTTAATGGGCTGATGACCACACCCACTCTGGGCTGTGGTAACCAGGTGGACACTTGTCATTGGACAAACACTTGTATAAAAGAACCATTGTTCCTGTCCCACTCCATTTGACTCCCTGATGAAGGCTAGACGCCGAAACGCGTCGGAGTTTTTAATTGTCATGTTGACCATGCCATAATTTAATAAAGGCATTTTATAGGTAAGAGAGTGCCTTGGAATTTTTCTTTTGTTTTCTCACATCATTGATCCCTTTCCAAAGAGCACCTCTTTTTAAACAACGAGTCCACGTAGCGCTCCTTTGTTTGAAGATTTTTTGAACTTTGCTAAGCATTTGGGATGTGCTTCTAAGGAGCAGCTCCACAGCCATTGTTCCTGTGTTGGACCACTGAGAACACTCAACATGGAGAACACCTTCTCCTACTCTTTGGAGGAGGGACAGCGGATCATCACCTCCTCTTCATTGATGGACGATTTGCCTGATGAAGGTTCACCCCGGGCTGATCTAAACAAAGCCTACAAGGACCTCAGGTACTTGCTGGAGAAAGACATGAGACTTCACCTCAACTCAGTAACTCTGTCTGATTACTGGAGAAAAGGACTCATCCCCAGAGGTCTACGGATTAAGAAATTCCCAGCCTATGGAGGAGATGACAAAAAGGACTTCAGAGACAGGTGGGAAGCCATTCTTAACAAATGCTCCTCTGACCTGATGCTCCTGCTAATAGAAGAGTCTAACAAAGACAGAGAAGTAACTCAGAAAGAGATATCTGTGATAAGAAAGACAATTGATGAACACCCAGCTAAGACAAACACTTTGCAACTTGATGAAAAACTGAATACTGATCTTGAGACATTTACAAAAACACTCAAACAAGAAAAGATCAGAAAGTTTCAGAGAGATACAACAGATTATAAGGAAGGAAAAATCTATAACTGGAGAAAGAAAACACCTAGGAACACAAATGGAGGCCCACGATTCAGAGCTCGGCCCAGAACGGTGTCCTTTAACTTCACCAGCAGTGATGATGATGACAATGCTGGTGTTGCAGCCCAGACATCACAGGATTTTTTAGAGCAACGAGAAAACCCACCCCACCGACCCAACGGAGTGAGAGGAGGGGGACACGGACCAGGAAGGAGCAGAGGAAGGGGACGAGGAGGACGCGAAGGGGAAGAAAGAAACCCAGAGCCCAGATACACACGGAGCAGCGCCAGGAGGCTGTGATCAACATCTCGGGTAAACCTCTCTCAGAGGAAAGTACTCTAGTCCTCTCAAAGGGGTTATCCTTTGCTCCCACCTTCTCAGCAAAGGAGTTTGATACAAAGATTGACTTATTTCGTTTTTACAGGAATCTACACCTTAAAGCATGGTACAAACAGACCCCCTCGGCTTCTACGAGACCCTTGGACTCAGGTCAGCCTGCACCTATTCACACCAGAACACAATTCAAACCAAAGTCTACTTTCTGCCCTTTGGTCCAAAGTGCTACTTTGAATACATTTTCTAAAAAAGTAAATTTTGACATTGAGAACTTATTTAAGAACAAACGGACAAATAAACATTTCAACCTCACCATGAAAGAAAAAGTAGCTTTGGAAACATTGTCAAAAGATGAAGACATTGTCATTAAGAAAGCAGATAAGGGCGGTGCCATTGTTGTGTTGAGTAAGGAAATGTATGTTAAAGAGGCTCATAGGCAACTATACAACAGAGAATTCTACCAACCTCTAACATTTAACCCTACTGAGTCTCTAAAAATTGAACTGGGTCAGATGCTTTTGGAGGCAAAAGAAAATGGTTGGATTTCTGAAGGAGAACTTAAGTTTCTATACAATGAGAATCCACAAATGCCTTCCTTTTACATGCTTCCAAAAATACATAAATGTGTGATAAACCCCCCAGGCAGACCAGTGATATCAGGCAATGACAGTCTTACTGAACCTGTCTCCAAATATATTGATTATTTCATCAAGCCATTTCTACCTGCACTTCCAGCCTATGTCCAGGACACCACTGATGTTCTTAATAGGCTTGAACAACTAGAAAACATAGATGGTGAAACTTTTTTAGCCACCATGGACGTTGAATCATTATATACAACAATAGAACACGAACAAGGCCTGGCAGCACTAAGACATTTTTTAAGTGCCCGCTCAGATTCTGAAATGCCACCTAGTGGATTTTTACTGACACTGACAGAATGGACTTTAAATAACAATGTTTTCATATTTCAGGATAAAGTGTTCAAACAAATCAAAGGTTGTGCCATGGGGGCTTGTTATAGTCCCTCCTATGCAGGTCTTTATCTGGGAAAATGGGAGGAAGATTTTGTTTTTGACCATCAAAGGAATAAGTTCCTCAATCATATTATTTGGTGGGGCCGGTATATTGATGATGTCTGTGTTATTTGGTCTGGCTCAGAGACAGAGCTACTGGATTTTCATTCCTTTCTGAACAGTGTTAATCCTAATATCAAGTTGTCTTTGGATTACAGCAAGGAGTGTATACATTTTTTAGACCTTAAGATTTTTAAAGACAATCAAGGTAATCTACACACCTCTATGTATAGAAAACCGACAGACAGAAACACCACACTACATGCCAGGAGTTTTCACCCTAAGAGACTTAAAGAAAATATTCCCTATGGCCAGTTTCAGCGGGTGCGGAGAATCTGCGACCAAGAAAGGGATTTTGAAACAAATTCTAAAGAAATGTTTACACGTTTTCAGGAAAGGGGTTTTAAAGACATCAACCTACAGAAAGCATTCACGAGGGCCAAAGGCCTGGACAGACAGACATTATTACAAAGTCAGACCCCAAAAGAAAGGAAAGACAGAGTGGCATTTGTAACCACTTACAGCACAGAAGCAGAAAATATTAAAGATATCATAAAAAGGAATTGGGCCATTATAGAAAGTGATACCACATTGAGTCAAGTTTTCCCTGAACCACCACTGTTTAGCTTCAAGAGGTGTCCTACTCTGCAGGATAAACTGGTTCACAGCCATCTTAAACCAGACACCCAAAAAACATGGTTGGACATTAAGCCAAAAGGGTCGTATAAATGCCACCAGTGTAATCACTGCGCTAATGTTATACAAACTAAGACATTTCTTGATTTTGCATTGCAGAAAGAGTATACTATCAACCACTTCATCAACTGTAAAACTACCTTTGTCATCTATAGGTTGGAATGTCCCACCTGCAAAGTGTTTTACATAGGCAGAACCAAAAGACGCCTCCAAGACAGATTGGCAGAACACAAGTATGCGATTCGCACTGGAAATGTTAATTATCCTATGGCCAAACACTACCTTGACTTCCATAACAGTAATCCTTCTACCTTGCAAGCATTTGGCATAGACCACATTCCATCTTCTATACGCAAAGGCAATAGACAAAGAAAGCTGAATCAAAGGGAAGTGTTTTGGATCTACAAGTTGCAGGCTACAAAACATCCAGGCCTGAATGAGGACTTAGACTTCACTGTTTTCTTGTGAGTTTGTTATGTTCTCTAGTTTTTCTCTGGTTTCTGTCTGCTTATTATTGTATTGTATTTGTTTTATCTTATGCTGTTTGATTGTTTTGTTGTATCTTATTTGATATCCAATGTTTTCTCTTTGGTATCTGTTGGCATGTTTATTTTGTACATATCACTGATTGTTTTCCTTTATTCTTTCATTCAGCTTAGTTGAGGCCTGGGCCATGGATATGTCCCTTTAATGGGCTGATGACCACACCCACTCTGGGCTGTGGTAACCAGGTGGACACTTGTCATTGGACAAACACTTGTATAAAAGAACCATTGTTCCTGTCCCACTCCATTTGACTCCCTGATGAAGGCTAGACGCCGAAACGCGTCGGAGTTTTTAATTGTCATGTTGACCATGCCATAATTTAATAAAGGCATTTTATAGGTAAGAGAGTGCCTTGGAATTTTTCTTTTGTTTTCTCAAACCCTTCAGTATGTTTCAAGTAATTCATCTAATATACCTGTAGGTGTAAATAAGCTTCAATTAGCCGATGGTCAGGTCTAAATCATTGCAATGTATTTTCTAATAAAGGATACTTTTTGACAAATTATATTTCGATATAGATAGATAGATAGATAGATAGATAGATAGAGATAGATAGATAGATA
The DNA here is from genome assembly GCF_045865225.1 of Trachurus japonicus. Lineage (NCBI taxonomy): Eukaryota > Metazoa > Chordata > Actinopteri > Carangiformes > Carangidae > Trachurus > Trachurus japonicus. The sequence goes on from NC_140916.1 coordinate 38,134,769, forward strand.
GATAGATAGATAGATAGATAGATAGATAGATAGATAGATAGATAGATAGATAGATAGATAGATAGATAGATAGCAGGGCCGTTGCTATGAATTCTGGGCCCCCTTAAAGAATACTAAAGTGGGCCCCTCCCCCTAACTTTTCCTTTTTTTTTTCTTAGACTACGTATGTATTATCATTTTTTATTTAGCCTACTTTGTTTTGATGCTAATGCAGCATTACACTGCAAAAACTCAAGTATCTTACCAAGAATATTTGTCTTATTTCTAGTCAAAATGTCATTTCTAGTCAAAACATATCTCATTCTACTTAAAATAAGACACATCATATTAAAAGTAGCTTGTTTTTAGACACTTTTTACTTCTTTCAAGCAGATTTTCACTTGAAATAAGTAGAAAAAATCTGATAGTGGAGCAAGTTTTTCTTCCTTATTACAAGCACAAAAAACTTGCTTTCACTGGCAGATTTTTCTATTTATTGTGAATTTAAGTGAAAATTATCTAAAAACAAGTTCATTTTTAGGTAATGAGTCTTATTTTAGGTGGAAAGAGATTAGTTTTGACTAAAAAAAAAAAGAGACATTTGGACAAGAAATAAGACAAATATTCTTGGAGAGATGTTGAGTTTTTACAGTGTACTATGAGTATTAGTCAGGGTCTTACGCAGAATAAATCAGTCATACAAAGATTAGACTACTGGGGTTTTTTATGGGCCCCACTGGGCGCTGGGCCCCTAGAGTTATCATCACCTTTCTCCCCTAGACAACGGCCCTGATAGATAGATAGAAAACTTAGAACAGTGGTGGTAAAAAGAAAGAAATCCAGAAGGGGCAAATACTTTTTCACTGCACTTTATTTAATGCAGAGGGAACAACAGGCTACCTGATCTTCTCAGCTGTAAACGGTAGGTTAATAAAAGGCTGAAAACCACAGGACATTTCCCGCTAGTCAGTAGTATAAAGCTCAATCAGCCTCCTTTCATATCAAATCGGTCTATAATAATAATAATAATAATAATAAACTGCCCCATTTGTTCAGGCTAATAGTCCTCACTGCAGGCGACCCCGGTTCAAATCCTGCGCTGAGCGGCCCTATCCTACGTGTCATTCCCCCCCTCTCTCCCTCCCATTTCCTGCCTCTCTCAACTATCCTGTAACCCCCCCCCCCCCCAGTCTTGGGTCATTTTGATGTAATGATGTACAGGTAGGGGAGAGTGGGGTAAGATGAGCCAGTGGGTAAGTTGACCCACCCCTTGTTTCTAGGAAACTATAGGAAAAAGTTAGCATGTGACCAAATATTAGGGAGGCAGGCATCATTTCATGGAGTCTGTGAAGATTAGAACCACGTGAGTTAAGTGGTTTAACATTTATGACCAAAAAAAATCATTTTTCACTCTCGAGAGTGAATTTTGTCGATCATAAGTTTCATGAGAATTGTGTTTAGACTAAAAGAGATGATTGTAAATTTGAAGCCCCGAAATGCGAATTTGTCCCGTTTGTTTGTAGCGGATGCTCCTCTTCCCGGTTCGTCAGATTTGGACGAACCAGGAAGAGGAGCATCGAGAAGCTTCCGCTACAAAACAAGCTTGAAATATAGACTTTTTTAATTTTTTTTGGGACAATTTCACATTTCAGGGCTTCAATACAAGACGAACATTACATACGAGCAGCATGGAGGTATCTGGATGTTTTTTGGTGTGTCTTTTTGTTATGAAGACAGTTGGTATCCATTTGCAACCGTTATATGGACATGCACTGCTACGCCGAGACCCCCTGTAACTCAGAGAAGCCACGGAGGACTCTGAAACTTCTCCCAGCCCTTAGTCCACATGAGGGGGAGGAGATCATGTTTATACAAAGTTGATACTTTCTCTCTCTTTTTTTTTTGAGAGGGAAGAGATGATTACAGAATAAAGAGGAACGGGGGGAGATGGAGATCGTACAGGGCGGGGGCCCCCAACATCAAGGTCTCTTCAGTACTGAGCAGCTGTTGAACTGCAGTCAGATGATTCAAGTTGATTTCAAAGTCTTTAAAGAGTCGTCACATCCAGTCCCCGGCTCGTGGGTATCGGGGGGGAATGAGGATTGAAAAGTGATGGAGAGTGACAGCCGACAGATTGCTGACGCCGGCGGCTCGGCCTCAGGTGAGAACGGGGAAGACAGATCACCCCCCCACCGATGTTTAGAGGAGCACAGCTGTGTATGTCTGTGTGTGTGTGTGTGTGTGTATGAGAGAGTGAGAGAGAATGAGCGTGCAAGTACAAGCATGGACACATGTACATATACACAAGCTGAAGTGTGTACATGGGAATCATGTAGCTTTGGTGTGTGTGTGTGTATGTCAAACAATGCCCCGCGGCTAAGGATCTGCTGTCGCTAAGCAGCTGACACTTCATAGTAACAGACTGACAGATTTTCACAAACTAATTTGACTCTGAGAAGACAACACGAGTCTCTCATGAAACTTTTCACATCCTGCCGATGGAAACGCTGCTGCTGCTGCTGAGATGATGGTGATGGTTCACACATTCACACACACTGAGAAAGACAGAGAGAGTGTCGGAGCTACAGAGATGCTTGCTAGATGTCTGAGTGGCTGTTGGTCCAGTAGGCGACATGTGACATCGGCATCGGAACACCCCACACACTACAGGATTTCTAGTCGCAAATATTGATTTTGAGCAGGTCGGACCGGAACAAAATCTTAACTCTTAAAGGACAATTCCAGGCGAATTCAACTCGGGGGTGTATTTTCCTATCATTTTAGGTCTAAAAGAAGGAATCTGAAGATTTTCAGTTTAATGTCTCCTGTTTTGTGGTAGTTGTGTCTGTCCCCGCGTCGCCACGGCAGCAATGAATGGGAGTGGATGTAAGTTCTGCTGTTTAGGCTGTTTCCATCCCTCAAAGCCACAGACAGCGTCAGATGGAGACTCAAACATGCAGCCAGAAGTTTATTTACTTCAACAAGCCGACATGTTTGTAAAACTAGATCTAATTCAAAGTCTGGCGGAGTCGAGACCTAGTTGCCGTGCTCGGTGTGTTCAGGTGCAGTGGGAAAAGCTACCGTTTGTGTCATAAACACAGGAATATCAACTCTTGACTTGCTTCAAGTAAAAAAAACTTTTCGGTGCATGTTTGAGTCTCCACCTGACGCTGTCTGTGGAAAAAAATGTACACTTGAAGCAAGTAAAGAGTTGATATTCCTGTGTTTATGACACAAACGGTAGCTTTTCCCACTGCACCTGAACACACCGCGCACGGCAACTGGGTCTCGCGCGAGACTCTGGGAGACTTTGAATTAGATCTAGTTTTACAAACATGTCGGCTTGTTGAAGTAAATAAACTTCTGGCTGCATGTTTGAGTCTCCATCTGACGCTGTCTGTGGCTTTGAGGGATGGAAACAGCCTAAACAGCAGAACTTACATCCACTCCCATTCATTGCTGCCGTGGCGACGCGGGGACAGACACAACTACCGCAAAACAGGAGACATTAAACTGAAAACCTTCAGATTCCTTCTTTTAGACCTAAAATGATAGGAACATACAGCCTGAGTTGAATTCGCCTGGAATTGTCCTTTAATCAAAAGGCAAGAAGACACACAACCATGTCACAGATACACACTTTCTCCTCTGGTGGGGAAATTACATGGCTGACACACAATGGCTGTGTGTGTGTGTGTGTGTGTGTCTGTGTGGGTCTGTGTGTGTGTGTGTCTGGGTGGGTCTGTGTGTGTGTGTGTGTGTGTGTGTCTGGGTGTGTCTGTGTGGGTCTGTGTGTGTGTGTGTCTGGGTGGGTCTGTGTGTGTGTGTGTGTCTGGGTGGGTCTGTGTGTGTGTGTGTGTGTGTGTGTCTGGGTGGGTCTGTGTGGGTCTGTGTGTGTGTCTGGGTGGGTCTGTGTGCTCTTGTGGTAATAAAAAGTGTTGATGTAAACTGGTGACAGAGTAACTTAGCAACAACATGAAAAGGACAGGAATTAAATGCCACACACACAAATCTAACCTCCATATTAACTCCACGGGGACTTTGCAGTGGTCAATAAAAAGCCCTGAGACCTTGATGCAGATCTGATTGTCCTAAAAGCAGCTCGCTGCTTCGCTGCTGTGCTGAGATAGGCTACAGTAATTCACTTAGACCTGATCCTCCAGATAAACTCCTCTGCTGGGAACACAACAACAACAACAACAACAACAGCAAAAAACATGACAGGAGGAAACACACACAAGTCCCAACTCAATATCCTCTTCTTCCTCACTTCATTTCTAGTCTATCTGTCCATCTAAGACCCTGCCCCCCCCTGCCCCCCCTGCCCCCCCCTGTCCCATATCCTGCAGAAATGGAGATTAGAAAATAATATCAGTTTATGTTCATGTGAATAATGTACATGGACCACACCTCTTTTTGACAGATGGGACTGAAGAGTTTGTATTTGTATTTGTATTTATTTATTTGCACCATAAAAAACGACAATTACAAAAAACAGAAATGAAAGAAGAATAGTAAGTGCAGGAGAGGTTAAAAAACCCTACATGGGCTTATAAGAAGCACCTCCCCAAGAAATATACTCATTCAGAGGATAAATTTAACAACAACAATATGAGAAAGCAACAACAAATAACAACAAAAAAGGAAGCAATACAAGTGCCATTTTATAGCACACACTCAAAGAAGTCAGAAATAAAAACATGGGTGCGTATGAATATAAAATAATTGTATTTAACTGAGTGTATGAGCATGTAAAGAGATAATGATCCAATGACAAATATACTGGAAAAGAAACTATTAGGAACTTTGATTTAACAGGTTTAAGCTTCAGTCTTAACTTAAAAGTATTGAGGGATGAAGATAATTTAACAACATGAAGATGGGAATTCCAAAGTATTCATCTGCAAATAGCAAAGACCCAGTCCTGCTCCCAATACAGACACACTCCTCTCTACTCCTTGATTGTGCTTTGATGTTCTCTCCAGGAATCAGCTCCTGAAGGATAAAGAGCTGGTCTAACTGTCCTCAAGACGGAATACAGATCGTTTTCTCCTCAACCTGAAGTTGGGTCAGAGATTCTCCCCTGCTGGCTCCGGCACGAGCACTTAGTCGGGGAGCCACAGGCTCAAAAATGGGTTCAACCTGACACCGTCTGTTATACTTTTTATTTGTGTTTTTTTCTGGTAACTTTGACACTAAGGAACAATAATTGAGGGGTCTGCTCTGCCGGAAATATCGCGAAAAAAAATTGTGGCCATTTCACTGTATGCACCCTTTATTTTTCGACAGGAAATTGTAAAAAATGATTTTTTTTCTTCAATGAATGCATTTCAGATACACAGAACACATGTGGTGACAACATCCACTGAAAAAATAATTCTTAAAACACATTTCTACATGATTTTGTATCAATTTTATGGGAAAAAAAATGTGGCGTTTTCTCACTTTTTTCCAATATTTTCATCTTTACTTCATTGGCAATCAACGATGGGTCCAGGTTATGACATCAGTCAATGTGTCATCATTTTCAGCAAACAGTAGACTCATTCCAGTGAAAAAATTATAAAAATCCAACCAAAATCATATGATAATTTCACTACTAGCTGGCGATCAACAGGCTCAGAGCCTCAGTAGAATTTTAGGCTAGGCCTACTCTCCAAATTCCAAAAGACAAACTGGATGTTTAGCATCATGGTACACTCACAAACACCAGCTTAGTATTTGAATGAGTTTGAAACAACCAACAGTTACCAGTGTTTCTAGTTTAGCTGTTAGTTGAAATTCAACTCCCGTGGGAAACCCCCTAGAAAAAGTAGTTGGGGTACCTGTAACCAGACTTTCAAAAATTCCGAAATTTTTAATTTGGCCTTAAGTAACTTGTGAGGGGTCAAACTAGGGGTTTTTCACGATTCTGAGTTGATTGCAAGCATTAGCTTTTCATCCAAAACACTCCTTGGTGTAAAAAAAAACAAAACAACAGCCACACCCACGTTTCCTGTTCATCGGAAAGGAACAACCCCCTCCCCCCACCAATAGAATGTATTAGAAGTTATTCCGTAGCATGACACAGGTTGTCTTTAATGTCACATATAGTCAATATAATATAACTTACATCCTACCCCTTTTTCTTGGTAGGACATTATACAGACCCTCCAGGATTTTACAATGTTTTAATTGCAACTATTAACCAGTCCTCATGTATTCTCTTCCGCCACGTAATTTATTACCACAACCTCTCTGCAAATTTGCTATCATAGACCGCTGTGGCTAGTTATGGTCACAGGAATTAATGATGTTGTCAATATGTGATTTTTTTTTTTAAATTAATAATAATATTTAATTATTGTTTTCATATATTAAGCTCCTCTTCCTGGTCCGTCCAAATCTCACGCGATTTGCGTCAAATTTGACGAACCGGGAAGAGGTACAAACAAGCTTGAAATAATGAGATAATGAGTGGAATTTCAATTTTGGGTGAACTATCCCTTTAATAATAAATGTATCCATTTATTCTTTTTTTTTTCTTTTTCTTTTTTTACACTGGAACAGTTTACTCTTAGTTATTTGTGTAATTAGATTCTTGATTTTGTTTGTACGGTTGCACTCTCTCTGTTTCTTTTTCTAAAACCAGTTGAAGCAGATGAAGGTTTCTGCCTTTTACCAGGAGGTTTTTGTGTGATGTCTCACCACAGCAGCGATGTGTACTACTACTGTCGGGTCTCTGTAAATACTACTATAAATACTACTACTACAACGTGATCTCTCATGTGCATGTATTTCCGTCTGCAGGGAGCTCAGACATAATCCAACACTGACACCTTGTGGAGCCATGCACACATTACACATCACTTAACCACCAACCATGTCATTTATATGAAACACTTTATTAAATATTATTATTAAATATTAATTACTCTCCATGTTCAGCCATAGAGCATGATGTATGACAATGTTTCTTTAGGGACGCACAGTTTAGTTTAGCCTTACTCCTTGAATTTATATTATTATTATATGGACAAATACTGCTGCATGGACCCCCCCCCCCCGTAACTCAGAGAAGGAACGGAGGACTCTGAAAATTCTCACAGCTCTTAGTCGACATGAGGGTGAGTAGATAATGAGTGAAATTTGAATTTTGGGTGAACTATCCCTTTAAAAAACAAAGATGAATCCGTACATAAAAAAGAAAAGAAGATTGTTGTTTTTGTTTTTTGAGAGTGGAGCAATGTTTTTCTTTTGTTTTGTTTTTTATAAACTTTGCCTTTGATTTATTATCCCAGCCTTTTTTGAATTCTGTTGTATCATAGTGGTCTATAGTCTTAATCACAAACTAAAACTGTTCAGTTAAAAGTGTCACTGATGTAAATGGTTACAGCTTGAAGTGGCGGTGAGGTATTAAAAAATATTGAGGTCTTGAAAAAGTCTTTAAAAGGTTTTAGAATAAACTTCAAGATTCCTATTAGTCCAGTCATTTTATGAAAAAAGGTTGAACAAGTTGCAACAGAAGCAAACTCAACTGATTTTGTGTGAGGGAAAAAAAGCCCCGAAGAATCCCATTAGGGGAAAGTTTAGAAAAAGACCCAAACATATCCCATTTATACGCATATAAAAAATGTTTTTCACGTGAATAGGGTAACATTTTTAACCTTTAGATATATCCATGAAAATTACTGAGTTGATTACTTACATTAAGACAAACAAAAAATGTATTACAAGTTTTTTGAAATTCTTTGTTAACATGAGCAAATTTGCATAAATTTGCATAAATTGCAGTCATCTTGAAATTTAAAGTGGTCAACTTGTCGGTTGACCGATGGAGTCAACTCATTCCAATTTTCATGCTGGTACCACCACAGCAACTTCATACATGTGCCGTCAAAACGGTGGAATTTATGCAAGTTTATGCAAATTTGCTCATGTTAACAAAGAATTTCAAAAAACTTGTAATACATTTTTTGTTTGTCTTAATGTAAGTAATCAACTCAGTAATTTTCATGGAGATATCTAAAGGTTAAAAATTTTACCCTATTCACGTGAAAAACATTTTTTATATGCGTATAAATGGGATATATTTGGGTCTTTTTCTAAACTTTCCCCTAATGGGATTCTTCTGGGCTTTTTTTCCCTCACTCAGGACATGTTGAGGATACAAAATCAGTTGAGTTTGCTTCTGTTGCAATTTGTTTAACGTTGACCCCTTTTTTGGCCTAAAATTACTGGACTATATACCCTGTAGTAGTAGAAGTACAAGGCAGTGGTGTAACAGTACTGTAAGTTTGCAGCAGGAGGGAGAGGGGGGGGATGTCGATTGGCTATGTATGAACGCAAAACCAAAAGAAAAAAATCTCCCAGGCCCATTCTCTAATTGGCTTCTCGTCAGGTAGAATCTGAAAATGTCCCTGACAAAAACGTATTTACCTCGCTCCAACAATGAATGATACACTGGGAAAGTGGCAAGAGAGGACAGTTCACGCACATCCAGGACAGTGAGCAGGTGCAGGACAAGAAACAACAAGAAGGAAAAACAGACAGAATGTCTGCACACTGCTATAATCAAGCTCCCAAATATTTATAAGGACAACGTTTGGACCCCTTGGGTCTTCATCAGGTCATCTGATGTGTAGGGGGGGTGGGGCACATAAATAGGGGGAGGTTGCCAATAATTAATATCACCTGTTGCCCTCCCAAACTAATCACAGGCGTTACATACACACATGTTTACACATCCATAACAACCCATCATCACAGGTAGAAGGCCTGGAACAATTAAAACATCCAAAACATCTCATGGATTGTGTAGCTACATCAAGAATCTGAGTGATTACAAAGAACATAACAAGATGGGACCCACATATACACATAGCCCAAAATATTATCAGTTACTAAACAAGAGGCGATCAGCAAGAGATACAACAAATAGTAGGCTGTTATAGAGAAGAAGAATAAATATATATACTATATCTTTCTACATATTTTTCTATTTATTCATATAGAAAGATGACCTGATGAAGACCCAAGGTGTCCTAATACATTTTTGGGAGCTTGATAATAGCAGTGTGTGGACATTCTATCTGTTTTTCACACTGGAAAAGTGGCACATGACCTTAACCGTCTTGCGTCGTCCAAGTCGTTAGGTGGCAGTGTCATGAAAACAACTGCCGCCCCCGGTCTGCAGCAACACCTTTCTCTAATTGATGATGGGAGTAGTGGGGCGGCGCCGGGCTGACCTGGGATCAGACCTGGGATCAGCAGCAGCAGAGTCACGGCGTGGAGAGCAGCGATGGTGGAGCAGATGGAGGACAACAACACACAGGTAAGGTGTCTATGATGGTCTGGTACTGGCTGCTGGTCTGGTCTGGTCTGGTCTGGTCTCACCTGGACAGGTAACAGGTCACAGACCGGCTGCTGCTGTGACTGGTTGTTGGAGAAGTTGTGTCGCGGTTCTGTGAAGCTGTGAAAGTAACTTTTTTTTGTCGCATGGCTCGTTTTTCTTTCATGTTCATGCGCCAAACGAAGCAAATTAAGCTGCACTGGACTAGAGAGCCACCCGCCATCTCCACACAGGGCCGTTGCTAGGAATTCTGGGCCCCCTTAAAGAATACTAAAGTGGGCCCCTCCCCCTAACTTTTCCTTTTTTTTTTCTTAGACTACGTATGTATTATCATTTTTTATTTAGCCTTCTTTGTTTTGATGCTAATGCAGCATTACACTGCAAAAACTCAAATATCTTACCAAGAATATTTGTCTTATTTCTAGTCAAAATGTCATTTCTAGTCAAAATAAATCTCTTTTGATTTTTAGTGCATAATAATCGTGATAATCGTAACACAGTGATTATTTCTCTGACAATAATCGTACCAAGGAAATGTATAATCGTGACTTCCCTACATCTAAACCATTCCAGAGTTTTTTTTACCTCTAAATGTGATATTAGATTGATGCCCAGATGTTGGACAGAAGGGTAAAGGAAGATTGCCACTATGCTTAGTTGAATATGAATGAAGGTCAGAGGAAAAAGTTTTTAAAAAATGTTGAAAAGTGTCAGGAAGATTTTGTTAAGTGTTGATAAACTTATGCACAAACAAACATGAATGGAAGACGTTAAGTTTATGAATGGGCAATATTGAATATTCTTTGCCTTGCCTGCTTTGTCATTAGCTGGCCTTATCACACACAATCACTTATTTTATACAATATAATAATATACCTAAACCATGAATTCAAAAAAAAAAGTTAATTCTTTAGCCTTTGGAAGTGGCCTAACCCTTTTATGTTTAACTAAGTGCTTCCTCAGGTTTGTGCTATTGCCATGGCTGGCCTTACGCTTAAAGGGATAGTAGCATTTTTTTAAAGTGGGGTTGTATGATCTCCAAATAGCCCCTAAGTACTTTAATTGCAGTAGAAGACTCTCTGCACTCCTCCCGTTAGCAACGCCAGCCCATAATAGCCCTGCCCAGAGATTTACAACATACAGTGTTGTGAACACACTAGAGGTCGACCGATAGTGGATTTTTAAATTCCGATATAATAACGATAGTTTGGAGCAGGAAAAAGCCGATAGCCGATTAATCGGGCGATACCCCCCCCCCCACCGAAAAAAAAAATTATATTTTAATTTATTTATTTATTTATTTTTTAATAATAATATATAGCTATTAGCTAGTGTAAAACTAAAGGATGTGGGACACTGAATCATCCCTGGACCCTGTGAGTGACGAACAGCCGAACTCCACACGTGAGTTTGTTTACATCAGAACAGCTGTAGTGATGTGACGCTGCAGGAGAGGAGACTGTAACTAAACAGGACGTTAGCTCGTGGTGTGGTTACGCCGTACATTAACAGGTGACTGTTTCACTACAATTACCCTACTGTGTGGAAAACCCATAGCCTGTAAAAAGAAAAACCACGCTGTAATGATCGTGAGTTGGACGAGTGTGTTTGGAGCTGACGGGAGGAGAGAAAAAAGAGAGCGAGACTCACGTAGCGGCCGTGATATGACGACCCCGTCCCCGCTGAGGAGGAACTCAGCTGTTATGGAACAGGACCTAAACCAAGTCGAGTAGAGCCAGGGGTGAAAGTAAGCCGGTACGGTCCGGTACTGCGTACCACTAAAAGATTCAGAGGTGGTACGCAGTACCAGGAAGATCATGAGAGAGATAAAAATAAATAAATAAAATAAAAAGTAAAAAAAAATAATAAATCTAATTTCACATGAATTCCCTGTGGTTTGAAATGATTTCTGTGAAATTGTCTCGGTTATTATTATAACACATAGTGTTACAAGATCCCGACCCGATCAAAGACAGAGACATGATCTACATTCTGTGCGCAGCAGCTGCGCCCTGGGACGTCAGCACCACCTGCAAGTAGCTGCAGTGTGCAGCTGTGCACCGCGGGACGCGCCGCTCGCTCACTGCTGCTGAAGACTGAACCTTTTTTTCCGGTACCGTGAAACTTTGCCCTCAGCGCGTCGTGGAGAGTCCTGTCGGGACCGACGCGGACGTTACACGCGTGCCAGAGCACGTGCTGGGTCTCGGTGCGGCTACAGTCGAGCTCGCGGTCTGTTTATGTGAGCGCGGCTCCAGCTGCTCGGTGTCGCCACAGCGGTGGTGCGTTTAGACCATAGTAGGCTACATCCATGATGGTTTGAAGCAGAGAAAAAACAAACGTGTGTAAAAACAAAACGGAGCTGAAAAATGAAACAATAAGTCAGTTTTGCACCAGTCTGTGGAAACAGCCTAAAGTGAATGAATGACAGCAACAGTTGTATCATTGAACTACTGGAAGATAAAAGTAATGACTACATGACTTTCCGTTTGTGTGTGGGCATATTTACCATTTTAACTCTGTTTTTACTTCATTGTTAAACCACAGTAGGCTAGAGCTTAAATACAAGTTTGATGAGAAACTGTTATTTATTTATTAAATCAAGTAGCCAATTTAGAAGCACATGTTTTTTTCTTCTAATTAAATCGTGGTATTGTATATGTATCGAGAATCGTGGAAATTTACTAGTATTGGTGTCGATATATAAGAAAGCTCCAGCCTCGATGGCGAGACCGCAGGCTGTTTGCAGGCTATGATATGTTCTTTTTTATTTATTATGGGGATCAATAGGCTACCTGACATTGTCCTGGGCCAGTGGTAAGAATGATGGGGCCAGCGATCTTCAAAATTTCCTTTATTGTCTACCCCTGACCCAGCCTTCGAAACGTGTACCACGTTTAACGTTTGTTGTAAAATGTCCCAATTAAAATCAGTAATAATAACAATAATGCAGAGAAAAATAACTTTTGGTAATAGTACCGGCAAGAATTTAAAACTACTTTCACCCCTGAGTAGAGCCCATAGAGCCCAACTTTGTAGTGTAAAGAGCCATTATTGTGCGTCTGCCCCAACTCTGCGGCGCTCTCTCTTCCTCCTTCCCGTCTCTCTCTAGCTGTCCTTTCAAAATAAAAGCACAAAAAGCCGGAGGGGAAAAAAAAAAAAAAAAAACACTGACTCGTGAGCTGGTGGCGGTGAGATATTTAGCGTGGCAGCCGCCACCACATTATCTATGCAGGAACCCTTATATGATTAAGAGAAAATACTACAGTGTTTCTCATTAAATAACAAGAGAGTTTGGTTCCAGTCAGCCCCTCCACCTGCCGCCTCTCTCTTACTGTGGTCGCACCGCACCTACAGTACCCTCACCTGGGTCACTTCTCTGCTGCTGCCGCTGCACACGCCCTGTCTCTCTCTCTCTCCCCTGCTCTGTGTGTGTGATGAGCAGCCCCGCCCCTCAGTGATCAGAGAGACAGACAGCGGGAGGGAAGAAGCAGTTTATGGCGCTGTGGAAAAAACTGCAGCCATCGGCCACTATCGGAGCCAAGTTCCGCTGATTCCGATAGTTTGTAAAACGTCCTATCGGCGCCGATTAATCGGCCAAAACGATTAATCGGTCGACCTCTAGAACAGACCCAAAGAAACGGCCTATTTTCACGGCCTAAAAGAGGTTTTACCTGAAAAAAAAATACACAGTTCCATTGTTCGCTATAATATAATTTTTTCCAGCCCTTCAAAGTGCAGGAAAAACACAGTTTTTATTTGGACCTAACCAACTGCTGATCGGCGGGCGCTAACCCTGGGCGGAGGGATACGTGAGTTGGTTAGGTCCAAATAAAAACTGTGTTTTTCCTGCACTTTGAAGGGCTGGAAAAAATTATATTATAGCGAACAATGGAACTGTGTATTTTTTTTCAGGTCGATCGGTATTTCTGTAGGAATTTGGTTGGTACCACTAAAAGCATCCCTACTTTCAACACCCTTAATGAAAAACTTATTTTATTTTTGAATGTGACATTGGAAGTCATATGCATACATGCACTTCCTTATACATACGCAGTGTATATGAAGTAGCCTATGTATCGACTGGTTATCATAGCTGCTGTCACTGATGAATTGATCCCATTCTTTTCACCCATCAGGTGCTGAATCTTCAGCGTGTGCACGCACTGGAGACCTGGCTGACAGCAACCAACACCAGACTGACTCAAGTGAATGGACAGAGGAAATATGGAGGACCGCCTGAGGGTGAGAGAGGATCACATACAGTACAGTACAGTACAGTACACATACATAGGAGCAGAGTGAAGCAGCAGTGGATGGAGTGACCAGTGTTTAGAGTTGAGTTAGAACCCATGCAAGCCATATCTTGTACTTTTTACCTTTTGTACTTTTTATCGTCTAACATCAACCTGCCAATGGGACTGGGGATGGAAATTAGCCACTTGGCTACAATCCCACATATTTACATGTCAATGTCCAGAGATCGGTGTTTCCCATATAGGGTTGCAAAATTCTGGGAATTTTCAAAGTTGGAAATTTTCCATGGGAATTAACAGGAATATATGGGAATAACGGGAATATATGGGAATGAATCCAAAATTTACAAAATTCAAGGTTGGCTCTTAACAGGGAACTTAAATATAGTTGGTGAAAATATATCATAGCATAATCTTGGCTAAAACAACCAGATTTAATGCAAGTACTTGAATATCTATGTTATTCCTCAATCACATGCAGCAAAATCTGTTGAAATGTCATGTTTTTATAGGGCTGACCCAAAAAAATCGAAGCTTCGAAGCTTCGTTCGTTGCCATGGTAATCGATCATGAAGTCCGTGATCGATTGTTTTTTTTTTTTTTCTTTTTTCCTTTTTGACACCGGTTCTCATCGGTAATTGTTACATTAAAATGAGTAGGCTACTTGGCACCTGCCTGATTTTGGAGATATGCAGTGTTTGTTTGCCATTACTTTCATTATTTACTCTATGATCGTTGCCCCCCCCCCCCCCCCTTTTTTTGATTTTATGTCCGCGAAGCTTCGATTATCAAAACATGATAATCGGGTCAGCCCTAGTTTTTTTTATTGTATTACTTTGCATGGATGTGTGCTTATGACAAAACAAAATATTCACATGATGCAGTTTGTTTAAATTAGCCCCAATTTCCAGTTAAAACAGAAGTAAGTGATATTTTTGTGTTAACATAAGTCTTAAATAGTTGTATCTTCCGACAGCAATCACTTCTATAGAGTGTTTGGTCTGAAACACGGGTCTGTCAGTCCCTCTGCTCTGCTCTGAGCCCAGGAGAAAACTTTCCTTGTATCCTACAACCTTTATCCAATGAGGAGAGAGAACGGCATAAAGGGGCAGTCCTCTCTGTGTGTGCAGCCAAGGGATGCGCCTGAATGTGGTGACGTAGGGACGAGGACCAATAGATCCATGACGAGGGCGGGGGCTGCTAACTCCATCTGCTGACAAGACGTTATGGTGCGTTCAAGGCAACTCGTAACTGGTGTTTTTCCGACCTGTGAAGTGGTACCAGTTCGATCTGGTACGAGTTCACAGGTCAGAAGTTACGAGTGGCCGTTATAGTGACTTTCACAGGTAAAACAGGTCGGAGAAACACGAGTGGGTTGCCTGGAACGCTACAAAGTCGTAAGTTGTGACTTGAAGCTGTAATTTACGGTTTCAAAAGCCTGCCTGGAACGCAGCTTTACCCAAAACCACCGGATCGCTTACTTCTGCTTTAATGTCCATAAATTCCCAGTAATTCCCATGGAAAGTTTCCAATTTGGAATATTTCCGAAATTACCCAACTTAACTTCCCATGGAAAGTTTCTGGAAATTTTCCGCCCCTTTGCAACCCTATTCCCATACAATGTGATGTAGGCCTAATAATCCGTTGCTATCTTGTGTCCATCCTCCGGTCAGTGTGGAGCGGTCCCCCTCCAGGAGCCCACTGTGAAGTCTTCATCAGCCAGATCCCTCTGGACGTGTACGAGGACCTGCTGATCCCTCTGTTCCGCTCCGTGGGTCCGCTCTGGGAGTTCAGGCTCATGATGAACTTCAGCGGGCAGAACCGCGGCTTCGCCTACGCCAAATACGGCTCGTCGGCCGTGGCCGCCGACGCCGTCCGCCGGCTGCACGGCCACACGCTGCTGCAGCCTGCCGTCCGCCTCAGCGTCCGCCGCAGCACCGAGAAGAGAAACCTCTGTATCGGAAACCTGCCGGCTGCCACGAGGCAAGAGGAGCTGCTGAAGGTGATGATGATACCACACAATACCACTTCTACCATCCTACACTGCAAAAACTCTACATCTTAACAAGAATATTCGTCTTATTTCTAGTCAAAACAAATCTCATTCTACTTAAAATAAGACTCATCACATTATAAAGTAGCTTGTTTTTAGACACTTTTTACTTCTTTCAAGCAGATTTTCACTTGAAATAAGTAGAAAAATCTGACAGTGGAGCAAGTTTTTCTTTCTTATTACAAGCACAAAAAACTTACTTTCACTGGCAGATTTTTCTACTTATTTCAAGTGAAAATTAGTTTGAAACAAGTGAAATGATCTAAAAACAAGTTAATATTTAGGTGATGAGTCTTATTTTAAGTGGAAAGAGATTAGTTTTGACTAGAAATGAGACATTTGGACAAGAAATAAGACAAATATTCTTGGAAAGATGTTGAGTTTTTGCAGAGTAAAGCTGTGTACTTTGTAATGAAAGACAGAAAAAGATGTTAATATGATGCATCAATATAACTGCAATGCAGAACTGAATAATCTATGTTAAAGGGATAGTAGCATTTTTTTTTAAAGTGGGGTTGTATGATGTACAAATAGCCCCTAAGTATTTTAATTGCAGTAGAAGACTCTCTGCACTCCTCCCGTTAGCAACACCAGCCCATAATAGCCCTGCCCAGAGATTTACAACATACAGTGTTGTGAACAGACCCAAAGAAACGGCCTATTTCCACGGCCTAAAAGAAGTTTTACCTGAAAAAAATACACAGTTCCATTGTTCGCTATAATATAATTTTTTCCAGCCCTTCAAAGTGCAGGAAAAACACAGTTTTTATTTGGACCTAACCACCTCACGTATCCCTCCGCCCAGGGTTAGCGCCCACCGATCAGCAGTTGGTTACTGTGTAGACCCCTGGTCACCGCGACCGCGAGCAGCCATTACAGCAGGCACACACACGACGATTGTGACGATTTGCTCCGTGTTTTGACATGACGTTCAACAACACCGTGGATTTGCGCACACTTACATTTACAATTCTTCTTCTTCATCTTGTACACATTTACGATGGAATAAGTTAAATCTTTATTTATCTTGTCCATTGACCGTTCCGGAAGCTGCTAACATCAACATCCGTCTTCCTGTAACTTCAAAATAGAATCGTGAGACCGTCTCCCTCGGTTGAACAGCGGTTGAAATGAGGAAAAGAAAAAGATTTATAATGACGGTTATACTTTTGGACTGATATATAAAACAGAAATGTTTGTGTTTGTATTTTGGATGGCAGCATTCCTCCAGCAGCATTCCTCCAGCAGCATTCCTCCAGCTGACCTGTGCTGTGTGTCTGCAGGTGCTGCGTGTGCTGGTGGAGGGGCTGGACCGAGTGTCTCTACAGACCGGGGTCGGGATAGAGGGGGTGTCGGCTACAGCCACCTTCTCATCTCACTACACTGCTTCCATGGCCAAGAAAATACTGGTGGAAGGTACGTGATTCCTGCTGATGATGGACTGATGTAGTCTACTTGCCAGCCCATAGGGCCCCATTGTGAACCCGGAAATGTTGAGTACCCCAAAGTTTTATGTTAGAAATATATAGTATGGGTCCCCAGTATTCAGAAACTGCCGGATGCTAACTTATATATATTGGGCAATTAGCATAACAGACATAATTAGCATAAATTAGCATAATTGCCTATATGGGCAATATTTCAACAAAATTGACTTGGCTGATCTGGGCAATATTGGAGTGGTTTTAGGGGTTATTGATGATGCAAAATTCAAAATGGCTGTCTAAACCGGAAGTGACCAGATTTTAACCGCCAGTGGGCCGATTTTGATGGATTTCAAAATCTGGTCACTTCCGGTTTAGACAGCCATTTTGAATTTTGCATCATCAATAACCCCTAAAACCACTCCAATATTGCCCAGATCAGCCAAGTCAATTTTGTTGAAATATTGCCCACATAGGCAATTATGCTAATTTATGCTAATTATGTCTGTTATGCTAATTGCCCAATATATATAAGTTAGCATCCAGCAGTTTCTGAATACTGGGGACCCATACTATATATTTCTAACATAAAACTTTGGGGTACTCAACATTTCCGGGTACTCGTTGTTGGCAAGTAGACTAATAGGTGTGGTCAGGCTGTTGCTGTAAATATAATCCTATTTATATTGTCAAAAACTTCTTCTATGGAGTAATTATGATCAAGGAATCTGTTATTTTGAGACTGACTGCAGTGTAGCTTGTTATGGATGTGGAGTGGTTTTCATGGATGGTGTAGAAAGGAAACATTGGGATAGTTCAACATTTTGTCAAATTGGTCCATTGCCATAATCCCTATAGTCATAGCAGTAGGTTCGTTACCTTTAATTGTCGGTGCAAGCTATTTTTAGAACGGTGGAGCAGAGCCGTGAGCTGCTCAGAGCTACGCTACGGAGGCTCATTATGGGATTTCTTGGTTTCCCTCATCAAATACACAATCCAACAACTCCACAACGCTCTGGTGGACAAGTTGTGAGCTGCACATTCACCACGCTATGAGATAATAACACAACGTTACCACACAGAGTTGTTTTAGAGGGAAATACAGAGTCTGTTGATGAAAAACTGTCCCTGAAGGCAACGTGCATCAGTGGTTTTGCATGAATTTCCCTCTAAGGGTGCACTCACACTAGGGCCAGTTGTGCTGTGCTTCAGCCCGAATGCCCCTCCCTCCCCTGTCCCCCACTGGCCCACACCCACACTACCTCGAACCCAAGCTGCTGAAGCACGGTTGCTTCAGACACGAAAAACATGAAATAAGTCTATATTTCAAGCTTGTTTGTAGTGGAAGCTTCTCTTCCTGGTTCGTCAAATTTGGACGAACCAGGAAGAGAAGCTTCCGTAGCTTCCACTACAAACAAGCTTGAAATATAGACTTTTTTTTTTTTCGGGACAATTTCGCATTTCGGGGCTTCAATACAAGACGGACATTACATACAGTACGAGCAGCATGGAGGTATTTGGATGTTTTTTGGTGTGTCTTTTTGTTGCGAAGACAGTTGGTATCCATTTGCAACCGTCATATGGACATGCACTGCTACGCCGAGACCCCCTGTAACTCAGAGAAGCCACGGAGGACTCTGAAACTTCTCCCAGCCCTTATGATAATGAGTGAAATTTCAATTTTGGGTGAACTATCCCTTTAACAAAAGACTCCATCCGTTGCCTGTACCGCTTTTTCATGCAGGTGGGCTGAAGTCAGTCCCAGCTGACAGGTTGAGGGTTGAGGCATACTCTGGACAGATCGCCAGTCAGTCACAAAGATGACCTGTAGAGATGAACAACAGTCACACACTCACATTCACACATGATGGGAAATATAGTCACCAATCAATCTAAGGAACATGTTGTTGGACTGTGGGTGGAAGATGGAGAACCTGGAGAGAGCATGCAAACTCCAGTCAACATAGTTGAGTTCCAGGGCCACCCCCCACCCGGTATGGAGAAATAAACTCCCGAACGACAGAATGAACAGTGCAAAGCGTACAATTCAGAGGAAAAAAAACAAATCTGCCCACGTTTTGTGTCTTACTATTAACTAAGTTTTATTATAATAACAAACTGGTCAGGATTTTAATAGTCATTGGCGCTATAAAGTGAGTCTCTGTACCATCACAGTCTATGACACACCTCTGTCTCAAAAATCTGTTTAGGCGCACCATAAGGAATTATTATCCAACTATTTACACATTGTTTAACAACTCTCCTCATAGGGCTGGGCGAGACAGCCTAGTATAGTAAAATCTCTGATTTTTTTCACGAAAATATCCGTTTCAGGATTTAAATCTTTTTTTCCCCTCCTAAATCCGTTATGGTGAGAAAGTAACTTTTCAATAAACTTTCTCTAGTTTCAAACTGACAGTGACACAAATACAAGGTAAAAACCACACAGCCAATTTACAAACTTGTAAATTAGTCACCAAAACATTCAACATAAATTATTAATAGGCTACGTATTCATAATTATTTTAAATATTTTTTTTCCAATCTCACTCTGGCCACTAGGGGTGCTGCAGCACCCCCAGCACCCCCACTTCCCGCAGCCATGTTGAGTTCAGTCTTCAAACTGTTCATATTTGACACCTTTTGTCCTTGTACTCAACATACTTGAGTCTTTGGTGGTCTAAGAAATGCAAATCTTCATGTCGGGGAGGATCAGGTCCACTGCAAAAACTCAAAATCTTTCCAAGAATATTTGTCTTATTTCTTGTCCAAATGTCTCATTTCTAGTCAAAACTAATCTCTTTCCACTTAAAATAAGACTCATCACCTAAAAATTAACTTGTTTTCAGATAATTTCATTTGTTTCAAACTAATTTTCACTTGAAATAAGTAGAAAAATCTGCCAGTGAAAGCAAGTTTTTCGTGTTTGTAATAAGGAAGAAAAACTTGCTCCACTATCAGATTTTTCTACTTATTTCAAGTGAAAATCTGCTTGAAAGAAGTAAAACGTGTCTAAAAACAAGCTGCTTTTTAATGTGATGAGTCTTATTTTAAGTAGAATTAGATTGTTTTGACTAGAAATAAGACACTGCAAAAACTCAAACATGTTTCCAAGAATATTTGTCTTATTTCTTGTCAAAATGTCTCAATTTTAGTCAAAAACTAAACTCTTTCCACTTAAAATAAGACTCATCACCTAAAAATTAACTTGTTTTTAGATCATTTTCACTTGTTTCAAACTAATTTTCACTTGAAATAAGTAGAAAAATCTGCCAGTGAAAGTAAGTTTTTTGAGCTTGTAATAAGAAAGAAAATCTTACTCCACTGTCAGATTTTTCTACTTATTTAAAGTGGAAAATTTGCTTTAAAAAAGTAAAAAGTGTCTAAAAACAAGCTACTTTTTAAATGTGATGAGTCTTATTTTAAGTAGAATTAGATTGTTTTGACTAGAAATAAGACAATTATTATTGGTAAGATGTTTGAGTTTTTGCAGTGTCCTTATATTACTGCTGCATGTCCTGACCTTTTTCTCTCTACCTCCAGCATTCAAGAAGCATCTGGGGTTGACCGTCTCAGTCAAGTGGCAGCCGTCGATGAACTCCGACAAGCCTCTACCGTCTCTACGGAAACCTCCGAGCCTTCCAGCTTCACCCATGAAGCAGCCGCGCCACCGCCACGCCCTGAGCTCCCGTCCCCCCAACGTCCTGCCCCCTCGTCTGGCCCGCTGTCCGTCCACCACTGATGGCAAGTAACCAAGTACAAATACTTTGTTACTCAGGGTTCTTACGGATCCTTAAAAAGTCTTAAAAGGCATTGAATTCATTCATCTAAAAACAAGGCCTTAAAGGACAATTCCAGGCAAATTCAACTCGGGGGTGTATGTTCCTAACATTTTACGTCTAAAAGAAGGAATTTGAAGATTTTCAGTTTAATGTCTCCTGTTTTGTGGTAGTTGTGTCTGTCCCCTTGTCGCCATGGCAGCAATGAATGGGAGTGGATGTAAGTTCTGCTGTTTAGGCTGTTTCCATCCCTCAAAGCCACAGACAGCGTCAGATGGAGACTCAAACATGCAGCCAGAAGTTTATTTACTTCAACAAGCCGACATGTTTGTAAAACTAGATCTAATTCAAAGTCTCACAGAGTCTCGTGTGAGACCCAGTTACCGTGCTGGTGTGTTCAGGTGCAGTGGGAAGCTCCCGTTTGTGTCATAAACACAGGAATATCAACTCTTGACTTGCTTCAAGTAAAAAAACTTCTCGGCACATGTTTGAGTCTCCACCTGACGCTGTCTGTGGAAAAAAATGTAGACTTGAAGCAAGTCAAGAGTTGATATTCCTGTGTTTATGACACAAACGGTAGCTTTTCCCACTGCACCTGAACACACCGAGCACGGCAACTGGGTCTCGCGAGACTCTGGGAGACTTTGAATTAGATCTAGTTTTACAAACATGTCGGCTTGTTGAAGTAAATAAACTTCTGGCTGCATGTTTGAGTCTCCATCTGACGCTGTCTGTGGCTTTGAGGGATGGAAACAGCCTAAACAGCAGAACTTACATCCACTCCCATTCATCGCTGCCGTGGCGATGCGGGGACAGACACAACTACCACAAAACAGGAGACATTAAACTGAAAATCTTCAGATTCATTCTTTTAGACCTAAAATGATAGGAACATACAGCCCCGAGTTGAATTCGCCTGGAATTGTCCTTTAATTGGCATTAAAATGTCTTAAATCAATTTTTCAAAAGTCTTAAAAATGTTAACACTTGGTAAGTGGTATTTTATGGTTGTAATTAGTCTCAAATCTCAAAATAATTGGTAACATTCAGACATAGAGAAGTTAGTGGCGGCCGCCTCCAGCTCCTGAGTCAGTGTTTTGTTTTGTTTTTTTCGGACTTTTTATGCATTTATTTAGAAAGGACAGCTGGAAAGAGACACGATCCAATGTTCATGTAGCAGTCACTTTACCTTGGATCACATAGGAAAGTGGGTCAAATTGTCCCTATAACCCTGTGTAGTTGATGTGGTGTTTTATTATTATGAAGTCGGTCTTAAATTTCATTTCAATTGGCTTTAAAAAAGTCTTAAAAAGTCTTAAATTGAACTTGGCTGAAGCTGTAGGAACACTGCTTTTACTTAAGTCGTTTTTTACACAGGTGCTTTTACTTTTGCCATCTCTGCCGTCCACCCCTGCAGGTTTTTGCAGAACAGTGGGAGGACCCTCTTTACCCCCACACCTCCACTCCTCTTGCCCCTCCACCACCCTCTCCAACCCCTCCAACCCCCGTCAGAGATGTGAAGCTGCTGCAGCGATGGAGCTCTTCGTCTATGAGATGCAGTACAGCCACACCGGACCGGATGGATTCCTTTACTTTACCTACACGGTGTTTACCCCCGGGGGCAAAGGTCTGCTGCCCTTCACAGGCCTGGTCATGATCTTACCCGGACCCACTTCCTCCAGTACTTTGGAGGAAGCCCGGCAGGCTGCGGCCCAGCAGGTCCGACAGAGGCTTCAGAGGAAGCAGCAGCTCTCCCAGTGAACAGCTCATCTCATCTCACACTGTTTCACACTGTTTGTTTCATTGATAATGTAATAACTAACTAAAAAAAAGAAAGGTTTTATCTTAAATGTGGTTGATTTCTGCATGTTTTAATAGAGTTGCAGCAGACTTCTTTGTCTGGTTTAAACCTTTGTGATTTGTATTTGTTGTTGCATGCCTTCTGTGTTACCGTTTAGTTCCCTCTTTTAATTAAAAGAGAAATTATGAACATTGTCTCTTATTGAATCTTGTTGCAAGAACAAACTATGCTCCATACTGCTCTCTCTCTCTCTCTGACAGTTGCCCACTTGTTTATATCTGATATGCCTGGCTCCATCTAGTGGCCGAATTAAGAATTTGGATTTGCAATAATGCTCCTTTAAGTTCCCTGTTAAGGGCCAACCTTGAATTTTGTAAATTTTGGCTTTATTTCCATATATTCCCCTTAATTCCCATATATTCCTGTTAATTTGAGTCAGAGGAAGCAGCAAACAAAAATCAGCATGAAGACACCAGAGAGGGGACGAGCAGGCAAACGGCAGGTGTAATATAGGAAGCACAAGATGAGCACAGAACATTTCAAGACAAGTGGACAGACAAATTTTTATTTGTTCTGTATGGCATGGACCCTAACAAACCCTCACTGTGATGCAACAACAAACTACAAATAAACATTAAGAAAGTCAAGGACATGCATGGCCAGCTAACGCTCATCCCAGTACTAAGGTAAATATGGTCTTAAAGCAGAAGTAAGCGGTCCGGTCGTTTTGGCTAATGCTGCGTTCCAGGCAGGATTTTGAAATCGTAAATTACAGCTTCAAGTCACAACTTACGACTTTGTAGCGTTCCAGGCAACCCACTCGTGTTTTTCCGACCTGTTTTACCTGTGAAAGTCCCTATAACGGCCACTCGTAACTTCTGACCGGTGAACTCGTACCAGATCGAACTGGTACCACTTCACAGTCGGAAAAATACGAGTTTCCTTGAACGCACCATAACAGTCCTCGTTCCTATGTCACCACATTCAGGCGCATCCCTTGGCTGCACACACAGCCCTGCATGCCGTTCTCTCTCCTCATTGGATAAAAACTGTAGGATACGATAAAAGTTTTCTCCTCAGCTTACAGCAGAGCAGAGTGACTGACAGACCCGTGTTTCAGACCAAACACTCTATAGAAGTGATTGCTGTCGGAAGATACAACTATTTAAGACTTATATTAACACAAATATATCACTTACTTCTGCTTTAAATGAAATCTGTGTTATTTCTTTTTTTGTGGGATGTCCAATCTATTATGTAGAAATGCACATTTGCAAAGGTGACTTAGTATGTTGTTGTCGCCCTAGTAGAACAGCTCCCAGTATCTCTAAAGACAGAGTGGGAGGTAGAGCCTTCAGTTACTGTGGAACCAGCTCTCTCCATGGGTCAGAGAGGCAGACAGACACTCTAACTACATTAAGACCTTCCTTTATGACAGGGCTTTTAGTTAGGGCTGGTTCAGGTTCAGGTAGCTCTGAACCATTTTATAGCTACGCTGCTATAGGCTTAGACTGCTGGGGGACACATCTGGTTACATGGAGCCCTCTCCTCTCCTCTTTTCATCTCCACTTACACATTTCTTGTCTTGTCATTATTTGTTGTACTTTGTAGTTATTTATTTAATTTTTTTGGGGGACAATTTCGCATTTCGGGGCTTCAATACAAGACGGACATTACATACGAGCAGCATGGAGGTATCTGGATGTTTTTTGGTGTGTCTTTTTGTTACGAAGACAGTTGGTATCCATTTGCAACCGTCATATGGACATGCACTGCTACGCTGAGACAAAAGAAATTTAAATTTTAGGTGAACTATCCCTTTAAGAAAATCCGATTCCCTTTAATTCACATTCAGTGGGGTGTTTTGTGATTTTACCATAAAGTTTTAACACTGACCAAGTAAAAAGTTCATATTAGAGTCAAGACATGAACCGTGATGATGTAAATGAGTTTATTTCAGGTTGATGAGAGGAAGCCGTTTAAATACATTATGGGCCACAACATGTTGTGTTGCTATGGTTACTGTGATGAAGACCCGAGCTTTGCTTTGCTTTGCTGCAGCAGCTTAATGGAGCTTGGGACTGAGTAACATCAGTGTTCATTTGTACTCAGACACAAAGTTGTAAATGTAGTTATTATTCCACCACCATATCCCCTGAATGTTGTCTAATGATGACTGCTCTCATTAACAAGCAGCCATGTTATAAACCTGCAGCCACAGCTGATAGATATCTGTGTGAAGATATGACATACTGTATGTTCATGACTTGCTATACAGAGGACGGAACAAGAACTTCTGTGTGAGATTGTGTTTTGTTGGAACCAATCAGGCAGATGAGGCGGAGTCACAGACAGGAAGTGAGGAGTTAGGCCTCAGAGGTCCTCCTCCTGATTTCAGCCACAAGGTCAGCTCTGCAGATGTCCAACTGAGGAGAGACGACAGGAAAAAGAGGCAGTGAGGTCAAAAGCCTTTAACCGTCATCTCACCTGTGCAATTTATTCTATCTCTAGCTGTTTGTTTACAACCTGGATAAGAGATTAAAGGGATAGTAGCATTTTCTTAAAGTGGGGTTGTATGATCTACAAATAGCCCCTAAGTACTTTAATTGCAGTAGAAGACTCTCTGCACTCCTCCCGTTAGCAACGCCAGCCCATAATAGCCCTGCCCAGAGATTTACAACATACAGTGTTGTGAACAGACCCAAAGAAACGGCCTATTTTCACGGCCTAAAAGAGGTTTTACCTGAAAAGAAAATACACAGTTCCATTGTTCGCTATAATATAATTTTTTCCAGCCCTCAAAGTGCAGGAAAAACACAGTTTTTATTTGGACCTAACCACCTCACGTATCCCTCCGCCCAGGGTTAGCGCCCGCCGATCAGCAGTTGGTTAGGTCCAAATAAAAACTGTGTTTTTCCTGCACTTTGAAGGGCTGGAAAAAATTATATTATAGCGAACAATGGAACTGTGTTGTTGTTTTTTTCAGGTAAAACCTCTTTTAGGCCGTGAAAATAGGCCGTTTCTTTGGGTCTGTTCACAACACTGTATGTTGTAAATCTCTGAGCAGGGCTATTATGGGCTGGCGTTGCTAACGGGAGGAGTGCAGAGAGTCTTCTACTGCAATTAAAGTACTTAGGGGCTATTTGGAGATCATACAACCCCACTTTTAAAAAAAATGCTACTATCCCTTTAAGCCGGGATATGCTGGTTATCCTGCTGAATTTAGATACATGTACATATCTCTAGCTGTTTGTTTACATCTGATCACAGACCTGGGGGGTCTTCCATCAAGCTCGCTCAGCTCAAAGTCTGGTTTAAATGGCCTCGTCTCGCTTATTTGAGTGAGAGTTCAGTTCCATCAACATGGCTAAGATTAGCTCCACCTCGGTAACCATGGAAACATGGTTCTAGCTAAGCCGGACACTTCGAGCTAAGCTCCGACTTCCCGTTCCATCAAAGTGGTTAACACGAATGCCAGCCTTGTAACCACGGCGACTTATGCTGCCGGCCAATTCTGGTCTGGAGCAGGATTAAGGTGAAGATTAACTACATTTATGTTAAAAAAAAATGTCCAAAAGACAGTTCTGCTGGTGTTTTTACACACTCACCGTCATGTAGCTAGGTAATGATAAAATGATAAGATATAAAATAATGAAATTCATATTAAAAAAAAAAGTTAACTAGCCTATAAAAAAATTAAAAAGATAAAATGTTAAGATAAAATTAAGGTAACACTTTACAATAAGGGTCCCTTAATTAACGTTAGTTAGTACATTATTAAGCATTAATTAACTGTTTAAAGATATATAAACAATCATTATTATGTATCACTTAGGGTTAGGAAACATAAATTAATGTAGCCTATTACTAAGCAGTTAATTAGGGCCACGGGCAATCGCCCCGGGCACTGGTCCCAACAGCTATGAAATAGCTGCAGGGACCAGTGCCCGGGCGAAGCCCGGGCACTACTGTTATTGTGTGGATTTTTTCTTATTATTAGTGTGAATGCTGGAAGCATTCACACTATTGTTATTCAAATCTTTATACTTATTATTATTCTTACTTCTTTCACCCTTTTTCAGCAGTTTTCTGCTCCTTCATACTTTGTGCTATTTCAACAATTCATATATCAAAACGTGCAGCTTTTTCAGGACAATATTGCTATTATTTTTCTCTTTCATACTATTTATACTTTTTAAAATATTTAACTTTTTGTGCAATTTTTCTCTCATAGGAAATACATTGAAACAGTCTTCAAACTCTTCAAATCTTCTGCTTCATTCAGCCTCTAATAGCTTCAGCATACTTTCAGCTACAGACTTCATTCAACTTTTAAACTGTTCACAAACCTTTCAACTATTCAGCTATATCTCAGCTTATTGATATCTTCAACAGTTTCAGATATATGTATAGTTTTAAAATCATTAAAATTTCTGACAAAATTCAGATTTAACATGAAAGTCAATGGGACGGAATGTTCGGACGTTGGCAGTTGGCAGAGTGACAGAGGGTCTAAAAATCCTCTCACATTTTTCTCTCTATCCTGTCAGTACGGCCACAGATTACACTCTACACACATAATTTCGGGCATGCTTGTAGACAAGCTCATCCTTGATCTCTTCATGTGCTCAAAAAACCAGAGAGACGAACACAATTTGAACTGGGAGCCTCCGAGTGCGGCCACTTCCCTCCCTTCCTCTCATTGACTCCCATTCAAAAGTAGGCGCTGATTTTCTAAACGTCCCAAAGTTTCCAACCTGCGACACAATCAACAATTTTTACTCTAGAAACACCAAAGTGACACGGACGCGTTCAGCAAGGTCTTATGGTTCGGAAAATGTAAACCTTTTGCTCGTACTAAGTACAGATTTGTCGTACATTAGATCTGTTTGAGGGTGTCACAGAGCAGTTAAAGCCTATGGTTAAAGCTGCCACCATGCCTTAAAGCCACCAGCCAACAGTTACATGGTAACCTCAACATGGCAACCTCACCATGGTAACCTCACCATGGCAACGTCACCATGGCAATGCACACACATTCTCTCTGTCTGACTGTCTGTCGGTCATACACACACACACACACACACACACACACACACACACACACGGACACACACTGACCATACACTCATATCCAACACACATATCCAACACACACACACACACAAATGGACACACACTGACCATACACACATATCCAACACACACACACAAATGGACACACACTGACCATACACACATGTCCAACACACACACACACACACACACACACACACACACACACACACACACACACACACAAATGGACACACTCACCATGCATACACATCCAACACACACACACAAATGGACACACACTAACTACTACACACACACACAAATGGACACACACACACACAAATCCAACACACACACACAAATGGACACACACTAACTACCACACACACACACACACACACACACACACAACAAACATACAACCACTTACCAAACACATACACAATTTACACAATTACACACACACACAGACACACACGTACACACAACAAACACACACACAAATGGACACACACTAACCATGCACAAACAGACACACACGTCCAACACACACACATTTCATACAGTTGTCAGGTCAGAACTTTTTGTATATCTTTCTCACTCTCTCTCACACACACACACACACACACACACACACACACACACACACACACACACACACACACACACACACACACACACACTTTTCCTACAGTTGTCTGACTGTTTTGTATGTACCTCTCTATCTTCCTGTTGTAGTTAATGGACTCGTTGCTGTTAATTTTGTTCTTTAGCTATTTAAACTGAAAATACACATTTCCCCATTCTGGTCATGTTGAACACATTGTTTTACACGTATCCTAAACTACTGAGGCTCTTCTCAACCATTTCACACCATTAAACCCGCTGTTTACATGTTCTACTCCTCAGCTAATGCTCGATCTACTGTATATTCTTCAACAATGTTCTTCTGCTGTCAGTTTACAATGTATTTCAGTAGGCATTAACTTTTTTCCAAATTCAGTAATTTTTCAAACTCTTCTTTGACAATTCAAGTAATTTCCAGCCATTTCATACAAAGTCTCACATCTTCTACTTTTAAATATATTCTCAGCCATTGCTTCGGCTATGTTAGTGCTGGTTCATCAGTTGTCCTTCCTGTCAGGTTAGCTACAGATTTCAACTATTTAAGCATTACATTTAAACATGCAGAATTTCAATGTTTTCTTCTCCCTTTAGCATTTCTACTGCTTTTTACCTTTAAAAAGGCATTCATCTCACACTACAAGTTATATGTTTCAGCTTTTTCCCTCCTAGGGATGAATAAAGTATTCCTCTACTCTCTACTCTACTCTACTCTACTCTACTCTACTCTAGCATTAGTCTTATCAACATTGCTTTAGCAGTTTCGTCAACTAATTTAGCATTGATTCAACAATTTCTTCAGCTGATTCAGCATTGCTTCAGCAACAGCGTTCAGCTGCTTTCAGCATTCACACGCATTTTCTGCAGGAAATGCTATCTTTTTCTAGTTCTCCTTCATCTTCCGGACGCTTTTTCGGTTCGCTACTAGTCCTGCAACTCGAAGAGTTGCAGGCCAAATTATATATCAAAACGTGCGTCTTGATCGGGATCGGTGTGCTATTACTTTTCTCAACAGTTTACGAATTTTTCGCGACGTAGTCGCGAAAAACTGCGCAAAAATTTTGCATGTAAGTCAATGGGACGGGCGAAAAAAAAAGAGCGAAAAAGACCAATCATTGGAGTTTAACAAAAGTCTACTGCTCAGGCATACTTTCACCTAGAGACTCCATTTAAACTTTAAACAGTAGACACAAGTCTTGTGTATTGTCGCATTACTCCACGTTTTGATACGTCATATAGTTTTTGATCAATCCCTGATCAATGACCATGATCATTTTTGGAGAGATTATGAGTTTATAATGGGTGTGTATTGCATAGAATGTTCGTGTCAGAGTGCGTGACATCATCGGTTAGAGTGGGAGAGAGTGAAGAAACATTCTGTATTTTTTCTTGATAAACTGTGAGCACGGCCACAATTTACACTCTACAGACATAATTTTTTCAGAATTTGTAAGACAAACTTGTTATCTCTCATGTCATGTGCTCAAAATATCAGAGAGACTTACAGAACTTACAGAATCAGCCTCTGAGTGCGGCCACGTCTGTCTCTGCTCCTCATTGAGTCCAATACAAATATTTTCTGAGAGGAGCAGAACGGCCTGATGTTTTAAAACTGCCAGCGTCGCCAAAATATTTACTGTAGAAACACCAAATCGTACCGAAATTTTCAGTAAGTCCTTAGAGCAACGTTGATCTGTGTTTTGTTCTGATAGGAGTTACCGTTTTGTCATGCTAAGCCTAATTGTGAGACCGGTTTAGAGGCAGAAAATGGCTCTATTTCTCCACGTTTCTGTCTGTCTCAGCCTGCGGGGGCCCCTATCGCCGTGGTAACCTCTTTGATCCTCAGGCCAGGGCTCGTTAACTTCATAAACAATCCACCTGGCGCTCGTTTAAATGTTTATAAACACAGACACAGCTAAATCAGACTGACACAGGATGCAGCTACTAACTAACTACAACACACACACAGACTCTAGAGCCAGCTTCATGTGATTACAGTCACACACACACACACAAACACACACACACACACCTTCATGTGATTAAAACACAGTTAACGTGCAACAGAATTTAAACTTAAACCATGATTTAATCTGGTTTTAAAGTTAAACCTTGTTGGTGTCACACACACACACACACACACACACACACACAGACACACACACACACACACACACACACACACACACACACACACACACACACACACACACACAGGTAACCTAATGTGGTTACAGCTCCTCCATATCAGTGCTTATAGAAAGATGATCATGTGTCTGTCTGATCAGCTCTGTCTTGACCTTAAGATCGTGGGTTTGATTCCCATGTTGACAGAGATGGCACAACCCGCAGTAGCTCCCGTGGCCCATTCAAAATTTCCCGAGAGGAAATTTTCTAGTTAATGTTTACTACTCAAAGTTAGTTAATAAATTAAAAGTTGAATAATGTAATTAGTTATCATTATGTATGCATTACTCAGCGTTAGTTAACACATTAGTTTTCATATTAATGCTTAATAATGTACTAACTAACGTTATGTAAGGGACCCTTATTGTAAAGTGCTACCAAAATTAATTAATAATAAAATGAAACTGAGGCATTTAAAACTGCTATTCACTATCACTTCATCTCCTTGAATTGATGGATTTGGTAAATATGATTTTCTACAGTCAATTCTGAAATATATGTGACGAACCATATGAAATAGTTGATAAATGTGATAAATAATATCACTTGTTAAAATAAATTAATACGTTTTGTGAATTTATTTAGGTCTTAGGCTAAATGAATTGTTATAGCCTATCACTACTAGTATATTCACTTTGTCCCTTTGACGAGGGGATTAAAGTATCTATTTGGACTTTTACACCTTTATTCCTTATTTTCTTTTGTATAATAGTAGGTAGGTAGGGATATTGGGGGAGTTCTCACTAATTCAAGCTTCAAGATTACACCATAGTCTGGATTTTCTTAGCGACTTTGATGGAATACCCCCCTGAACTACATCAGGTGTAGGAGCAGTCTTCAGATTTTAAATTGTCATGTGGATAGATGGAGGAGG
The DNA here is from genome assembly GCF_045865225.1 of Trachurus japonicus. Lineage (NCBI taxonomy): Eukaryota > Metazoa > Chordata > Actinopteri > Carangiformes > Carangidae > Trachurus > Trachurus japonicus. Next base: position 38,166,132 of record NC_140916.1, read on the forward strand.
AGGAGGAATTCTTATCAGGGAGTTGAAAAATGTTGAGACTGCAGCAGTCATTAAAAGTAGCATTTTGTGTGAAATTTGGATAAAACCCTTGTGATATTAGTTTAATATAACTATTTAAACTGTTGTGTAATCTGTTAATTACAAACAAGTGAAAAATGTAAATGTTGCCTCTATGGCAGAGCTTTTAGGTAGGGCATGTTTCAGGTAGCTTTGAACCATTTTATAGCTATTGCACGTTTGCCCGTCTGTTGCCCAAGGTTTCTCCAATTTTTCCCTGTTAAAAGGGTTTTCTATGGAGTTTTTCTATGGAGTTGTTGGACAGAGGATGTTGTTATGATGCCATGTGAAGCCCTTTGAGACAAACTGTTTGTACAAATGGGCAATACAGATAAAATTAAAATAATTAAATAAATAAATAAAACCTAATATGCAGTGGGGGTTGAGCAATGTAGGTAGGCTTGGGCGGTAATACCGTATACTGCAGGTGTTTAAAAATAGCAACGGTATCAATTTCAATACCGTCATGAAAAAATGCAATGCACTTATATAGGAGATAAGGATTAAATATTAAATAAAAGTCATTTCATGTCTAAAATTGATTATATGTCCAGTGACACTTATGTGTGGTTGAATTTTCAGTTAGTTTTATATGTTTTAACCTACTTTTACCTCCCTCTTGACAAGAAAAAAAAAGTAGGGACCGGACTTGCCGTGCAGTGTAAAAGCAGTTTGACAGCGAGTGCTTGTCACGACTTCCTGTATCTGGTCCTTCAAAATAAAAGCCCTATAGCCTTTCATATACAGTTCAGTCATATTGATTTTGACTTAATTTTGACAAGACAGGGCTCCAGATGTTTGTTTGTTTTTTCCTGTGACCAATCGACCAATGAGATGTTGGTCTGCTAATGTTTAGCCCTAGTATTCAGTTTCTGAATGGTTAAGACACAAGCCAACGTTTGGTAATGACACTTACGTCATAATTTTTAATTAGTCACGGTAATACCGTATACCGTGGTAAAATGTGGAGGAAGTTTGACGGTATCAAAATTTGGATACCGCCCAAGCCTAATAGGTCAGTGTATCTTTTGGTCATTGGATTTTCTTTTGATGAATGGGAATTAAAAAACAAAAATCATTGGTTTATTCTATTTTCGTTTTGAAATATTAACTAAAATGTAAAAACAGTTTGATTTGCATGTTATATGTCACATGACAAAAAAATAAAGTCAGCAGTCAACAGAAACAAATAAACAGACCAAAAACCCTTTTTTTTTCATATTTTGTCACCCAGGTGTCATTTCCAAGGAAAGAGCTCCAATGAGCGCTATGGTACCTGTGTGTTTGTGGTTCTGTCAGATATGATTTCAGACATAGCAAAACGAGGCCTGACATCTACAGAAATCTGTACGCATATCAGACAAAAGTGGGGGCAGAGGAGGATTTTCTGCAACAAGTTTGAGGAGATTTTAAGCAAAAAAAATGGCAGAAGCTTGAGTCCCCAACGTACATCTGAGGTGGCAAAAGTTATAATGAAAGTATGAACCTGCTACAGTATATCTCAACTTTTCCCTTCTTCTACTCTCTTTGTTGTAAGTGTGCATGTGTGCGTATGAAGACTTTGTCCCCCACCAATTGGGGGGACAACCGGGTCTGTTGTCCCGGCCCAGGGCAGGAGGGGGCCCTCATTAAATTATGGAATACTGTTTCAAAATAGGCCTATTTGTGGAAAATATAGCTATGTAATATTTGAGTTGGGGGTGGTGGTGGTGGTGGTGGGGTCCTAAGATTATCTCGTCCCATCCCGGGCCCAGGCAAGACAATCAACTGGCCTGATATAGACCAGTCCGGCCAGCACTCTTGCCTTGTAAATTACAACTTCCAGTGCCAGAATGAGAAAAACGTTTGTTTTTTTGTTTCTGTCGTCTAGTGATTTTATTTTTGTTATATAAAATAGAACATGAAAATCAAACTGTTTTTAAATTTTAGTGAATTGTTCTTTGATACTCAAAAAGAAGAATGCTTTGTGTTTCAATTTTATTTTGTGTATTTCAAAATGAAAATCCAATAAACCAATCATTTTTTGTTTTTTAATTCCCATTCATCAAAAGAAAATCCAATGACCAAAAGATACACTGACCCTAGTAGATGGATAGACTGACAAATCTATTGCCCCATGAGGCCCAACCCTGTCCAAGTACTGTGTGTTGTAGGGTAGTAAGGTAAAGTAATGTGTGAAGTCCAGCTGAGTCACTCTGAAGCAGAGGGTGATGGGTCAGCAGTGTGTAGTGTGTGTACTGTGTGTAGTGTGTGTAGTGTGTGTACCTACCTCCTCTCTGGTCGACACCACACGCAGTTTGACAACTCCGTCTTTCAGCTCCTGTTCTCCCAGTATGGCCACCAGGGGGATCCCCGACTCCTCGCAGTGCTGCAGCTGACTCAGCAGTTTGGGATTCTTCTTGTACATCATCTCTGCCTACACACACACACACACACACACACACAGTCAGTCTTAACAGGTATGATTATCAACTCACAGTGCAAAAACCCCTACATTGAGATAAAAAAAGACCTTTAGTTCTACGCTACGGAGGCTCATTATGGGATTTCTTGGTTTCCCTCATCAAACTCATCAAATACACAATCCAACAACTCCACAACGCTCTGGTGGACAAGTTGTGAGCTGCACATTCACCACGCTATGAGATAATAACACAACGTTACCACACAGAGTTGTTTTAGAGGGAAATTCATGCAAAACCACTGATGCACGTTGCCTTCAGGGACAGTTTTTCATCAACAGTCTCTGTATTTCCCTCTACAACAACTCTGTGTGGTAACGTTGTGTTATTATCTCATAGCGTGGTGAATGTGCAGCTCACAACTTGTCCACCAGAGCGTTGTGGAGTTGTTGGATTGTGTATTTGATGAGTTTGATGATGAGGGAAACCAAGAAATCCCATAATGAGCCTCCATTAGTAGCGTAGCTCTGAGCAGCTCGCCGCTCTGCTCCGCCGTTCTAAAAATAGCTTGCACCGACAATTAAAGGTAACGAACCTACTGCTATGACTATAGGGATTATGGTAATGGGCCAATTTGCCAAAATATTGAACTATCCCTTTAAGATAAAAAGACCTTTAGTTCTGTTTTTCACATTTAAAGGGATAGTTCAACATTTTGGCAAATTGGCCCATTGCCATAATCCCTACAGTCATAGCAGTAGGTTCGTTACCTAAAAAAATACTACACACTGAGCCTTTAAACACTCACATACCTTAATATTAGCGTTCCAGAGCTCAGTGACCAGCTTGAGTCTCTCCTCCAGCAGGTTCTTCTGGGCCGACGCCACCATGATCTGAACCTCCGTGGTCCGGACCTTCTCTGCCGAGGCCTGAACCACCACACATCATTATACATCACTAATGATTCTAATATCAGTCCCTCCAGGAATTCGCGATGTTGCGATCACAACAATTAACGCAAATTCAGCCAATCCCCGCAAATTTTTGCGATCTTGCAATTTTGTACAATCACCGCAACTTTTCCGCAAATTGGACCAATCGTCGGTGCTTTCCGCGAGTTACGCAGCAGAGAGTAGCGAGTCTGGACGGAGCGGTGGTTGAAAGTGAGTCCACGGAGGAACAGCGTGGCTCGGCTGACCGCAAGAAACTTGATACAACGTGCACAAAGTGATAAGTAAAGGAACACAAGCTGAGTTGAACGTGTGTGAGTTGTCCTGGTTGACCACCCGAGGCTGTGCCCCCCCGCAGCACTCGCCGAGGGGGAATCCAGTGAGTGCGCCACTGCAGGGCCGGAGCAGAGCAGCCGGCGGCCAGGTGCCCCTTCCCCCATCCTAAGGCCCTGGACTTGAGTAGCCACCCTCCCCTTTTTATTCAAAGACTGGACCGTTTTAATGGCATTTTAAAACAGTTCTTTTACTACTACCATTTTTAAACAGACATTTTAATTAAAAGTAAAACAACTTTCAACTCTAATTTTCCTGTGCCTTTCTTAACAAGTGGGAAATTGCTGGTATAACAGGACCTCGCATTATTTTGTGACGTTTCAAAATTTTCAATTTTCCTTTGATTTTTAATTATTCAGAACAAAACTGCAACTTTTTTTTGCAACTTTCGCTGTCTCCCGCAATTTAATCGCAACAAAAGCGCTTAAAACCTCGCAACATTCACCGCAATTTTTTGAAAATGTGGCCGCAAAATCAGGCATTTTAGGCCGCAACAATCACAAAAAAAGCCCGCAAAATCCTAGAGGGACTGTAATATCAACACACCAATTGAAAAGGTGAGGCAAACATGACAGCATGATGTAGCAGAGCATCACCTCAGCCTTCTGCTCCATGATGGAGAAGACCCTCTCGATGCCGATGCTGACCCCGACACACGGTACTTTCCTGCCTTTGGGGTCGAACATGCCCACCAGGCCGTCGTAGCGCCCCCCCCCGGCCACGCTGCCCACGCTGACGCTCTCCTCTGCAGCCGGCGGAGGAGCTTCAGTGGAGGAGACCGAGACCGGGTCGGCACTCGACTGGGTCAGCACCGCTTCGTAAATGATCCCCGTGTAGTAGTCCAGACCACGAGCCAGACTGAGATCAAAAACCACCTGGGGAGGGAGAAGAAGCACAAGAAGTAAGGACAGGTGAAGATACCAGAGGGGAACAGTCACATTACCAGGGCCGTTGTATAGGGGAGAAAGGTGATGATAACTCTAGGGGCCCAGCGCCCAGTGGGGCCCATAAAAAACCCCAGTAGTCTAATCTTTGTATGACTGATTTATTCTGTGTAAGACCCTGACTAATACTCATAGTACACTGTAAAAACTCAACATCTTTCCAAGAATATTTGTCTTATTTCTTGTCCAAATGTCTCATTTCTAGTCAAAGCTAATCTCTTTCCACTTAAAATAAGACTCATCACCTAAAAATTAACTTGTTTTTAGATAATTTTCACTTAAATTCACAATAAATAGAAAAATCTGCCAGTGAAAGTAAGTTTTTTGTGCTTGTAATAAGGAAGAAAAACTTGCTCCACTATCATATTTTTTCTACTTATTCCAAGTGAAAATCTGCTTGAAAGGAGTAAAAAGTGTCTAAAAACAAGCTGCTTTTAATATGATGAGTCTTATTTTAAGTAGAATGAGATTTGTTTTGACTATCCAGAGACAATATAAAAATACAATATTCATTACAAAATTACCCGTTCCCCCTTGACAAAATTAAAAGTGTTGGGGACCACTCAAAAAGAGAGTTGTGAGACACCAACTAATAAAATCATGAATAAAAAAAATGCACATTATAGTACCATACAAACAAAACAAACAAAAACAAAACAAAACAATAGTTTTATGAACTGGAACTCATGAGAGACAGTCTTCTATTGAGGATGAGGTGGCAGGCTTTGGCACATTCGTTATATTAATGCAGTGTTTGCCAGCTAAAATTACACACAATTTATTCACATCATCATCAAGATCATTAAAATGAAAATAGAAGTTAGAAAGTGTACTAAATAGGTGTAGTATGTGACGGCTGCTCTCACCTTGTCAGTGACCTGGAACAGCTGCAGGTAGCTGAAGAGCAGCTTGATGTCAGAGAGACCGGCACACGCCTGCTTGCTCTTAGACATCTTCTGGTCCTGAAGGAGTTGTTCTGCCAAGTCCATCCCACCTTTCACACACATACAGCTCCACGTTTACACACTGTATAGCAGGTGGACTTGTTTTTGTGTCCAGCCGTGATAAACTCCACCTTGTTTTTGTTTCCATCCTCTATAATTACCTACCTAACCTCAACTGCTAACTGCGTTGATATATGCAATTACATCATCTACCTACCTGCTCCACTATGGAGGGGCTGTGACTATGGTGGGCCCAAACGAGACTCATCAATTAATGGGAAACACTGCTTTTGCGTGCATTTGAGCATGAAATATGTTAAGTTAAAGGAATACGCTAACATTTTTTGCCTCACTCCCGAGTCCATGACCAGCAGATAGACACCATTCTTTCGACTGTGCGTGCAGCAACAAGGGAGATAGAGCCGTATCACCCGTAATTAGCTTAGCTCAAACACTGGAAGTGTATGGGTAGTGTTAGCCTGCCTCCACCTAAAGTCGCTAATTAGCTTAGTTCAAACACTGGAAGTGTATGGGTAGTGTTAGCCTGCCTCCACCTAAAGTCGCTAATTAGCTTAGTTCAAACACTGGAAGTGTATGGGTAGTGTTAGCCTGCCTCCACCTAAAGTCGCTAATTAGCTTAGTTCAAACACTGGAAGTGTATAGGTAGTGTTAGCCTGCCTCCACCTAAAGTCATCAGAGAAACTCTTCAACAACTCTAAACGGACCGATCTTCGTCTCAGAGCTACAAAACTCTCCGGTAAGGCATCTTGAGCGGTCAAATGCCGCTAACGGGACGAGATCGGTCAAAACGGAGGGTTCAAGCAAAGACGCTTTATTTTGGTTCAAGCTAGCTACATCGAGGGTAGGTTAGCTTCCTATTTCAAAGTAAAAGCACAAATTCTATCGTCATGGTTTTCTGTATGTAAAGGGCAACGGGTGTCTTATTTTGTGGAAGTAACCGGAAGTGCGTTGGTCACAACGGCTAGCTTGAGTAGCGCCGAATTCGTCCGAACAAAATAGTAAACAGCTATTTAGACAAATTAACGACACACTGCTGATCTAAACGGCTACTTTCTCCCCTAAACATGTTTGAAATGTTGATAAAGTGATATATTTACAGAGTCTAGAGCTAAAATGAAATCAACTTCTGACTGCTGATTTCGGTTCGGGTAGGAGGCAGGCTAACACTACCCATATACTTCCAGTGTTTGAGCTAAGCTAATTAGCGGTGCTGGTCATGGACTCGGGAGTGAGGCAAGACACGAAAAAAAAAGGTTGGCGTATCCCTTTAAGTTGCCCATCCCTAGTCTAGATCTAACAAGCACCGACATCTCTGCCGACATCTACTATGTCTAGTGTGAATAATCAACATATATATATCAATACAATCAGTTAAAACACAATCATGATTCATATCCATACGCCACCAGACAGGCAACACAAGGCCGCTTCACGCTTCCTAAACCAAACACCAACTTTCTGAAGCACACAATAGAATACAGATCAATTAAAGCACGGCCAATAACTAAACTCACATACAAACTAAGATTCAAAAAGCAAATAAAAAAATATCTTGGAATTTCATATCTGTAAAATAACATACACACACATACACATGCACACACATGCACACACAAAGGGTCTTATGTAGGGTAATAGGGTCTCTTGTTGTCATTTTCATTTGTTTTACCCTCTTATTTTATTCTTTTTATTTTATTTTATAACTGCTGTACATCGGAGTTATCTTACACAGGTTCTTTGATGTGGATGATAATTGATTGTACAGATTTAATGTAAGATTTTGTTGACTTGTCTTTCATGTTGTGATTGCAGATTTATGTTTAAATATGTACTGGTTTTAACTGTTTAACCCCAGGAAGACTAGCGGCGTTCTAGAGCGCAGCTAAAGGGGATCCTAACAAATAAAACAAATAAAAAGAGGCGGCTCTCACCCTGCATACTGACATACTGCCCGATCTGGTCGGCAGCTTCCTCTGACAGGCCCTTCTCATTCACCATCTCCTTCTTCACATCCTCCCAGGCCATCTGCAGGAGGGAGGGGGGACAGGGTCAGACACACAGCAACCATCGATAAAGTAGAAAACACTGAGCACACAGCACTGTGTACAGATGTACAGTACCTACAGAAAATTATAAAACGGAAAGGTGAAATCCAGCGATCTGATTGGTTGTTAACCGTGGTATAATGAGCATATACCACGGCTACTATTCTAAAGCCTTATCACAGCGTAGGCTATCACTCCGCCTCAGGCACGTATGACTGGTATGAATGGAAGTTGTTGTCATGTATCCATGACAACGGACTGTTGCAGTCCGTAGCAACAGACAGTCGATGTTTTTACGATGTTAAAAATGTAGTAAAGTAGTGTAATTGACATGTTGAAGGTGAACTTTGACCTCCAGAGGGTTAACAATGGTAGAGGGGACTGAGCAGTGACAGAGCTACTTGGAGCTAACGTCTGGAGAGGTGGGACTAGTTTTTTCACAGTGGGGCTATTTTATTGGATAATATGTATTTCTGGTTGAATAAAACTATATAAATTGATTGCGTATCCGTCTTTCATATTGTCATTATTGGTAACCGTTTTATAAAAGCAATATATCACTCCAGTCCGTGGTCTATGCTCATTCTACCACTCTAAGGGGGAACAACGCCCCTTAGAGTGGTAGAATGAGCATAGACCACGGACTGGAGTGATATATTGCTTAATCATCATACCCCCTTGAAATAGCTCGACTGGAGGAACTGCGCAAATCAAAGTGCAAACCACCACCACCACGTACCTTGTCCAGTTTATCGACTGTGGAACAGATTGTTCGGAACTTGTCGTCGGGGACTCCACACACGGCGAACATCCCGTCGAGGATGCGTCTGTCGTTGACCTGCGAACGGAGGAGAGAGTCACAGTGGTTCAGCTCTCTGCTCAACATTTACAGGGTTTATACAGGAATCTTGAAGTTAATTTCAATACCTTTTTAAGACTTTTTCAAGACCTTCTCAATATTTTTTAATACCTCACTGCCACTTCAAGCTGTAACCATTTACATCAGTGACACTTTTAACTGAACAGTTTTAGTTTGTGATAAAGACTATAGACCACTATGATACAACATAATTCAAAAAAGGCTGGATAATAAATCAAAGGCAAAGTTCATCCAAAAAAAAACATTGCTCAACTCTCAAAAATACAAAAACAACAATCTTCTTTTTTTTTTTCATGAACCGGTTCATCTTTGTTTTTTAATAAACCAAATAAATTCACACACTTCCGCAATGTTTTTTACAACTCAAACTCTTGGACGGCTAATTCAGAAAAAATACCTTCAATATTTAAGACTTTATAAAGTCGTGAAAAGACTTTTTTTTTTTTTTTAATCAATTATTTATTGTTTTTTTTTTACAGACAACTGATAGGGCATGAAAGGAAACACAATCGGTGGGGTAGCATAATGAAATACTGCCTTTGTTATCTTCGTTTTACCCCATTAATCCCCTTCCCCCCACCCTCCTCCCGAAGAAATCTGAAGACTGACATTGAAAACTACATGATAATATATAATATATTTTTAAAAAATCCAAATTAAATATTATATTTTTTATGCCTGTGTTCCAACATTTTTCAGTGCCGATACTTCTTTCAGTGTCAATACAACTTTTATTACAATGCCAAATTTTATTTTCAATGCCAAAAATTTTTATTACAATGCCAAATTCTGTTTTCAATGCCAACTTTTAATGTCAGGGAAATAGCTCCATAATAAAAAGCCAAATAAGTTACATACTGGGGCTTTAACAAAAAAAAAAAACAGCAAATTTGTTTAATGGGATCTTAAAAGTCAAGACAAACCTTGATACGGAAGTCTCCAAGGTCCAGCTCACTGAGGATCTCATGGACGATCTTTAGACACTCAGCATCTGGAATCATGGCGTCATACTGCCCTGCAATGTCGAAATCCTGACACAGACAGACACACACAAATGAACTGATGTAAAGCAGTAGTAGTAGCGTTGTGTTGTGTTGTAAAACCAAGCCATGATGTTCCTTAAGATCCAATACAAACAACTATCCGTGTTTGTGAGAGTTCTATTCAAATATAATAGTTGCAAAGTTACTACGTAGAGATTTCTAAAAAAGCAAAAGCTCCAAAATGCAAACAAGCTGTCATTTATATCATAGGAAATGGGAATTTGGAGTAATGGTAACATTTATGTTATTTCAGGCTGCACTGGCAGGGCCGTTGTATAGGGGAGAAAGGTGATGATAACTCTAGGGGCCCAGCGCCCAGTGGGGCCCATAAAAAACCCCAGTAGTCTAATCTTTGTATGACTGATTTATTCTGCGTAAGACCCTGACTAATACTCATAGTACACTGTAAAAACTCTACATCTTTCCAAGAATATTTGTCTTATTTCTTGTCCAAATGTCTCATTTCTAGTCAAAGCTAATCTCTTTCCACTTAAAATAAGACTTATAACCTAAAAATTAACTTGTTTTTAGATCATTTTCACTTGTTTCACACAAATTTTCACTTGAAATAAGTAGAAAAATCTGCCAGTGAAAACATGTTTTTTGTGCTTGCGATAAGGAAGAAAAACTTGTTCCACTATCAGATTTTTTCTACTTATTCCAAGTGAAAATCTGCTTAAAAGAAGTAAAAAGTGTCTAAAAACAAGCTGCTTTTAATATGATGTGTCTTATTTTAAGTATAATGAGATTTGTTTTGACTAGAAATGACATTTTGACTAGAAATAAGACAAATATTCTTGGTAAGATACTTGAGTTTTTGCAGTGTAATGCTGCATTAGCATCAAAACAAGGTAGGCTAAATAAAAAATGATAATACATACGTAGTCTAAGAAAAAAAACGGAAAAGTTAGGGGGAGGGGCCCACTTTAGTATTCTTTAAGGGGGCCCAGAATTCCTAGCAACGGCCCTGCTGCACTGGCAGGTAATTGTAAATTCTCTAGAATAAAAACAGATACAAAGGGGTTGCCATGAAGACAGTTATATAGAGTATGATGGCAGATGTTGAGCAACACCCTAGTCAGGGAATTAAATAGTTCCTCAACTGCAAAGGAATTCAAATTACAAGAAGAGGACAGGTTACAATCAAACCACACTGATACACCACAGGGAGAAATATGTGTCAGTGACTCACACACTGGTAAAACTCTCGGTAGCGTCCACGTGTCATGGCAGGGTTGTCACGACGATAGACCTTTGCGATGTGGTAGCGCTTGATGTTGGTTATTTTGTTCATTGCAAGGTAACGGGCAAAGGGAACCTGAAGGATGTCGGGTCAAGGACAACAAAGCATTCATTCACTGCTCTGGAAGGAAACTCAGGCTCAAACACCAGTGGGATTTATACAGTAGGGATGTCATTTAATAAGATTTCACTGATAAGAATGGCATTATCAATTCTGCTTATCATTCTAATTTATCGATTTCATGATTGATTGGGTTAGAGAGCACTACTGTGTGTTTTCTGTCATACTTCCACTGTTCTATCTAATAAAGGCAAAAATGACAAAAAAAACTGCTCCAAATAGCAGTAAGGTACCACGGAGTATTAGGGCCACATTGACAAAGAAAAAAATCACAAAACTCCGACTTTATTCTGGTAATGTTATGACTTTTTTCTCGTAGGAAATGTACGACTTTATTCTTGTAAATTTACTACTTTATTCTTGTAAATTTACAACTTTATTCTCGTAAATTTACAACTTTATTCTCGTAATGTTATGACTTTTTTCTCGTAGGAAATGTACGACTTTATTCTTGTAAATTTACGACTTTATTCTCGTAAATTTACGACTTTATTCTCGTAATGTTATGACTTTTTTCTCGTAGGAAATGTACGACTTTATTCTCATAAATTTACGACTTTATTCTCGTAAATTTACAACTTTATTCTCGTAAATTTACAACTTTTTTCTCATAGGAAATGTACGACTTTATTCTCGTAAATATTCTCGTAAATGTACGACTTTATTCTCATAAATGTACGACTTTATTCTCGTAATGTTATGACTTTTTTCTCGTAGGAAATGTACGACTTTATTCCCGTAAATGTACGACTTTATTCTCGTAAATTTACGACTTTATTCTTGTAATGTTATGACTTTATTCTCGTAAATGTACGACTTTATTCTCGTAATGTTATGACTTTTTTCTCGTAGGAAATGTACGACTTTATTCTCATAAATGTACGACTTTATTCTTGTAAATTTACGACTTTATTCTCGTAAATTTACGACTTTATTCTCGTAAATGTACGACTTTATTCTCGTAAATTTACAACTTTATTCTCGTAATGTTATGACTTTTTTCTCGTAGGAAATGTACGACTTTATTCTCATAAATGTACGACTTTATTCTCGTAAATTTACGACTTAATTCTCGTAATGTTATGACTTTTTTCCTCATAGGAAATGTACGACTTTATTCTCGTAAATTTACGACTTTATTCTCGTAATGTTATGACTTTTTTCCTCATAGGAAATGTACGACTTTATTCTCATAAATGTATGACTTTATTCTCGTAAATTTACGACTTTATTCCCGTAATGTTATGACTTTTTTCTCATGGGAAATGTACGACTTTATTCTCATAAATGTACGACTTTATTCTCATAATGTTATGACTTTTTTCTCGTAGGAAATGTACGACTTTATTCTCGTAAATATTCTCGTAAATGTACGACTTTATTCTCGTAAATGTACGACTTTATTCTCGTAAATATTCTCGTAAATGTACGACTTTATTCTCGTAAATGTACGACTTTATTCTCGAAGTCTGTGTTTAGTTTTTTTCCTCAATGTGGCCCTAACACTGTCGTTACTGAGGCAACAAGGTGAAGCTGATCGAGGATACAGTCAGGTCGTATCTGAGGGACAGCAGCTCTCCGCCTTGGTCTTTCAGGTCGTAGATGAGCTTGGAGTCTTCTCCGTACTTGCCCGTCAGCGTCTCCTGCAAACCAGCATCAGACGGTTATGACCTTTTCACGACCAGCTAACACGTGATGAGGCTGAGAACTGCTGCTGCTGAAGACGTACTGTACCTTAAGCTCAAACACGGGCGTGTCGATGGTCTCGGCCCCGTGGCGTTTGAAGCACCGGACGATGGTGTTGAACACCTTCTCTCTGATGGCCATCTGCTTGGGGCTGTAGTCCCTGGTTCCCTGACAGAGAAAGACATGTGCCATGATTCCCTTTATTGTGCGTCTTTGTTTTTTTTATTATTAAAGGGATAGTAGCATTTTTTTAAAAGTGGGGTTGTATGATCTACAAATAGCCCCTAAGTACTTTAATTGCAGTAGAAGACTCTCTGCACTCCTCCCGTTAGCAACGCCAGCCCATAATAGCCCTGCCCAGAGATTTACAACATACAGTGTTGTGAACAGACCCAAAGAAACGGCCTATTTTCACGGCCTAAAAGAGGTTTTACCTGAAAAAAAATACACAGTTCCATTGTTCGCTATAATATAATTTTTTCCAGCCCTTCAAAGTGCAGGAAAAACACAGTTTTTATTTGGACCTAACCAACTGCTGATCGGCGGGCGCTAACCCTGGGCGGAGGGATACGTGAGTTGGTTAGGTCCAAATAAAAAGTGTGTTTTTCCTGCACTTTGAAGGGCTGGAAAAAATTATATTATAGCGAACAATGGAACTAAAACCTCTTTTAGGCCGTGAAAATAGGCCGTTTCTTTGGGTCTGTTCACAACACTGTATGTTGTAAATCTCTGGGCAGGGCTATTATGGGCTGGCGTTGCTAACGGGAGGAGTGCAGAAAGTCTTCTACTGCAATTAAAGTACTTAGGGGCTATTTGTAGATCATACAACCCCACTTTAAAAAAATGATACTATCCCTTTAAGCTGTTTAAAATGGAGCGATTTCTTCTTTAAAGTCAAAAATAATATAAAATACAACAAGTGTCACTTTCTCGTTAACTGAGGATCAAACTGTGACGGCTGAGATGAAGGACTTGTATATGTTGTAACCGTGCTTGGTCAGCTATCACCAGTGCCAGTAGGCTAATCTAACTAGCACATTTACACAGTTTATCCTTCCTGCAGACACTCTGAACAGAGGTGATGGAGTCTCTGTTTGGTAACAGCTCATGTATTAATCTGAGATCTGACGAAAGCTTCTGCTATAACAGAAGACAAATTGTAACTGAGATTCTCTTTGAATCTGTGTCTTTTTGTTCTGAATGATCAGATGTTTGATGCTTTATTGATCCCAAGCTGGGAAACTACTATTATTAATTCACTAAAAGGCCTTAGGCTGCTTGCTTTGTGTCTCTGAAACTCAGCTTTTATGTACTTGAGATGGGGGGGGGGGTGTACAAGTCCCTGTTCTATGAAAACTAAGTATCAACATTTCATTTGGATTAACGTGTTTAACCATGTAGGTACTGGGATGTAATGCCAGGAAGAAGTTGATGAAAACAGATTTTAACATTCTCTATGTGTAGCCGAGAGTTTGTGTGTGAATAAATGAGACTCACCTTTGCCGTCTTGAGGACAAACTGGTGTTTTCCATCATCTCCTCCTAAACGAGCCTTCAGCTCCAGCAGTTTGGCTACTTCTTCATCGATCTTCAATACACACACACACACACAGACAAGAAGATAAGAACTTTGTTAACATGGAACATGCCGATGTGTGAACATGGTACACCAGTCATAAAATACATTTGAAATCCAAACTGTGATCATTTATACATACATACATACTAATGGAGCATGGGATAGGGACATATGACATCCTGCTGAGAGCTGGTTATGAAGACCGTTATTATAAGAATAGAATAGGTACTTTTATTGTCATTCAAAATACACAGTGTGCATAAAACAAAATTTCGTTTCACTGACTCTTGGCACAAACAGAAAATATATATGTATATATATAAATAGATTAAAAACAAGACAAGTGAGGTTGATCGGTCAATAAAGTGCTCTGTATGCATATGTGCAAAAAGAATAACTATTTTTATATTTAAAAGGATCACAGTTAAAATGTTAAACATGTTGAAAGTGGCATGTGCAAAAGTTAAGAATTCAGCCGAATTCAGCCGATAACAAAGAGCACATGGAGATTAACGTATTAAAAGAAATGATTTTCCAACAAAGTAAAGATAGATGGGCATTAGATATTTGGGGTAAACCAAAGCTGTGTACTTAACTGTGAAATAAAACAGGTATTTGGCCCAGAAAACTATGTTTTGTATAATTTGTCTAAAAAGAAAAGATCCCTGAGAGCTGGTTTGGTCTTCATATTGAGACAGGCAGATATGTCGGCACAGCAGAAAACCATAGAATTTGAAATTTATGTGACATCCAAGAGGTGGAGAATGAAATTCATTTTGTGTTCTACTGTCCTTTCTATGACTCTATAAGACAGACTAGACGGGATGTACCCAAAAAGTGAAAGTAAGGAGCATTTATGGGTACAAGTCGGGAACCGGCCTACTTTACATATTTCAAGGGTGCTGAATCCAAAAAACTGGTACCCAAGCGAAATTGTGAGTTTTTGACCTTCTAATTTGCATATCAAAATGGCCGCCAAATTGCCTATCTTGCTCAGTTGTTGGACCATTTTCCCCAAGTTTTTTTATAAGTAGGCAATCAAAGATGAGGAAATTAAGTTTCTAGATCTATGGTCTAGGGTCAGAGCAAGTATATAGTGTAGGCTCACTGCTTTTTTTATTGCAACCGTCTTACAATTTAGAGAACAAATGCTTAATTTGCATAAAAAACATGAAATCTCAGACAACTTGCAATGGATCTTTTTCTTTGTTATCATATAATATGGTGTACATCATATGTCATATCAACAGGGAGAATTTCAGAGTAACATTTATTGAATATTTATGTCCACTTTAAAAGTGACACATACTAAATGCTTAATTCCACCTTAGAAGTTATACATTTGCATGTATAAAAAAGCAGTGAGCCTACACTATATCCTTGCTCTGACCCTTGACTATCGATCTAGAAACTTTATTTCCTCATCTTGATTGCCCACTTACAAAAAAAACTAGGGGGAAATGGTCCAATGACTGTGCAAGATGGGCTTTGGTGGCCATTTCGATATGCAAATTAGAAGGTCAAAAACTCAAAATTTTGCTTGGGTACCGTTTTTTTTGGACTCAACACCCTTGAAATATGTAAGGTAGGCCGGTTCCCAACTTGTACCCAGAAATGCTCCTTACCTCTTATAGAAGGCCTTTTTTCTGAAATCTGTCTAGACTAAGACACAAATAGTTTAGTAAGTTAGATCCAAATAAGGAATGTGTGTGGTTGGACGATGCTGAGAAGCTAAAACATCTTTTTCAGTTGAATATATTTACATTTTCTTTATTTCTTGAAAAGGCTTGAGCAATGAGATGAAGAGCGATATATAGTTGAGTACTGAAAGTAATCTGAAATTGTTTATTTATGTCACATACATAAACGCACAACAAGAAGGAGCTTTCGTGTCCCTATCTGTGGAGCTAAACTATGGAACAGTTTGAATGTGGGGTTAAAAGAACGTCCAAACATAATCCAGTTCAAAAAGAAATACAAAGAAATTATTCTCAGTATAGAAATGAGGGTGTCTGACAACCACAAGGTGCTTATTATTATTATTTATTTGGGTATTATTTACCGACTTAGTTTATTTATTGCTCGGTTCATGTTACTTTCAGTTTGTCTTTGTATGTATGAATGTGTTTGTATATGTTTTTATATGTATATGACTATATAGAGAGATAAAGATTAGTAATCATATGTTAGAATAAATCTATATGTATATAAATATAATAATATATTAGAATAAATCCAGTTAAATAACTCATAAATTAATTTACTGTATAGATTATAATGACTAGATAACTTGATAGATAATTTATGAATAAGGGGTGGGAGTAAATAAGTTTTACTTCTTCTCACTCCTTTTCGGATATGAACAAACAAACAAACAAACAAACAAACAAAAATCTAATTACCTTTATTTTCAATTATTTTATTTTAGTTTATTTTGTTCATATGTTGTCTTTGCAAAGTTTTTATTTGTTATGTTTGTCCATTTTTGTATTATGTTTTATTTCTTTTAACATGTCCGAAATAAACTTAAAGGGACAACCAGGAGTTTCTATTCGGTTATAAAAAAGTCTGATATGAATGTGGATGAATCTCCGTTACCACTTGTTAATGGTCCATTTTAGATAAATCTATGGTTTTGTCTCTATGGTTATTTTGTTATTATTAGTGGTGGTGGAAATGCTGGGCGAGCCGACCAGCGTTTCTTTACTTTCGGTTTCGTGGCGAGTCATGAGAATAACGCCGCCGTATGAATCTCCGTTTATGGTGGGAACTACGACGGTATGTGATCGTCTTCCAACCTCTGACTTTAATTCTTGATGAATGAAAACATGAGTCTGTCTTGCGCCGGTCAAAGAATTTCACGGTGCGGAGGCTCATAAATGTAGTGTGGAAACACTTCACTTTAACAAAACTCCTCGTTGTCCCTTTAAACTAAACTAAACTAAACTAAACTAAACTAAACACCTGTGTGGCAGGTAACACCAACAGGAAGGACTGTCTAGTCTTTGTTTTCTTGTATTTGTCATTAGATGTGTCTTGTAATCCCATATGGGATGGGCCACAGTGGTGGCATGACACGAAAATAAGAATTCATTCATTCATTCATTCATTCATTCTTTTAGTTTAGTTAATTTAGATCCCCATTAGCTTTTGCCACGCAGCAGCAGCAGCAGCAGCAGCTATATTCTTCCTGGGGTCTTTCCATCATAATAAATGACAAATACAAACCATTAACACACAACACATTAATACATAAAACAAAAATACATACAGAAAACACATACTCAATACATACACATACAAAACAAAACATCCAAGACAAACACTTAACATAATGTTACCCGCTCCTACATTAAATCACTACACAACAAGGATACCAGGACCCAATTTACAAATATAGGCTACTAATGGTCAAAATTGCGATCAAAATAATAATCTCTTAGTTTCATTTTAAAACTAACCATGTTTCTTTGTTGTATGACATAATTCTAAAGGGCATTCCACTCCTTCATAGCTCTATATAATACTGTACCTTGAGAGAGTGCCCTGGGTAAAATAAAATAACCTCCAGCAGCATGTCGAGTTTCGAGTTCATTTATACATACAGTATGTTCACAGCACAGAGGCTTACCTGAGCCACAGTGATCCCAGAAAAAGAGTGCAAAGTTTGGACACGTGTTGTGGCCCGAAAGCCCATCAGACCCGAGCAGGCACGAACACACAGCGTGGCCAGCATGTCAATACACAGCACAAAAATGGAATGGGAAAAGAAAAAAAAAAAAAAAAAAAGCCAAAAATTGGAGGATCAAAAGTTCAGCAAGGCATCATGGGAACATTATGTTTCAATTGTAATGTCCACAGCAGCCGGACGCAGGGAGTTGAAGGAGAGTTGTGCAGTTTCATCCAGACGAAGGTGAAGGTGATGAGGAGGAGGATGAGGAGGAGGAAGAGGAGCCATCCAATCCACAGCCAGGCAGGAAGAACAGGAGAAAATTGGTAACTAAGCAACCCTAGCACTAGCCGAGGGGGGCGGGGCATGATGCACCATCATCATCATCATCATCATCATCATCATCACAGCGTGGAGGATAGAACATGAGATGTACCAAGTCAATCAAAGGGGTTTCCCCAACGCAGCTCGTACAGCAAACACACAGGGACAGACAAAAACATGCACTCACTGCACACACACACACACACACACACACACAGGCCTATGGACAGACTGAAAGAGACTAATAAGTGTCCTATATCTAACTAACTTAAAGGGATAGTAGCATTTTTTTTTAAAGTGGGGTTGTATGATCTACAAATAGCCCCTAACTACATTAATTGCAGTAGAAGACTCTCTACACTCCTCCCGTTAGCAACGCCAGCCCATAATAGCCCTGCCCAGAGGTTTACAACATACAGTGTTGTGAACAGACCCAAAGAAACGGCCTATTTAAAAAAATACACAGTTCCATTGTTCGCTATAATATAATTTTTTCCAGCCCTTCAAAGTGCAGGAAAAACACAGTTTTTATTTGGACCTAACCAACTGCTGATCGGCGGGCGCTAACCCTGGGCGGAGGGATACGTGAGTTGGTTATAGGTCCAAATAAAAACTGTGTTTTTCCTGCACTTTGAAGGGCTGGAAAAAATTATATTATAGCGAACAATGGAACTGTGTATTTTTTTTCAGGTAAAACCTCTTTTAGGCCGTGAAAATAGGCCGTTTCTTTGGGTCTGTTCACAACACTGTATGTTGTAAATCTCTGGGCAGGGCTATTATGGGCTGGCGTTACTAACGGGAGGAGTGCAGAGAGTCTTCTACTGCAATTAAAGTATTTAGAAGCTATTTGGAGATCATACAACCCCACTTTAAAAAAATGCTACTATCCCTTTAAAATGAATGAGTAGCCTAATATTCTGATCAGAGGGGTGAATAGGCTATATTTAGAATCTGGTGCTATCAGACCTCACATAATAATACTAACACTATTACTGAGTGTTATTTTTGTTATTAATATTGTCATTGTTATTCTTATTCCTCCTTTCTACTTTCTTGCTCTATTGAACACCGTCTGTGGTCATCAGCTTATTGCATCATCTGTACTGTGTGCTGTGCTCACGTTGTAGTGACAGGTTGAGTTCCGTCGTGTCACCAATACAATAATACAACACCTCTCCTCTGTTATTATTACAGTCTTCTATTATTATGGGCTGTATCAGTGGCTTTGCTAACTGCTAACGTCCTGTCCATTATTACACAGTGTTCTCATTAGCTTAGCTTAGCTTAGCTGTGCTGTGTAGTATGAATGAGCTTCGGGCTAAGTGGCTAGCAGCTGTTAACATGTCTGTCTGCCGGTAAAGACTAGAAAAGAGAAGAGGACTGACTGACCTGGTCTTTGCTCGCCTTCTCTGTCTTCAGCTTCCGCACCACTTCGCCCTGAACTTTAATGGCTTCTTGTATCTGAGCCTTGTTGTCCTCCATTGGTTTACAGTTACAGTAGTAATGTGTCTGAGCTGTTCAAACATCCATCCACCCGGTGAAACCGACGCACAGAGAGAGGCTGCGGAAGCGGAAGTACGTCATACTTCTTTTGTTTTTTGTTTTTTTTATAAACTTTATTTACACAAAGTAGTGTACAAGGCAACTGTGGGAAAATAACAAAAGAAAAGAAAAAAACATAATGACAATAGTGCATGAATCAAATAAAGAGAGCAACAGAGAGAAAATAAATAAATTAAAATAAATCAAATTCATTACATAGGTAAGGCTAAAGTTTTTAAAGCTTTGGAGTTTTTGCAAAAATTAAGTGTGTCCACTAGGTCCAGATATGATTCACAGTAAGAGATGAAGATAAAAACGTTGGGTTTTTGTTTTGTAAATTTGCTGGTGTGTAGCCTATATGGAATTTTGCTAATAGAATAAAAAGGTTGATAATAAATAATTTCTTTGTGGGTATTTTCTTATCAAAAAGACCAAATAAAATAAATTCAATTTTGATAAAATAAAAAAAATAAAAAAATACTTGAACTGCAGTTGTTACATTACTGCCATCTTCTGGTCTCCAGAAGGCCGGACCCAGACCCAGACCACCACCACGCTGGTCCCGTTATTCCAGCTGCGCTGCACTGCACTGTGCTCTCTCATTCTCATCTTCCACCATGCTGCTACACTTCTTCATTCTCTGCAGTGCTAGTCCAGAAATTTTAGGCCAAAAAAGGGGTCAACGTTGAACAAATTGCAACAAAAGCAAACTCAACTGATTTTGTGTCCTCAACATGTCCTGAGTGAGGGGGAAAAAGCCCAGAAGAATCCCATTAGGAGAAAGTTTAGAAAAAGACCCAAATACAGCCTATCCCAAATACGCCTATTAATTATTTTTCTCACGTGAATAGGGTAAAAAATTTAACCTTTAGATATCTCCATGAAAATTGATTGAGTTGATTACTTACATTAAGACAAACAAAAAATGTATTACAAGTTTTTTGAAATTCTTTGTTAACATGAGTACATTTGCATAAATTTGCATAAATTCCACCATTTTGACGGCATATGTATATATATATAAAGGTGATGTGTTGGTACCAGCATGAAAACTGGAATGAGTTGACTCCAGAGGTTCATAAAGGGACCTATGTTTACTTTCACTTTCGTCAGCTTACCAACTGTAGCTTTAATGAGCGAGGGCGCTAGGCTACCATGTAAAATGAGGACTTCCCAAAGCGACGGATTCAAATCCAGTCCACGTCCTTTGCTGCAAGTCCTTCCATCTCTCCACCCCCCTTTCACAAATATCTCTCTATCTATCATTAAAGGAGAAAATGCCAAGTATTTTTTTTTGTTTTGTTTTTTTAAATAACTGTTCAATCAAAACAACCATCAAAAGATAAGTGTCCTTCTCCTTAAGATAGGAGGTGGAGCATGTCATACCTGCTCTACTAAGGATGTGGCTGTCTTGAAAAATTGCAGTCATTTTGAAATTTAAAGTGTTTTCTTGTCGGTTGACCGATGGAGTCAACTCATTCCAGTTTTCATGCTGGTACCACCACAGCACCTTCATATATACATGTGCCGTCAAAACGGTGGAATTTATGCAAATTTGCTCATGTTAACTTAAAAAAAACTTGTGATACATTTTTTGTTTATGAGTGCCAACCACGTAATTTCTCGTTTTTCGTTCCCATGCGTTGAGTGCCAAAAACGAAATTTTTCGTTTTTTGCTTTTTTTTTAAATTATGAAAATAGACACTTTAATACACATTATATGTAAATTTGGGGACTCTACGACGAGGAGAACTGAAATAGATGACGATCAAAGTCACATGACAGCTCATGAACTGGAAGTTTTTATCATAACTCAGCTTCTGCAAACGGAGTTCTGCATGCAGATGCAGCAGCTGCTCCGCTGCTGCTCTGCTCTCACCCGCGAGGCTGCAGCAGCTGGGAGCTGAACCAGGAAGCTCTCAGCCCACTGTCCCGCCCGGTCTTCATCTGGAGCAACACCGTGTCCTCCCCAAAGTCCTCCCGCGGTAAAATCTGATGGTCTCTGGACCAAAGCAGACCGCACCACCGACCCGTACCACAGACGGACCGCGACCACCGGCGGGACCGGTGTTCGCGAGCCGCTGTGGCCGGCAGAGCCTCACGTTCCGCGGCGAGAGGCTGTGACACGGCACGGTGCGTCTGTGTTATTGCTGTTTAGTGGCGCCCCCCCCGCCCCCGATGGTGGTTTTGTGAATAGAACAACAATTGTTGTGTATATTTATCTTATACGAGCCCTTTGATCCAGAAATGCGAGTGTGAGAAGAGCGACAGACACAAACAGCGCACCTTTCATAAAAGACGCTCTATCTCCTTTTCTAGAAAAAAAGGAGGGATTTTGGTGAAACCCAGCCATGTTTAGCTTGACTTTTCTCAGGAACGGAGGCACGTAGAAACAAACGGTTTGTGGCCATTTGAAGGATAAAGTTAAACCTTTCAAATGAGCTACAGTATGTGTTGGTGGCAATAATATAGAATACACTATGGCTCTAAAATAAAAAGTCAAATATGGTCTAATTTGCCGGTACACTTGACTAAAACTTTGGAAAGGAGCGCGGCACTCAATGAGTTAATGTAAGTAATCAACTCAGTAATTTTCATGGAGATATCTAAAGGTTAAAAATGTTACCCTATTCAGGTGAGAAAAATAATTAATAGGCGTATAAATGGGATATGTTTGGGTCTTTTTCTAAACTTTCCCCTAATGGGATTCTTCTGGGCTTTTTTTCCCTCACTCAGGACATGTTGAGGATACAAAACCAGTTGTGTTTGCTTCTGTTGCAATTTGTTCAACCTTTTTTCATAAAATGACTGGACTATGGGCCATTACAGGCAGTAGCCTACAAGAAAGGTTATGTTATGCCAGGGCCGGCTCTAGCCATTTTGGTGCTCCATTGGCACGGCCTTTGCTAGGAATTCTGGGCCCCCTGAAAGAATACTAAAGTGGGCCCCAGTCCCCCGACTTTTCCACTTTTTTTCTTAGACTACGTATGTATTATCATTTTTTATTTACTTTGTTTTGATGCTAATGCAGCATTACTATTAGTCAGGGTCTTATGCAGAATAAATTAGTCATACAAAGATTAGACTACTGGGGTTTTTTATGGGCCCCACTGGGCGCTGGGCCCCTAGAGTTATCATCACCTTTCTCCCCTATACAACGGCCCTGTCTATTGGCGATTAAAGCTCCAGTTGGTAAGTTGACGAAAGTGAAAGTAAACTCCGCGACTTCGTCGGAAATTTCAAGACAATACTCCGTCAGGTCCCTTTATGAACCTCTGCCAAGCGCCCCACACACACACAGACACACACAAAGTAGCCATAAACACACCCACAGAAGATGTACCGTATCCATAGCAGAGCGATATCTATCGCTCTGATCCATAGCACGACGTGTAGGAGCGGCGATTGGCTGCTCCTCCTGCTCCCTCTACCTGACTGGTGGAGAATCGTCGGTCGCGGTGGATTTTGGCAAATACGATTACAGGCTGTAGGTGGAGCCAGAGGAGTTGGATTTTGTCCTAAATTACTCATTTAATGTCTGACCATCAGAATATAGTGACAGTTCCAGCAAATATGACTGAATAATTGTTACCAACTGAAGCTTTAAGAGGATGATCGACAGTGTTTTTGTTTTTTTTTTCTTTCTGGCTGCCCCCACTGTGCTGCGGCTCATCCACACCAGAACAACAGACAGAGCGCTCCTCTAGGTCGTCTGAAGCACACGTGAAGCACACGTCGCACTCAAAGTTTGTTCTGACTTTCTATCACAGGGACTGCACAGTAAGTGTAAGTCCTCTCATGTTTGCTGTGAAACATGGCTGAAGGCACGAGGGGAAGTGTGCACGTGTTGACAAGCTCCCGTGAGTTGATTTGACAGTAGCTAAAAAAGAAGAATCGGCCAAAGTTCTTGTTATCGGTTAACAGTTTGTTGTGAGCATAAGTCCAAACAAATATTATTTAGTTCCTAAAAATAATTTGGCATTGTTGAGCATCTGTGTCTGCAATAGTGACTGTCTGACAGAGCTGGCTAATAAAATAGGACTCTTTTGGCCCAATCCCATTTCTCTTTTTTACCCCTACCCCTTGCCCCTCGCCCCTTGGACACCTTGAGCTACAAAGGTGTAGAGGTTGAAAGTCAACCCCTATGAATTGGGACACCCCTTCAACAATCACATACGTCATTACATAGTCTCCACTGGCTTTTACGTAAGCAGATGCCGCGAGCTTTTGCCAGAAATCCAATCGCCTTGTACCATATAACTTAATGAAATAAAATAAAACTTAATGCAGGCTGATTGGTTCATTGTAAAGCATTTATTTATTTTTGTAAATGTGGTGATTAATGTACGTAGGTTACAGAGCGCTGCTCTTCTATCCAAGAACATGAAGCTTCACTTTTCATGTTTGTTGAGCTGAGCTGCAGGCCACACCCTCCCTGCCTGGGTGCTTCAGGTCTGGGTGTGACTCCCAGCCCAGGGGAGATGATTGATTGCACCAGGTGAAGTTGATTTAGTGATCACAGGAGTCAGATAAGGCACTCTGAGGATGGTGAGGTGTGTGACGATGTGTGGAGACATGGAAATGGACATGAAGAAGTGACGCAGGACTAAATGCTTGTTTCAAACGAGGAAGAAGGAGCCAGTGAGCTTTTGTTTGTGTGGATTTTAGTATTTAGTGGGTCATGCAGTTAAATTCATGTTAAAATGTGTGTATTTAAAAGTAGTAAATCATGGTATCAAACTCAGGTAAAATGTCAATTAATAAATCATGTTAAAAATGTCATATATTTGAAATTATGTAGGTTTAAAAAGAGTTTAAAATGTAATATATTTTAAAAGACTTTAAAAGGTTAAAAAGTTAAAAGTATGGATTGTGCGTGTTTATAGGAGGTTAAAGCTGCTAAGGTTAAAATTATCATTGAGAGTGATAATGTCTTTATTTCATTTTGGTTGCTTTAAATATGGGTTTTGGTTCTACATATTCTTCAGATTAATTTCTAGTTGTTTAAGATTAAGGTTAAAATCAATTATTTGATCTTGTGTTATGTTGATTTATTATTTTTTCTTGATCTATTTGTGTTTGTGTTTAAGGGTTTTCACCTGCTTTTGGCCATGACAACTCTTCAAAGTCCAGTTAAAATCTTCTGAAGCAAGCTGCCCTTTCAAGTGGGGGAAACTTGACAATGCTACTGCCACAATTGTCAGATTTCATCAATGAGACCAACATTTAAATGCTAAAAAGAATTTAACCAGCCGGTAGTGAACCTCTAAAAAGCTGCGGGTAAATTAATTAGCGATGGCCTTCTCTCCCGGGATGACGACATAGTTTGGCCGGCGGAGCAGCTCTGCAGACCGGCTGCTGCCTCTGTGAGGAGCCGCTTCCTCCTGGAGCTTCACTTCTCCCAAAAATCATCGGAGCAAACTTCTAACCAGCCGTCATTTGGATAAACTAACCGCACATTTGGGACCTAAACAGTTACTTTCTCGCATGAAAAAATATTAAAACTTAATAAAGTGACGTAATAACAGCGCTACAGTGAGAAATAAAACAGCTTTTCGTTTTACAGCCACCGCTGCCCGCTGCCGTGAGATGCATTCTGGGAAACTTTTCATACCCCTCCGTTTGGAGTGTGCCTCTGAAAAATCTCCGTTTGGAGGGGTATGTAGCCCTACCACTTCCCCCTACCCCTCTGTCCTAACGGGGATTGGGACACCCCTACCCCTACACGTGAACACGCAAAACGGAGGGGTAGGGGTAAGTGGTAGGGCCAAGGGGTGAAATGGGTGTAGTGGCTGAAGCCTGCACAATGACCTTGGCTTTGCAATGTCCATTACTGAGCCAGAACAAACTAACTACACTGTAAGAGACAAGCCTACCTCAAAACTATATTCTAGACTGCTGCATATTCTGTGTAGCCACTGAAGCAGACTGTGTAGAGAGAAACCATAAAAGGCCCTGGAGGAATCTACAGGACTTTAAACTCTGTCCCTTGTGAAAACAAATACCTTCCTGTTCAAACACTGAGACCTGCACCAAAGTCCACTTCAGTTGAGTGAGCAGGGGACTATCGCTGGCACGTCTGTGAGTATCACAACATTATTATATTTGAATAGATTGGACTGTACAGAATAATACTGCAGAGAGGAAACATAGTGTTTAGCTGTAGAGTCCTGCACTGCAAAAACTCAAAAATCTTAGAATATTTGTCTTATTTCTAGTTAAAACAATCTCCTACTTAAAATAAGACTCATCACATTTAAAAAGTAGCTTGTTTTTAGACACTTTTTACTTCTTTCAAGCAGATTTTCACTTGAAATAAGTAGAAAAATCTGATAGTGGAACAAGTTTTTCTTTCTTATTACAAACACAAAAAACTTGCTTTCACTGGCAGATTTTTCTATTTATTTCAAGGCAAGGCATCTTTATTTATATAGCGCATTTCATACCAAGGCAACTCAATGTGCTTTACATAAAGACAAAACATTAAAAAAAGAAGGTGAAGTGAAAAATATTTTGAAACAAGTGAAAATGATCTAAAAACAAGTTAATTTTTAGGTGATGAGTCTTATTTTAAGTGGAAAGAGATTAGTTTGGACTAGAAATGAGACATTTTGACAAGAAATAAGACAAATATTCTTGGAAAGACGTTGAGTTTTTACAGTGTGTTGGTGGTAAAATGCTTCTTTAAGACAGGTCATCACCTTTTTTACACCTTTGTCACAGTCAAATCCACAATATACCGGTAATGATCCTTTTGAATTGTGTTTTGTAACCTCTATCCCTGGAAAATCCACTATTGTCCAGCCTCCAATATATGGAAGTATAAAACGGAAAGGTGAAATCCGGCGATCTGATTGGCTGTTAACCGTGGTATAATGAGCATATACCACGGCTACTATTCTAAAGCCTTATCACAGCGTAGGCTATCACTCCGCCTCAGGCACGTATGACTGGTATGAATGGAAGTTTTTGTCATGTATCCATGACAACGGACTGTTGCAGTCCGTAGCAAAAGACAGCTGATGTTTTTACGATGTTAAAAAATGTAGTAAAGTAGTGTAATTGACATGTTGAAGGTGAACTTTGACCTCCAGAGGGTTAACAATGGTAGAGGGGACTGAGCAGTGACAGAGCTACTTGGAGCTAACGTCTGGAGAGGTGGGACTAGTTTTTCACAGTGAGGCTATTTTATTGGATAATATGTATTTCTGGTTGAATAAAACCAAAGATATTCAATAAATGGAAAGATACTCCATGAGCGGCTGCTCCAATGATATGAAATGGTATACACTTCCTGTCTCTCTAAGTGGGCGTGGCCAACCGTCACCACCTCGTCTGTGATCGTGTGTGTGTGGATTTATACAATTTTTAGGTAGATGAAAGTGAAATATTTATATTTTCTTATGATAACATTAAATATTTACACTACTAACAGTAATATTTAGCATGCCAAAAATAATTTAAATCATTTTCACGGGAGTTCGCGGCCGTTTGTTTGACGTTGCCATGGAGATCTGTGGCCAAATCTGGCGAGAGTGTGTCGTAGAGACAGAGACAGGTCTGGAACAAAGTGGATTTTCTCCTGATGTGTCCGTCTGAAAGTTATCATTTTGGTGTCAAACTGTTCAGAAGAGATGTGGCTTGTGAAAAACGAGTCCAAAATTTACTTCAGTGACTGTGGGGAGAAAGGACAGACCATAATCTGTGTTCACGTTAAATTTTCCCATTGGAGTCAATACACTCCAAGCTGCCTCTGGTCTCTCTAAAGGGGCGTGGCCGAGCAGAAGCCCAGTGACATCATACAGGAAGCTGCTGACTCGTCATGGAAGCTCTTGGTTTATAAACCGTCTTTGATCAAACTACATGAAATTGATTGTGTATCCCTCTTTCATATTGTCATTATTGGTAACCGTTTTATAAAAGCAGTATATCACTCCAGTCCGTGGTATATGCTCATTCTACCACTCTAAGGGGGTTGAACAACGCCCCTTAGCGGAGTGATATGTTGCTTAAATAAAGGTTTTGTCCACAGGGCTCAGTCATCATGGAGGTGTACCCCCCCCCCTCTGGCCTGGAAGCTGAGTATCAGACACTTTTCACTGCCGACTCCCTCCACTTCCTCAACGAGCTGGTCTCTACATTTGATCAGGAGGTTAACAAGGTGAGACAGCGGTCCACACTCTTTTAAAGGGATAGTTCACCCAAAATTGACATTTCACTCATTATCACCTCCTCCCCCTCATGTGGACTAAGGGCTGGGAGAAGTTTCAGAGTCCTCCGTGGCTTCTTTGAGTTACAGGGGGTCTCGGCGTAGCAGTGCATGTCCATATGACGGTTGCAAATGGATACCAACTGTCTTCGTAACAAAAAGACACACCAAAAAACATCCAGATACCTCCATGCTGCTCGTATGTAATGTCCGTCTTGTATTGAAGCCCCGAAATGCGAAATTGTCTCGAAAAAAATTAAATAAGTCTATATTTCAAGCTTTTTTTGTAGCGGAAGCTTCTCGAAGCTCCTCTTCCTGGTTCGTCATATTTGATGAACCGGGAAGAGGAGCTTCCGCTACAACACAAGCTTGAAAAATAGACTTATTTAAAAAGATTTCGGTACAATTTTGCATTTCAGGGCTTCAATAGGCTACAAGACGGACATTACATACGAGCAGCATGGAGGTATTTGGATGTTTTTTGGTGTGTCTTTTTGTTACGAAGACAGTTGGTATCCATTTGCAACCGTCATATGGACATGCACTGCTACGCCGAGACCCCCTGTAACTCAGAGAAGCCACGGAGGACTCTGAAACTTCTCCCAGCCCTTAGTCCACATGAGGGGGAGGAGATAATGAGTGAAATTTCAATTTTGGGTGAACTATCCTTTTTAACAGTCCTCTGAACAGAGGATGTGTTTATTTCAGGATGCTCTTCTCTTTCTCTTCTCCTTTCAGGTCCTGTGGATGCGGGTGTCCAGGAAGGCCCAGCTGGACCTGTCCGGTGACCTTCCCAGCTTCTTGGAGCACACCAGGCACATCAGGAGAGACCCTGGTTGGAAGGTGCAGCCGGTGCCCCCCAGGCTGCAGAAGAGGCATGTGGATATTGGGGATCTGGCCCCCTGCGATACCCAGCGCTTCATCAGAGCTCTTCAGTCACCAGCACAGGGCATACAGGTAAAACCACAGCCATTTATTATTGATCATATATAAGACCAGTCCACTAAATACATGTGCTGTTCTGTTGGTCATTAAAGCAGAAGTAAGCGATATTTTTGTGTTAATCTAAGTCTTAAATAGTTGTATCTTCCGACAGCAATCACTTCTATAGAGTGTTTGGTCTGAAACACGGGTCTGTCAGTCACTCTGCTCTGCTCTGAGCCCAGGAGAAAACTTTCCTTGTATCCTACAACCTTTATCCAATGAGGAGAGAGAACGGCATAAAGGGGCAGTCCTCTCTGTGTGTGCAGTCAAGGGATGCGCCTGAATGTGGTGACGTAGGGACGAGGACCAATAGATCCATGACGAGGGCGGGGGCTGCTAACTCCATCGGCTGACAGGAAGTTATGGTGCGTTCAAGGTAACTCGTAACTCGTGTTTTTCCGACCTGTGAAGTCGTACCAGTTCGATCTGGTACGAGTTCACAGGTCAGAAGTTACGAGTGGCCGTTATAGTGACTTTCACAGGTAAAACAGGTCGTGACTTGAAGCTGTAATTTACGGTTTCAAAAGCCTGCCTGGAACGCAGCATTAGCGAAAACCACCGGATCGCTTACTTCTGCTTTAAATGCTAATTTGTCACTTTACCACTAAGTTGGCTACACTTGAAGAGCCTAGTAGCTCCCATGTACCAGTTAAAGCAGAAGTCAGCGATCCGGTGGTTTTGTCTAACTTCTTGTCAGCCGATGGAGTTAGCAGTCCCCGTCCTCGTCCCTACGTCACCACATTCTGGGTGGATGTGGGTGTTGCAAAAGCGCCCAGAAAACCCATTCACTCCAATGTATGTGTGTTGCCCACTTGCTTGTAAATGGATGAAAACGGCCGTGTTTTTGTTTTTAGGTGTCTTGGTCATATCAGATTAAACTTATAATTTGTTTATTACAAAATGTAGATTGAAACATTCATGTAGAAAACTGTTTTTTACTCTCCTATGTGTTAATGTTTATCTGTAAAGGATCCTCAATGATGCTATTAACGTGGGTGATCTATAAATGTCCTTAAATTATTGAAAACACCACACTGCTCATTCACCAACAATGCAGAGATGTCAGTTCTTTTGCAAAACCCATATTCCTCCACCAGGAGGCGCTGCCATTGGACCAATGCTGTCCTTACTCTCTTTTACACTGCTCTAGATACAAGGAAGTATACAAGGAAAGTTTTCTCCTGGGCTCAGAGCAGAGCAGAGTGACTGACAGACCCGTGTTTCAGACCAAACACTCTATAGAAGTGATTGCTGTCGGAAGATACAACTATTTAAGACTTAGATTAACACAAACATTCACCTTACTTCTGCTTTAATGAAGAAATTTAGAAATATGGAAATATATTATGATGAATAATGTAGAAGTGAATAAGTAAGGTGCTTGGTGGTTGCATGGTTGGAACATGTCAGATGTGGACATGGTCTGTCTCAAGGCTGACGGCCAGTTCGACTCCCAGCCAAGACGATCTTTGACGACTTTTCTGTGTCTCTTCACTGTCCTGTCACATAAAGGCACAAAATGCCAAACCAGATGAAATATGACCATGAAATACAGGATAAATGTTTTCATTCATTCATTCATGTGTGTCATGTCTCCATAATGATGGATTAGGGGGGTTAAGGTGACCATAAAGGTGACCAATGACCATAAAATTACTTAAAGGGATAGCTCACCCAAAATTGAAATTTCACTCATTATCTCCTCCCCCTCATGTGGACTAAGGGCTGGGAGAAGTTTCAGAGTCCTCCGTGGCTTCTCTGAGTTACAGGGGGTCTCGGCGTAGCAGTGCATGTCCATATAACGGTTGCAAATGGATACCAACTGTCTTCGTAACAAAAAGACACACCAAAAAACATCCAAATACCTCCATGCTGCTCGTATGTAATGTCCGTCTTGTATTGAAGCACCGAAATGCAAAATTGTCCCAAAATAAATTAAATAAGTCTATATTTCAAGCTTGTTTGTAGCGGAAGCTTCTCGAAGCTCCTCTTCCCAGTTCGTCAAATTCGGACGAACCAGGAAGAGGAGCTTCGAGAAGCTTCCGCTTTCTAAACAATCACACTTTACAACATAATTTCACCACATAAATATTGAAGAGATCTGTGATAAATGATACAAACATCAATGGAGTGAGTGACCACCTTTTTTGATGGTGATTTGGTCAGTCTACCAAAAAGTGTCCCATATTACCTGACTTAACCCTACGTTTTGTCTTCTGACAGGTCGACTTTGATGATGGAAACTGTCCCACATTCACCAACCAGATCAAAGGCATTTCCAATGTTCTGAAGGTGGTGAGCCACCAGTTTCCCAGTGAGTGTGTCATTTTAATTTAAATAGCCTACTGCTATATCCACATTAACATGGACAAACGATATGTGGTTGCAGATGTGGATACAGTCTCGTTGTTCATCTTCCTTCCTCTGTGTGTTAACAGATGTTCCTCACATATCTCAGGCACCGTTGCTGATGCTGCGCCCCCGTGCCTGGAACATGGTGGAGCACAATGTGATGGTAGAAAACTGTTTGGTCACGATAACAACTTATTATTTTGTTATCTCGAAATAACAAAGTCCGTTTTCTCGTGATATCCACTTATTTTGTTATCTTGATATATTACCCAGGGGGCAAAGCAAAAAAACAGACAGAGCGTTGTAAAAGGTTTGACAGCAGAAATGATCTCTAGGAACTTGAAGGATTAAAACCTGGGTGGACAACCTGGTCAACTAGCTGCTGGAAAGCTACAGGGGCCAAAACCCCTTTACTGGGTCATTCTGCTGGCAAAATGATGTAAATGCAAATATTTAGGTACTACAATGGCATAAATAGTCACACAACTATAACATTTGGCAGAGAGTATCTTGACACATAGGGGGAGGCAAGAAAAAAGATTCTGGGGTTTGTTGTAACTGGATTTTAAGATATCACCCTCAACATCCCAAAAAAGACAAAGAAAAGTACTGTTCGCCTGACAAATTCTCATGAAAATTATTATTTTTCAGCACTTTATGGAGAATATCTATGCCTAACATGTATATAGAAAACTTCCTTAATTCATAAGCTTCCATTTGAGTCCAAGATAGCCTTTCTATCTCAAAGCCCCACTTGCTGTAGCCAACGGTCTTCTCTATCTCTCTGGTCACTTTGGGGAGACCAGAAATAGAATGTTTTCTGATCATGTCAGTTAACATGGAGTTTTTCACAATAGGTGTTGCATTGTTTGGAGACAGCCTGTAGCTTTCCAGTAGCTAGTAGAAAGACTATCTGGGACTCAAATGGAAGCTTATGAATTAAGGAAGTTTTCTATATACATGTTAGGCATAGATATTCTCCATAAAGTGCTGAAAAATAATAATTTTCATGAGAATTTGTCAGGCGAACAGTAGCCTACTTTTTTTTGTCTTTTTTGGGATGTTGAGGGTGATATCTTAAAATTGAGTTGCAACAAACCCCAGAATCTTTTTTTCCTGCCTCCCCCTATGTGTCAAGATACTCTCTGCCAAATCTTATAGTTGTATGACTATTTATGCCATTGTAGTACCTAAATATTTGCATTTACATCATTTCACCAGCAAAACTACCCCAGAAAGGGGTTTTGTCCCCTGTAGCTTTCCAGCAGCTAGTTGACCAGGTTGTCCACCAGGTTTTAATCCTTGAAGTTCCTAGAGATCATTTCTGCTGTCAAACCTTTTACAACGCTCCGTGTCTGTTTTCCAAAAAAACTGGGATTTTGCCCCCTGGGTAAATAAAGATCGTTTCCCCATGATAACGAATTGATTTATTTCATTATCCCGTTATAACAAAGACCGTTTTCTCGTGATAACGAATTAATTTATTGTAGGGTACACGGTTACCTAGCAACAGGGTTCACTGATGGAATCACAGTTCCACAGGTGGGATGTGTAGTGTTCAGTTTGAGCATAGTTCACTCTACTGGCTGGTGGTGTGATTATTGTCCACTCCAGTAATACTTCATCGTGCATTTTTACAATTTTCACGTTTTAACATCGTCCTAACTAAATAATCCGACTATGATTTAATGCTGATTAATTAAACAGGCCTAACTGTCCAGTGTGCCGTGCAAACAGACAGATCTCTAAGTTCAAAATCTGAGAGGAAACATTGTCTTCTCAGGGCATATAGGCTATAAACCAGTGAAGTAGTATCAACAGCATGCGTAACAGAGGAGATTGATTCCACGACTGCGGATAATTTGGCCTAGAGGTTAACTATTAATAATATTTAGTGCTGAAAGTCTTACCACAGGTCCAAGGTTAGCGTCTGGTATAGACAAGTGCTGGGTTTAGGAGCAATCGCCAGTTTAGAAAATGCTTCAAGAGCAGCAGCAGCAAACTGTTGCCCCAGACTCCCATACATGTGGCAATAAACAATAAAACAAAGCTAAAAAAGAAAGAAAAAAAAAGAAAAACAATAGCCAGAGCTAGCTGTCACGTAGGGTTGGGCGATAGGGCAAAAATATCATATCACGATTTTTTAAAAATGAAGTCATGATTTCGATTTCATCACGATCTTAAATCGAAAAAAGAAAAACAGACAATTTAGGCCAAAGAACCTTTCTGAACAGATTGTAATCACTTTGCAGTTTTGCCAACATGTGCAAACAACGTAAACATAGTAAAAGGTAAACAACAACACTCTGATAAAGTGCACTCTTGCAACATAAAAGGTAGCTTTCAATAAACATGAAAGTAAAATATCAATGAAGACATTACTGTTTGTTTTATTCAACACAGTCATTTTAACAGGATTTTAAGTATCAAAACACTAAATAGCTGATTGAAAAGGGTCAAATAAAAATACAAACTAAAGTAACTGTTGTTTTCTCTTTTAGTAAACTTTGCAAATGTCCTTTGTTTGGTCTTTGCAGCATAGAACTGCAGTTTATAGAATGAGCCCCAGACGATCCTACCATCTCTGTACTTTGGCAGATCGTCTACACGCTCTAATCCTTCACCATCTAATATCACCATATCGCCCAGCCCTACTGTCACGTGAAAGTTCAACATATTAAAGGTTTTTCAGTATGAAATGTTCGACCTCTTACTGACTTCTGTGTGTGAACATCTGTCCAGGTGAAGGGGAGGGAAGCTCCTGGTCCTCTCTTTGACTTCGGACTCCTCATGTTTCACTGTGGAAAGACTCTGTTTCAAAATAAGAGTGGACCCTTCTTCTACCTGTCCAAAGTAATACACACACACACACACACACACACACACACACACACACACACACACACACACACACACACACACACACACACACACACACACACACACACACACACACAAAATAAATACAAATAAAAATGGTGTGTGTTGTTTTGTCAGGTGGAGAGCTACATGGAGGCCAGGCTGTGGAACAAGATATTTGTTTGGACCCAACAGAAGGTCTCACATTTATCAGTGTTTGTCAGACATCAGTCATCTTTATTATTATTATTATTTATCTTTATTGCAACATATGAACAGTATAAAAGTATTTCAGAAAATAAATAGTAGCCTATACAGTTCATAAAACCTGCAAAAACCTAGTGAACGGGTGAGAGTGGGTGGTGTCAGTTTATAGGATTATATATATATAATATATATACACACAGCTCTGGAAAAAATGAAGAGACCACTCCCAAAATGACCAGTGTCTCCAGTTTTACTATTTATAGGTATGTGTTTGAGTAAAATTAAATTAAATTTTTTTTGTTTTATTCTATCAATTACCGACAATATTTCTCCCAAAATTGAAAAAAAATGTATTGTCATTTTGAGCTTTATTGGCTAATGACTAAACTAGTCTAAATAACAGAAATATCAAGTCTTTTCAGACCTTGAATAATAATAATAATGCAAAGAAAACATGTTGATATTTATTCCTAAACAACACAGCAAGAATATTTTAACTCAGGAAGAGTTTATAAACCAGTTTTTGTGGGATAATGTCGATGTTTAATCCAGCAGTGGTTTTTATATAAAACCAGATGTGGTTCAGGTGATGAC
This sequence comes from Trachurus japonicus, assembly GCF_045865225.1. NCBI lineage: Eukaryota > Metazoa > Chordata > Actinopteri > Carangiformes > Carangidae > Trachurus > Trachurus japonicus. The sequence continues at coordinate 38,201,119 of NC_140916.1, forward strand.
CTCATCAGAGTCTCATTAAGGAGAACGAGTTGTGTTAGTGTCGGTATAAAAAGAAAAGAATGACTGTCCTACATGTAGAGATGCTTTTAGGAAACACTTGTGAAAGTGGTCTCTTAATTTTTTCCAGATATATATATATATATATTGGCCTTTTTGCCTTTAATGGGTAGTATAGTTTTGAGACAGACAGGAAATGGGGGGGCAGAGAGAGGGGGAATGACACGCAGCAAAGGGATTTGATATGGGGCCGGCTGTGACGAGGACTAATCTCGAATATAATTATGTTTTTAATGTTTATCAATGACCTATTAGTAGTAGTAGTAGTAGAAGTATCTGTTGGTGGTACTATTATTTGTTATTTTAAGTTGTATCTAAGTGAATGTGTATGTCTGTGTGTGTGTGTGTTTGTTTGGTAGCTTGGCCTTCCACTGGGCAGCATCAAGGCTACGGTGCTGATTGAAAACGTACTGGCAGCATTTGAGATGGAGGAGATCTTGTACGAGCTGAAGGAGCATTCAGCTGGACTCAACTGTGGCATCTGGGATTATTCAGCCTCCTTCATCAACAAGTTTGGTGAGAGAAGAGACAGTTGTTCTTTTTTTTTTAGCACATTTGTTACTGCAATCAGTTAAATCAGTTACTGTAACAATTCAAAGCTGATGATCAGATCAGGGCCGGCCCCTGGCATAAACCCTCTATGTGGTTGTTTAGGGCCACAGCCGTTAGGTGGGGGCCACATGATCAGAAAGGTACCGGGGTTCATCAAGTCATTTAAACATCCTGAGGTCTGCACGTGCAGCTATGAGCTTTATATGTAATGTGAAGTCAATATTCAGCTTCTTTTATCTCACATTTGAGACATTTGGTGAAAATAGAACGGCAGAATGACAACATTTGTGCTCAAAAAGCAATCTGACAAAATGTCATTTTAGACTTGTTTTCTACACGTATCTATTACTGTATTCATATCCTATTTCAAGCACCAAAACAGTTCATTCTCATGACTGAAGGAGTGTTTTCACAAGGGATTGGACATGTTTCAAAAAGCAGACCTCAAATTTCCAGCATTTGTCCTAAATTATTTCTTTCTACAGTGTTCTAGGACAAACTGGCCTCAGTGTGCTTACAGCGGAGGTTCTAATATTTAGACATAAAACACTTGAGTATTGTTACATCTGCAAGTATCTTAAAAAGATACATTTAAGAAAATATGTAAAAGTGGAGAAAATGGCCTCAAACCTCAGAGGGATAAACACGTCTGTATTCAGTTTTAACCAGTGATTTGGTGTTTGTGCTTAGAGTGCAGGGCCACAAACAAAAACCTTGTTTAGGGGGCCACCAACATCCTAGGGCCGGCCCTGCATCAGATCAACGGTATTACTGTATCATCATCATCATCATCATCATCAACACAGTAATATGTTGAGAGAATTCAAACCCCTGTGCAGACTCAAGTGACAAAAGTTCTTTACTGGCCGGGGGTTCTGATTTGTAAAGGTTAATAGGCAGTGCAGGTAGAAAGGTGACGGGCTGGGGAGGAGAGGAGAGGAGAGGAGAGGAGAGGAGAGGAGAGGAGAGGAGAGGAGGAGGAGAGGAGAGGAGAGGAGAGGAGAGGAGAGGAGAGGAGAGGAGAGGAGAGGAGAGGAGAGGAGAGGAGAGGAGAGGAAGGGAAGGGAAGGGAGAGGAGGGGAAGGGGGGAGAGGAGAGGAAAAGAGGAGGGGAGAGGAGAGGAGAGGAGAGGAGAGGAGAGGAGAGGAGGGGAAGGGGAGGAGAGGAGAGGACAGGAGAGGAGAGGAGTGGAGAGGAGAGGAGAGGAAAGGAAAGGGCTCCATGTAACCAGATGTGTCCCCCAGCAGGGAAGGGAAGGGAGGAGAGGAGAGGAAGAGAGGAGGGAAGGGAAGGGAGAGGAGGGGAAGGGGGGAGAGGAGAGGAGAGGAGAGGAGAGGAGAGGAGAGGAAAGGAAAGGAAAGGAAAGGTGAGGAGAGGAGAGGAGAGGAGAGGAGAGGGAAGGAAAGGAAAGGAAAGGAAAGGAAAGGAAAGGAAAGGAAAGGAAAGGAAAGGAAAGGAAAGGGCTCCATGTAACCAGATGTGTCCCCCAGCAGGGAAGGGAAGGGAGGAGAGGAGAGGAGAGGAGAGGAGAGGAGAGGAGAGGAGAGGAGAGGGGAGAAGAGGAGAGGAGAGGAGAGGAGAGGAGAGGAGATAAGGAAAGGGGAGAAGAGGAGAGGAGAACAGAGGAGAGGAGACAAGAAGAGGAGAGGGGAGGAGAGGAGAGGAGAGGAGAGGGGAGGAGAGGAGAGGAGAGGAGAGGAGAGGAGAGGAGAGGAGAGAAGAGAAGAGGAGGAGAGGGCTCTGTGTAACCAGATGTGTCCCCAGCAGTCTAAGCCTATAGCAGCGTAGCTATAAAATGGTTCAGAGCTACCTGAACCTGAACCAGCCCTAACTAAAAGCCCTGTCATAAAGGAAGGTCTTAATGTAGTTAGAGTGTCTGCCTCTCTGACCCATGGAGAGAGCTGGTTCCACAGTAACTGAAGGCTCTACCTCCCACTCTGTTTTTAGAGATACTGGGAGTAAGAGTAGAGGAACAATGAGGTCTTTTAGATAGGATAGAGCTTTATCATTAAGAGTCTTATAAGTCAGTTATAATAGCCACAGACAGTGATTGTGTGTGTTTCTCCTGCAGGACACAGACAGGCCTTTCTGCTGCCAGACCGTAGTAAGTACGTAAACATGGAGAAACATTTCCTGCGCAGCTACATGGAGCTGCTGGTTCAGACGTGTCATCGGAGGGGGGCTCTGGCCACGGGGGGGATGGCCGCTCTGCTGCTGCCACAGGACCAGAGGGACGAAGCAGCTTACAGACGAGTGCTGGCCACGGTCACAAGGTAAGAAGAGCTGTCCCAGGGCCGTAGGTGATGATAACTCTAGGGGCCCAGCGCCCAGTGGGGCCCATAAAAAACCCCAGTAGTCTAATCTTTGTATGACTGATTTATTCTGTGTAAGACCCTGACTAATACTCATAGTACACTGTAAAAACTCAACATCTTTCCAAGAATATTTGTCTTATTTCTTGTCCAAATGTCACATTTCTAGTCAAAGCTAATCTCTTTCCACTTAAAATAAGACTCATAACCTAAAAATTAACTTGTTTTAAGATCATTTTCACTTAAATTCACAATAAATAGAAAAATCTGCTAGTGAAAGTAAGTTTTTTGTGCTTGTAGTAAGGAAGAAAAACTTGCTCCACTATCAGATTTTTTCTACTTATTCCAAGTGAAAATATGTTTGAAAGAAGTAAAAAGTGTCTAAAAACAAGCTGCTTTTAATATGATGAGTCTTATTTTAAGTATAATGAGATTTGTTTTGACTAGAAATTACATTTTGACTAGAAATAAGAGAAATATTCTTGGTCAGATACTTGAGTTTTTGCAGTGTAATGCTGCATTAGCATCAAAACAAAGAAGGCTAAATAAAAAACCATAATACATACATAGTCTAAGAAAAAAAACTGGAAAAGTTAGGGGGAGGGGCCCACTTTAGTATTCTTTAAGGGGGCCCAGAATTCCTAGCAACGGCCCTGAGCTGTCCACACTGTTCTTGAAACTAAGGAATGAAGTAATAAAACAAAACAAAACAGTGATGTAATCCTGGTCTCAGCCACTGACAACTCAAGCTCTCCTTCTGGTTCTTCAACAGGATAAGAAGTTTAGAAGCATAGGAGATGTTTATTGGAAATGTGTGTGTCTGCACTTTGATTGCAGTGGTATTTTGATTGTAGGACTTATAACTTAATAAAGGAATATTTACATTATTGTATTGGCACTGTTACTGAAGATAAGGAAATGAATACTGCTGTCAGTGTGCAGCAGACAGGGGATTTTGAGGACTGAGTGTCTCTGTCAAACTCAATCACACAAGGGGCCAACATTTAAAACACTAATGCCCAATTCCAATTCTATTTTTCACCCCTACCCCTACCCCTAGCCCTTAACCCTTGCCCTTGAAACGGAGCTACAAGGAGTAGGGTTGAAAGTCAACCCCTATGAATTGGGACACCACTTCAACAGTCACATACGTCATCATAGTCTCTGCTGGCTTTCACATAAGCAGACGTGACGAGCTTTTGCCACAAATCCTCTATTCAAAACCACGTTAACTTAATAAAATAAAATAAAATGTAATGCAGAATGATCGGTTCACTGTAAAACATTTATTTATTGATGTAAGATATTGCGATATTTATGTGAATCGATTTTTTCTCCCACCCCTAATAAACATGGCTCTCTGATAATGAAAACATGACGAGACGTGTGTGAGTTTTCGTTGACGAGACGAGAATGGACGTAAATGTTAGTGGTAGGGCTGCGATCGCCTCTATTCAAATTTCAACGCACCTGCCGTCACTCCACCAGAAGATATATGGACGTATTTTAAATATAATCCAGCAGAAAAAAAACCTGAATGCACTACTATTACCACTTTATCTGTGTGTAGGTAGGCTAATGTATAATCCTTAGACCATAAAGTATTTGCCATTGGATGGACCATTCCTTTATTGAATCCATTTGTTAAAAGACTTTTTTATTTATTTATTTTTTTTACTAAAACTAGACTAAAACTTTTTTGAGTTTTCGTCGACTAAAACTAGACTAAAACTATCACATATAGAAATGACTAAAATTGACTAAAACTAATAAGTATTTTAGGTTCATGTTACTTTCAGTTTGTCTTTGTATGTATGAATGTGTTTGTATATGTTTTTTTATATGTGTATGACTATATAGAGAGATAAAGATTAGTAATCATATGTTAGAATAAATCTATATGTATATAAATATAATAATATATTAGAATAAATCCAGTTAAATAACTCATAAATTAACTTACTGTATAGACTATAATGACTAGATAACTTGATAGATAAATTCAAGTAATAATGACTAGATAACTTGATAGATAAATTATGAATAAGGGGTGGGAGTAAATAAGTCTTACTTCTTCCCACTCCTTTTCGGATATGAAACAAACAAACAAACAAACAAAAAGAATCAAATTACCTTTATTTTCAATTATTTTATTTAATTTTTTATATATATATATATTTTTGTTCATATGTTGTCTTTGCAAAGTTTTTATGTTATGTCTGTCCATTTCTGTATTATGTTTTATTTCTTTTAACATGTCCGAAATAAACTTAAACTAACTAGTCAAAAAGACTAAGACTAAATGTAAAATGCCTACCAAAAACAACACTGACTGATTCCTGTGACTCTGTTTTGTTCTGTAAGACTGAAGCTACTGGAGATCAGAGCAGGTGTGGATGGTTTCATGGTGTACGACCTGAGCTTGATTGAGCCCATGCAGAAAGTAAGTAAGTCCTTTACAATAAATAAAGAACGGCCATTGAGGTCTGTAAAGCCGCATTATGTAATAACGCCGCATTATGTAATAATGTAATAAAATAAAAAATAAAAAAAGCGATCGCCACAGCAAGCGTTGTAATCTCATCGGTTTATTCGGTTAATGGGCGTCGGTTATCGGTCAGAAAGAAAATTCTAAATGTGCATCCCTAATTGGGAGTCCATGGTCCAGTCCATGTAGATATTCATATAGACTATTGTGCCACACCTTGTCAGATGTTGGTGGTTTATCACATAATGCACCAAATTATTACATTTTCTTCATAAAAAAGTGCAACACCTGCAATTTGTAATAAGTGACGCAAAATGTAACAACTTATTACAAAATGCGGCAAAGTTTATTAGGCTACATATTGCGTTCAAGATTTTTATTACAAAATGTGGCAGATTATTACAAAATGCGGCGTTATTACATAATGACGTGAAGATTTATTACATTATTACATAATGCGGCTTTACAAGGTCTTTCTGTTTTCTGAAAAATGCTTCACTTCCTCCAGCTGTTCCAGCTCCACACCGTCGGTGATAATCAACTTCAGCAGCTTCGAGACGACGTCACCGTGACTCCCGCAGACCTCCTGTCCATGCCTTCGGTCAGTCCACTTCCTGTCTCAGAGCTGAGCTGCACGAGCCTGCATGGGTCAGAGGGGTTTAAAGGGATAGTAGCATTTTTTTTTTTAAAAAGTGGGGTTGTATGATCTACAAATAGCCCCTAAGTACTTTAATTAATATAATAAATAATAATTTAAACTCACCGGGAGCAGCAGACTTAAATGACAAGGCGATAAACATGTTTGCATCCTTTTTTCTTTTTTTTTAATTGAGCAATATTGAAATGGGACAAACTGATTGTGACAGGAAATAAAGGAGCAGCATTAAAGGGATAGTAGCATTTTTTTTAAAAGTGTGGTTGTATGATCTACAAATAGCCCCTAAGTACTTTAATTGCAGTAGAAGACTCTCTGCACTCCTCCCGTTAGCAACGCCAGCCCATAATAGCCCTGCCCAGAGATTTACAACATACAGTGTTGTGAACAGACCCAAAGAAACGGCCTATTTTCACGGCCTAAAAGAGGTTTTACCTGGAAAAAAAAAATACACAGTTCCATTGTTCACTATAATATAATTTTTTCCAGCCCTTCAAAGTGCAGGAAAAACACAGTTTTTATTTGGACCGAACCAACTGCTGATCGGCGGGCGCTAACCCTGGGCGGAGGGATACGTGAGTTGGTTAGGTCCAAATAAAAACTGTGTTTTTCCTGCACTTTGAAGGGCTGGAAAAAATTATATTATAGTGAACAATGGAACTGTGTATTTTTTTTCCAGGTAAAACCTCTTTTAGGCCGTGAAAATAGGCCGTTTCTTTGGGTCTGTTCACAACACTGTATGTTGTAAATCTCTGGGCAGGGCTATTATGGGCTGGCGTTGCTAACGGGAGGAGTGCAGAGAGTCTTCTACTGCAATTAAAGTACTTAGGGGCTATTTGGAGATCACACAACCCCACTTTAAAAAAAAATGCTACTATCCCTTTAATTCATGTAATGAATGAAGGAAATGAAAAGGCCTGTACGCATACAGCATACAGATGGGTGACACACAACCCACCACAGATGGTCTTGGTCAGCAGTTGTGCTTCTTGTCACAGACATGCACTGAGATGATAAATGAAATACTCATGGGATTCATTTGGGGCGCTGCCTGGTAACAATTGAGTAAAAATGTCTTGTATTTTGTGTTCCCTCAGGGAGGAGTCACTCTTTATGGGTTAAAGTATAATATTACAGTTGGTGTCCTCTTTATTAATGCCTGGCTGTCAGGTAAGCCCGTTAAACCTTTAGTTCGATGTGTTACTGTGTGGATGGACAGACAGACTGTTAATAACTCATGTCCTGTTTGTTTGTAGGTAAAGGTCATTTCTTCTACAGAGGTCAAGTGGAAGATTCAGCTACAGCAGAAATCTCCAGATCACAGGTTTGTCTGTCTTCAACATCCCATATCACCAAGCCTGCACCACAGTTGAATGAATTAATGAATCAATCTAATCAGACTGGGTGTAAGTGTGTTTAGGCCTGTATATATATATAAATATATATGTAGCTCTGGAAAAAATGAAGAGACCACTCCCAAAATGATCAGTTTCTCTGGTTTTACTATTTATTATTTATTATTATTATCTCCTTCTTTTCTGGAGGAGGGTCTGGCAAGCGAGACTACTAGGTATGTGTTTGAGTAAAATTCAATTATTTTTGTTTTGTTTTATTCTATCAACTACCGACAACATTTCTCCCAAAATTGAAAAAAACAAATTGTCATTTAGAGCTTTTATTGGCTAATGACTAAACTAGTCTAAACAACAAAAAATATCAAGTCTTTTCAGACCTTGAATAATAATAATAATAATAATGCAAAAGAAAACATGTTCATATTTATTCCTAAACAACACAGCAAGAATATTTTAACTCTGGAAGAGTTTATAAACCAGTTTTTGTGGGATAATGTCGATGTTTAATCCCAGCAGTGGTTTTTATATAAAACCAGATGTGGTTCAGGTGACGACCTCATCAGAGTCTCATTAAGTAGAAGGAGTTGTGTTTGTGTTGGTGTTTAAAAAAGAAAAGAAAAGAATGACTGTTGTACATGTAGTGATGCTTTTAACAAACATTTGTGAAAGTGGTCTAGAATAAAACAAAAACAAAACATTGAATTTTACTCAAACACATACCTATAAATAGTAAAACCAGAGACACTGGTCATTTTGGGAGTGGTCTCTTCATTTTTTCCAGAGCTACATATATGTATACATACATACAGTGCTGTGAAAAAAGTATTTGCCCCCTTCCTGAATTCTTTTCTTGTTTTCCTCCTTTCTTTTTTTTATTTTTTTTTGCATATTTGTCACACTTGAATTTTTTAGATCATCAAACAACCTTTAATGTTAGACAAAGATAACTCAAGTAAATATACAATGCAGTTTTTAAATGGTGATTTCATTTATTAAGGGGAAAGAGCTATCCAAACCAACCTGGCCCTATGTGAAAAAGTACTTGCCCCTCTTGTTAAATCATGAACTAACTGTGATCAGTCATTCAGTTTCACTCTCTGATCCCTGACAGACCTGTTGAATGAAGAAATAACTTCACTTGAACCTGTCTGAGTGAAGTGAAGTGAAGTGAAGTGAAGTAGGCTGAGAGATGTCAAACAGCAACACATCATCCTGCAACCCAAAAAATAAATAAAAATAAAATCAATAACAGATGAAAAAAGAAAATCACTGGCATCAACCTAGAAAGCATTACACAGACATTTATAAAGCTTTGGGACTCTATAAACCTCAGTGAGAAACATTGTGCGTCACCTACAGTAATACCTAACAAAACCTCATACATTGTACCTAAGTTACATGTACCTAGTCCACACCAGGGTACACTGATACTGAGACATTACTACAGTATTATGTTCTACAGTAGATGTAGGCACATTTAACTGAGTCCTCAATCCATATTTATGAATAGTAGGCTTTATAAAACAGAAAGGTGAAATCCTGCGATCTGATTGGTTGTTAACCGTGGTATAATGAGCATATACCACGGCTACTATTCTAAAGCCTTATCACAGCGTAGGCTATCACTCCGCCTCAGGCACGTATGACTGGTATGAATGGAAGTTGTTGTCATGTATCCATGACAACGGACTGTTGCAGTCCGTAGCAACAGACAGTTGATGTTTTTACGATGTTAAAAATGTAGTAAAGTAGTGTAATTGACATGTTGAAGGTGAACTTTGACCTCCAGAGGGTTAACAATGGTAGAGGGGACTGAGCAGTGACAGAGCTACTTGGAGCTAACGTCTGGAGAGGTGGGACTATTTCTTTCACAGTGAGGCTATTTTATTGGATAATATGTATTTCTGGTTAAATAAAACTACATGAAATTGATTGCGTATCCCTCTTTCATATTGTCATTATTGGTAACCGTTTTATAAAAGCAATATATCACTCCAGGCCGTGGTCTATGCTCATTATACCACTCTAAGGGGGAACAACAACCCCCTTAGAGTGGTATAATGAGCATATACCACAGCCTGGAGTGATATATTGCTTAAATAACCTTCAGGAAGAATAATGTGTGTTTGTCCCTCAGGTCTGGCAGTGGGTCCGTTACCAGACTCAGCTGGAGGATGACAGCAGGCTGGTGAGTCGCAGACTGGTGACTGAGCTGATTGAAGAGACGATGGCCGAGCTCAGCTCTCTGTGTCCTTCTGTCAGGTACACAGCCACTACACTACTATATATATATATATATGTACTATATACCTACCTATACTACATTGTTCTATCCAGACTGTCCTGACCTGCACTACCTTTCAATACATTACTACACAGTTCTTCACTCACTCCATTGTGCTACACTCTATGACTCTATGACCCTATGACACTTACTGGGCTACTTACTTTGCACAGCTCCACTACTTCCTGAACTTAAAGGGATAGTAGCATTTTTTTAAAGTGGGGTTGTATGATCTACAAATAGCCCCCAAGTACTTTAATTGCAGTAGAAGACTCTCTGCACTCCTCCTGTTAGCAACGCCAGCCCATAATAGCCCTGCCCAGAGATTTACAACATACAGTGTTGTGAACAGACCCAAAGAAACGGCCTATTTTCACGGCCTAAAAGAGGTTTTACCTGAAAAAAAATACACAGTTCTATTGTTCGCTATAATATAATTTTTTCCAGCCCTTCAAAGTGCAGGAAAAACACAGTTTTTATTTGGACCTAACCAACTGCTGATCGGCGGGCGCTAACCCTGGGCGGAGGGATACGTGAGTTGGTTAGGTCCAAATAAAAAGTGCTAAAAAAAAGTAATTAATTATATAACGCTTCCTATACTGAACCACCTACACTATACCAAATTACATTGCACTATAGGACTACACTTCACAAGTTAGCTGGTTGGTGTAGTTTGTTTTTCCCTACAAATATTTAAGTTACAAGAGCACTGACGAAGTATATTCTTTTACTCACACATAAAATCTGCCAATCCACTGCCAGTTGAACACTTTTCATTTGAACTGTTACCAGTAGCCTAACTCAGTGTTGGATCAATGAAAACTACAGTGCTTGATCAGCTCCTCTGACCCTGCTGTCCCCCTTTGAGGACCAAGCTCTCAGCTCTTGTATTGATTGATTGATTGATTGATTGAAGTGTTTATTTCGAATATGAAAATAAAATTTTTTTTAAAAAAAGAGAATAAGACAAAACATTTAAACATGAGATATAGAATACATATTCGAAAAGGAGTGAGAAGAAGTAAAACTTATAAACTCCCACCCCCTCTCCTTATATATGACTAGCTAAGATCCTTGTCTAAACATATCTTATGTTACAAAATCATGAATATAATTTATTTATAATTTACTTTACGTTTTAATTTAATTTACGTTTACTTATAATTTACTTATACACACTAATTAGCCTATACATACATACTAATTATACAAACAAACATACAGTACATACATACATAAACATGTCCACATACAAATACATACACAAACACACGCGCACATACATGCAAAAGGAAAAAAAAGAAAAAACAACAACAATACAAACAAAAAAAAAAGATAATGACCAGTTTAAAAAGATAAAAATAAATATGCACAGCATTTCATTCCACTTGGTGCTACCCAACATTTTCCTCGTCCCTGTACTTCTGAAAAATAGACTCTTTGTACCTCATTTTAAACTGTTTCATGCTTGGACGCTGCTTCAACTCCATAGTGAACTTGTTCCATAGTCTGAAACACAAAAACCTTTCCTGTTTGTTTGAATTAACGTTAACTTAAAGTTACTTTTACCCCTTAAATTATAACTCCCCTCATGAATACTAAATAATTTTTGTATATTTGCTGGTAATAGATTATTTTTTGCCCACGATGTCTGTAAGTTTTAGTAATTTGAACTGTAAGAATAGTGAGTTTGTGTGTTCCTGATATCTGTGTGTGTGTCTTTCACAGGGCCAAACAGATGTTACACACCGCAGCAGACATGTTCCTGGAGGTGGTCCTGAAGAGAGATTTCCCAGAGTTCATCACCACCTACATGAACCAGGACCACACCTTCCTCAGCTGCCACACCGCTGGACAGTCGGCGGCTGTGAACACACACAAGCTCCATCCCAAACTGTAGCAGTGCATGAGGAGCAGGGCCGTTGCTATGAATTCTGGGCCCCCTTAAAGAATACTAAAGTGGGCCCCTCCCCCTAACTTTTCCAGTTTTTTTTTTTCTTAGACTACGTATGTATTATCATTTTTTTTATTTAGCCTTCTTTGTTTTGATGCTAATGCAGCATTACACTGCAAAAACTCAAGTATCTTACCAAGAATATTTGTCTTATTTCTAGTCAAAATGTCATTTCTAGTCAAAACAAATCTCATTATACTTAAAATAAGACTCATCATATTAAAAGCAGCTTGTTTTTAGACACTTTTTACTTCTTTCAAGCAGATTTTCACTTGGAATAAGTAGAAAAAATATGATAGTGGAGCAAGTTTTTCTTCCTTATTACAAACACAAAAAACTTACTTTCACTGGCAGATTTTTCTACTTATTGTGAATTTAAGTGAAAATGATCTAAAAAACAAGTAAATGTTTAGGTGATGAGTCTTATTTTAAGTGGAAAGAGATTAGTTTTGACTAGAAATGAGACATTTGGACAAGAAATAAGACAAATATTCTTGGAAAGATGAAAATGATAATACTTTATAAACATTATGCTAACATCCTCTCTTCTGGCTCCAGCATCAACTTCAACTTCTTAACTTTATGTTACACTGATTTAGATTAAATTCATCATACCCCCATTTTCTATTGAACACATTCATGCCCGTGACCCAATAAATTTGCATTTGTGTTTCAACAGCATGTGTGTGTGTCTGCAAATATTTCTGTGCATGTGAACAATCTGAAGAATTCTCTACAATTTGAACTATATAGTATTATGGCAAAGATGAGAGTGCTTTGTGTTTTGATAAAAACCAGCCTAGTTTGCAAAATTGTGTTTTAGCAATTGGAAAAAAACTGAAAAAAAAAAAGGGTTAGTCATTTAAACTGAAAGAACCTCAACACCTGAGTGTGTTTTCTCGGTGTTAGGCTACTGTATGGATGTGAATCAACTGTGACTGATGTATATTTGCATTTAAGCTCAATCAAACTGCAGTGGCCTCCCGTAGTGATGGGAAGAAGGTGACGGTGGCTGGTGTTCGGTGTTCGGACGTGTGCATGTGCCGTCAAACAACAAGTGTCCAAAACGAGGTTCCAATGGTCAAACGCACAACATTTATTAACAACAAAATACCTCATTTGTAGTGGCAGCCAGGCAGGCAGGACACAAAACGACACATCAACACGGTCAAAAACTGTTGGCTGCCTTGGACCGGCAACACCTGGCACTGATTGTCCTCAGTTTAAATGCACATACCCCCCCCCCCCCACCCACCGTGACCCGAAGTGTGTGACGCTACTTCCGGTGCACTGCAAAAACCCCAAATCTTTCCAAGAATATTTGTCTTATTTCTTGTCCAAATGTCTCATTTCTAGTCAAAACTAATCTCTTTCCACTTAAAATAAGACTCATCACCTAAAAATTAACTTGTTTTTAGATCATTTTCACTTGTTTCAAACAAATTTTCACTTGAAATAAGTAGAAAAATCTGCCAGTGAAAGCAAGTTTTTTGTGCTTGTAATAAGAAAGAAAAACTTGCTCCACTATCAGATTTTTCTACTTATTTCAAGTGAAAATCTGCTTGAAAGAAGTAAAAAGTGTCTAAAAACAAGCTACTTTTAATGTGATGAGTCTTATTTTAAGTAGAATGAGATTGTTTCGACTAGAAATAAGACAAATGTTCTTGGTAAGAGTTTGAGTTTTTGCAGTGGTTACATCAATAAAACCTGCTAAACACCGAAATAAAAGGCAAAAATGGCTCCAACACAGATGTTTTTCAAAAGCAATAAAACAAAATACCGGAAATAAATTTGTTTCTCTCTTCAAAGTGAATGAACTGCTGTTTAGGTGCAGATGAGGTTTTTTGTTTTGATAAACAGTGCAAGCAATTGAAAATTTAACAGCTGTAACATCTAAGTTACTGTTGTGGTCTTGGTTGAGCTTGTGTGTAGGCCTACAATAAGTCAAAACTAATTTTAAATGTGTTAGGCTATATGCAGGGCGGCTGTCTATTTTGTGTGAAAAGAACAAGAAATAGGGATATTGTAGCCTATACACTGCAAAAAATCAAATATCTTATCAAGAATATTTGTCTTATTTTTAGACAAAATGTCATTTCTAGTCAAAACAAATCTAATTATACTTAAAATAAGACTCATCACATTAAAAAGCAGCTTGTTTTTAAACACTTTTTACTTCTTTCAAGCAGATTTTCACTTAAAATAATCTGATAGTGGAGCAAGTTTTTCTTTCTTATTACAAGCACAAAAAACTTGCTTTCACTGGCAGATTTTTCTACTTATTTCAAGTGAAAATTTGTTTGAAACAAGTGAAAATGATCTAAAAACAAGTTAATTTTTACATGATGAGTCTTATTTTAAGTGGAAAGGGGTTGTTTTGACTAGAAATTAGACATTTTGACAAGAAATAAGACAAATATTCTTGTTAAGAGTTTTTTTGGGGAAAAGGTTTAAAAGCATTTAAAAGAGGGGCCTTAAGATTGTTTAAAAAAAGATAAAAAAGAAAGAAAGAAAACTGTTGCTATTCTCTGTATCCAGTCTCATTGAGCGGTTGATTGACTCTTTAGTCCTGTCAGGAAAAAGTGAGTTTCACAACGGGGAACCTGTTACAAAAGTCTGAAAGCAATAGGAGACAGTAAGTACTTGAGGGAAACAGGTTTGTTGGACAGGGTTTAGTTTTATTGTTAATATTATTACGTATTACTTTTTATTTTTGTCACTTATCCTAGCTGCTTGCCTTGTAGGCTACCACTCTCCAGTCCAGTAGGTGGCGGCAATGCACCTGTAAGCTCGATACCAGCCGCCAATCAATATCCAAGAAGCCCCATGAGACTTATCATATCATCCAGTTCCATATTGATTTCTGATCCTTTCAAAACATTCAAATAGGTGTAATCCTCAATGAAAAAAAACAAAACAGAGTTTTTGGTGAATAACCTCATTATCATTAGCCTACAAAATATTATATAGCCTGCACAAGTGTCGACATGCCAAATCCCCACCTTCATGGCTTGCACTTATGAAATCTCCTACAAAAATGTTTGAAACAAATGGCTAAATAATCCCCATGCAGATAAATAGTAGGCTACACATAGCAAATCTTAACCTGTCCTAAACCTCTTTTAATTGTTCTTTTATTTATTTTATCTCCTATTTTCTCTTTTTTTTTTTTTTTAAATCTAAGATCTTTCATCTAAGAGCATATATTAGCTATTTTTATATGTGAGGTGTGAATTTAATTTATACCTAAAATAACTGCTTATCTTGAGTTATGTAATTTGTGGCATGTTTAGAAATAAAAATAAAATAAAAAAGATCCATGAAAAGTCCACTGCCCTTGATATTCCAGCACTAAGACCCACAGACCAGAACTACTGTACCTTTATAGCAGTTGTCCTACTGTGATTTCCTTTACACATATAGCCTACTTGTGTCTATGTTTATTTCATTTTATTTTATTTTTGTTTGTTTGGTTGGTTTTTGGTTTTTTCAAGTGTGTTTTTTTTTTTGTTTGTTTGTTTGTTTTTTTAGTGGAGGGGTGGGGGTGGGTTGAACATGCAATACTGTGACTACCTGTACTACACTTGTCAATACCTGCATACATTTTTTTTCCATGATTATCCCAAGAAAGAAGGAAAATGTTACTTTTTTAGTAAATCTGTTTTTATTTTTTGCAAAATTTCATATTCATAAAAGTAAATTTTCTAAGAAAACCCCTTGCTTTTATGTTTTTCAAAAAGAAATGGAACTTTATTTTAAGCTAATCACCAAATCAGCAAATGAAAAGGCTACTAAAACCATAGACCTTTGTAATATGTATAACCTTGTTGTATAATGAACATCACCCCTGGCACATGTTCTTTGTGTTTTCATTGTATACTGTTCCCTGTATACTATTTGTACCTGTCAACTTCTTTTAAATAAAGCTGTTGATTTAAAAAAAAAAAAAAAAAACCTGCGTAAAAAATCAGTAAAAAGAATTTGAAAAGAAAGAAGTCCTGTCAGGAAATTGAATGTGCCACACTCCCGCCGGTAGGTGGCGGCAATGCTCCACTAAGATGGATGACAGCCGCCATTTTGAATCCAACTGGAGAAGAAGACGTCCTGCCAGGCTTTGTAATCAACCCAGAGCGACTGGATCGATCCAGACTGGGAAGCTGCTGCTGCTGCTGCTGGGACCTCATCTTCATCTTCAGTTAAAATGGTTTTCCCTCGGTTATTAGTCCGGGCTGTTCTCCACAGCAAAGGTAAGATGATAAAACTGACTTTAGTTTGTTTTCTGGTGTTCAGAGGTCTGTGTTTAATCTCCTTTTTACAACGTGAGGAGCTGTGTTTGTTGTGAAGTCTGACCTTAGCTTAGCTTAGCATGTAGCATCGGAGTCACTAGCACCGCTTGTTGTTCTTTTTACAGTCTATGGTTGTTACCCAAAGACACACAGACATTATTGTTGTGTAATTACAGACTTTATTAGTCCCACATAATAATACTATATTATACTATACTGTATTATATTATTACTACAGCAGGCATGGAGGAGGTTTCCTTCTGTAGCCACACCACCAGTTCACTTCTACCACCGCAGTGAAGTTAGTTTGAAGTTGGATATTTGACAGACATTCGCTCCTTCTCAATAAAAATTCATATAAAATATTAAATGATAATGATGATAATAATAATAATAATAATAATGATAATAATAATAATACATTTTATTTATAAGCGCTTTTCCAGAAGCTCAAAGATAAATTCAGTTAAGAACACAAGACATATAAATTCAGTTAAAAGCAGCAAAGACAGTAGAAAACATAGAAAACAATATAAAACACACACAGAAATTATGTATTAAAAATGTGTTCAAATGCAATAAAAACCGGTGCGTGTCATAGAGGAGGCTTAGCTCTTCTATCCTGTGTTGATTTTGAGCCAACAGGTCACATGACCTGGGAGTTATTGAGCTCTAACGCTCATATTTACTGTATAAAATAAATTTAAATATATAAAATAAAATATATTAAAAATTCATGTGACCTCAAAATCAACACAGGATGGTAGAGCTAAGCCTCCTCTATGACACACACCTGTTTTATTGCATTTAAACACATTTAATATTTTATATGAATTAGGGTTGCAAAGGGGTGGAACATTTCCAGTAAATTTCCGGAAAATTTCCAGAAACTTTCCATGGGAAGTTAAGCTGGGGAATTTTGGAAATATTCCAAATTGTAAACTTTCCATGGGAATTATGGAAATGTATGGGAATTTATGGGAATTAACTGGAAATTGGAGGTAATTTAAACAAACTGTATCATATCTAAACATAAATGTAAATATTTAGTTTTGTCATAAGCAGACATTCATGCAAAATAATACAATTAGAAAACATTTCAACAGATTTATTTGTGAGTAGAACTTTATCAAGTTGTAATTCTTGTATGAACAATCAATTATTTTACTGAACAACAAGAACATGAATGTTGAGTAAAATATTACTACCCCTCACCAATCAATTTTGTAAATTTCGGATTTATTCCCGTTTATTCCCATATATTCCCGTAAATTCCCATGGAAAGTTTCCAACTTTGAAAATTCCCGAAATTTTGCAACCCTAATATGAATTTTTTAAATATATTTTATACAGTAAATATGAGCGTTAGAGCTCAATAACTCCCAGGTCATGTGACCTGTTGGCTCAAAATCAACACAGGATGGTAGAGCTAAGTCTCCTCTATGACACACACCTGTTTTTATTGCATTTGAACATAATATATGTAATATTTTATATTAATTTTTAATGTATTGAGAAGGGGCGAATGTCTGTCAAATATCCAACTTAAAACTAACTTCACTGCGGTGCTTCTTCATAGTGTCTAACTTCTCCCCCATTAGAGTTAACAGTGAGTGATCCAGTGATCCGTGGTTAACTTAACTTACTGGTCTTATTTCCTCTCATGACTGTTAAGCTGAAGGGAATAAGGGAATAATGGATATTTCTCATTAAAACCTTGTGATTTGTGATTTTCCTCCTCAGTTGGGTCCCGTTCTGTGTTTACGAGCTCCAAGCCGGACCCTGTCAACCCCAACTGGCTGCGAGTCGGCCTCGCCTTGGGGACATCTGCTGTCGTCTGGGGCCTGGTAAGTAAAGTAACCACTTCATTTCATTATGTTGTTTGAGTTAGTATATGAGTAGGGGTGTCACGATTATAACGATTATTGTCAGAGAAATAATCAGTGTTACAATAATCACGATTATTCTGCATTAATTAATTCCACAACACTATGAATGTGTAAAATCAAATATAGTCAAAATATAATTACAGTACTCATTGTTTACACAAAATATTTCAAGTATCTATTAATATATGACCATTTATTAATCCCCAGAGGAAATGTTTTAAGTATTCAGGTCATGAATTGTCATCTATACCAAATGTTTGCGTTTATTTTAATGTTTTTTTGTTTTGTTTTTTAATTAGAAATGACACACTAACATTTAAATTCCTACCAATTGTCACGTTCCATGTTCCAGGAACTGGACAAAAAGTGGAGAGACAACTGAGTTTGGCAATTTTTAACAAAAAGAATTTATTAATGAACTTAAAGACAACTCGAACCAAGACAAAACAAACCAACAAAACAAAGAAACAAAGAAACAAAAGAGTCCACAGGTGGAGCAGGGCTTCCACCCCAGCCGGAGTCTAGAGAGAGAGTGAATGTCCAGTGCTGAGCCTTTCTGCTCGGCCAGGCCACACCCCACCAGGTGCCATTCATCAGCCTGATGAACTGGCTGATGAGCTGAACTGGCTGATGAGCTGCTGCAGAAACTCCTCCAGCCATCACACCCCCCCGGCCAAGACAGAGGTACCACCTCTGACCTCCGACCCTGCAAGACACATACAGTACCAGAGAAAAAAAACACAACGTCCAATCCAATACACTACCTACATCTAGACAAATCCATAACCCAACACGACTGCCAGGTCACAGTCCAGGTAAGCACCTTATCAAACAACATGCAATGCAGAACCCCTCCCTCCTCCCCATTACCTCACCAACACCCCCAAACCCAATGACTCCGCAACTGTGGATCCAGAAGAAGCATCTTTAAGAGCACATACGGATGGGAGCCCGGCCTGGACAGAAGCAGAGAGAAAAGTACATAGCACAACATATTATGACAAAGGAGCACGTGACAAAGTATCCGCCACCAGATTATCCCTGCCCTTAATGTGACGGATATCCAAATGATAGGGCTGCAAAAACAAGGCCCACCGCATCAACCTCTGATTCGGATTCTGCAATGAACGCAAAAAGGTTAGTGGATTGTGGTCAGTATAAACAATCAAAGAAGAACCTGACCCAATATAGACATCAAAATGTTGGAGGGCCATGACCAATGCGAGGGCTTCTTTTTCGATTATTGAATAGTTACGCTGGTAATTTTTAAACTTCTTAGAGAAGTAACTAACAGGTCTCTCAACCCCCCTCTCCTCCACCTGTAACAACACAGCCCCAGCTCCAGCATCACTTGCATCCACCTGCAACTTGAAGGGGCGATCCAACCTAGGAGCAGCAAGCACTGGAGCTGATGACAACAAGTCCTTCAACTGGTTAAATGCCTGTTGACAGATGGGAGACCAAACATATTTAACATTACCTTTTAACAAGTCAGTTAGAGGAGCACCCACAGAAGCAAAATTGGGACAAAACTCCCTGTAATAACCAGCCATTCCCAAGAAACGTAACAATTCCCTCTTTGTCGTTGGAACAGGGAAGTCACGGATCGCCCTGACCTTTCCCTCAATGGTACGCACTTCTCCTTGCCCCACCACCTTCCCCAAATAGGTCACGGTGGCCTTGGCAAATTCACATTTTGCCAGATTAACCGTTAGCTGTGCCCAAAGTAGCCTGTCAAACAAAGCCTTCACCTGCTCCAAATGTTTCTCCCATGTATCACTATATATCACAACATCATCCAAATAGACTGCACAACCCTCCAGCCCCCGAACCACCTTATTCATTAATCTTTGAAAGGTGGCTGGAGCGTTGCGCAACCCAAACGGCATCACGGTATATGAATACAAACCAGATGGAGTCACAAATGAACAAATCTCCCTTGCTCTCTCAGAAAGTGGAACCTGCCAATAACCTTTAAGAAGGTCGAACTTACTAACATACTTGGCAGACCCCACCTGATCGACACAATCATCCATCCTGGGAAGAGGGAAGGAATCAGGTTTTGTCACAGCATTAATCTTCCTAAAGTCAGTACATGGCCTAAATGTGGAATCCGGCTTGCTGACAAGAAGACAGGGAGATGACCAACTAGAAGTAGAAGGCACAGCAAGACCATTTTCAAGCATATAATCTACCTCTGAATCCAATATCTGTCGCTTTTCAGGGCTAACCCGATAGAACCGCTGGGCGATGGGTTTTGCATCCCCCACCTCAACATCATGTTCTATCAAGTTAGTACATGTAGGAGTATCAGAGAAAAGACCTGGATATGCTTGAATAAGACCAACCAGTTGATTCCTTTTATCCTCATCCACCTGCCCAAGCAGCGAATCCAACTTGGCCAAAGTTTCCGAATTTTTAAGTCGAGGTTGCAGCACCACATCACCAGACATCTCTTCCTCCTGCTCCGTACCGGCCACCAAAACAGGGTTATCTGGAACCACAACATCAGAAACATCACGTGCAAAATATGGTTTGATCAAATTAACATGACAGACCTTAACTGATTTTCTTTTATTTGGCATCTCAATCAGGTAGTTTTGCTCTGAAACCCGACGAACAACATTACAGGGCCCAAAAAACTTAGCCTGAAAAGGTGATTCAATCAATGGCTGCAAGACCAAAACCTGGTCTCCTGCACAGAACTCACGTCGCTCTACTTTGCGGTCAAACAGCTGCTTCATTTTCTTTTGAGCCATTTGCAAATTTTGTTTCGCCAATTTCCCAGCCTCATAGAGCCTATGTCTAAACCCATTTACATAAGAAATCAGATTCTTTGGGGGATCAGACGCAACCCACTGATCACTAATGACAGACAAGGGACCCCGAACAGTGTGAGCAAAGACCAGCTCGTTAGGACTGAAGCCTGTACTCTCTTGTACAACTTCTCTGGCCGCCAACATGAGCCATGGTAAGCCGTCCTGCCAGTCTGCCTTCAACTCAGTGCAATAAGCACGCAGCAACGATTTCAAATGCTGATGAAAACGTTCAAGGGCCCCCTGACTCTGTGGGTGATACGCAGAGGACATATTATGAGTGACATTAAGTTGTTTAAGAACCTGGGAGAACAGCCGAGAAGTAAAGTTTGACCCTTGGTCTGTTTGTATAATTTTGGGAATTCCAAACACAGATATAAACTCAGTAATGGCTTTCACCACAGACCTGGTTGTGATCGACCGCAGTGGATAAGCAGCTGGATATCTGGTGGATTGACACATTATTGTTAACAAATAGGAACAACCAGACCTGGACCGAGGAAGCGGCCCCACACAATCAACTAACAGATGACCAAAAGGCTGACTCACTGCAGGGATCGGATATAACGGTGCAGGTTTCAGAGTTTGATTTGGTTTACTAGTAACCTGACACGTATGACATGTTTTTATATATTTAGAAACATCACGCTTCACACGGGGCCAGAAAAAATGCTGTAGCACCCGATGGTAGGTCTTTTTGACCCCCATATGACCAGCAACCTTATCATGTGCTGTCCGAATTACTGATGTTCTAAATTTTTCAGGTAATACCACTTGCACAATGGGATCCCCGCTAAATCCATCACCATGAGGAGCCCAAATCCTACACAGCACGTCATCATGGAGTACATAACCCTGTTTAATGTCCCCCACCTGACAGGAAGGCACCACCAAATCATACAGGTCTTTCAATGATGGATCCTTTCTCTGCTCCTGCGCCAAGTCTACATGAGAAACACAAAGATCATCTGGCACGACAAAGGAAAACTCTTTAACTTTGTCCATAGTTACCCCATCATCAGGCAGAGATGCAGCCATGGCCCGAGTCACAGCACACACTGTGGATGGTTCCAACTCAACTGCTTGCTGTGACAGCCCCCCTGGTACCACCACTGGGCCATGTGCAGCGCCCCCTGCAGAGTTTAAAGAGGAATTACATGAGAGATCTGTTGACTCAGGTTCTGTCACTGGAGAATCGACTCCCCCAGGAGGAACTGGATAGGGAAGACATGTCAAATGTGGCTGCTGAACCGTATCTTGGGGGGTTTGTACTAGTACAGGTCTTTCATCATCTGGCCACATACGACCATCAGGTACCAGGTCATTCCCCAAGATGATGTCCACTCCCCTCACTGGGAGCTCGGGACGCACAGCCACCTCCACATTCCCCTGGAAGAAACCACAGGACAAGAACATTTTATGCACCGGAACAAAAAGTGTTTGTAAAGCCAGACCTCTGCAGGGCACACAACCCCCTGTGTCTGACTGTAGAGAGAAAGGCAAAATGGCCTCCCTCACAAACGTGTGCATAGAACCTGAATCTCTCAACACCTTCACGGGGACTTCCATATCTCTCTCGTGTAGCCTGACAAAACCATCTGAGAGGAATATATGGTAACCTGATTCCACCTCTGCCCCATCCATGGCTTGAACCTGCATTGGCGCCACCAATCCAGCTGACTTTACCTGACCAGGATTAACTCTACCACTACGTGTAGGGCATTCATTTTTCCAGTGCCCTTTTTGTCGACAATAATGACACACTTCAGGCCCACCTTTACTGTTAAAGGGTTCTGACCTTGGAGCCCTAGATGTTGTCTGAGAGTGTCCCCCACTAAAGTGTGCTCTCTCATTAAAGTGTGCCCTTTCATTAAAGTGTGCTCTCTCAGTGTTAAATCGCTCTCCAAATATACGTCTGTGTGTTAGTACATATTCATCAGCTACAACTGCTGCTTCACTTGGAGTGGAAACTTTACGTTCAGTGATGTACGTGGCGATGTGTTCTGGTACAGTCTGTTTAAACTGTTCCAATATTACTAGATCACACAACTCTGGAAAAGTCTCCACATTATCTGCCTTACACCAACGGTTAAAGTGCAGAATCAAATCCCTTACAAATTCCACATGTGTTTGTTTTCCCGTTTTCCTCCAGCCTCTGAACTTTTGTCGGTACGCTTCAGCCACAAGTTCATAGGCTTTTAGTACCGCCGCTTTTACCTTTTTGTAGACCTTGCAGTCCGCCACCGACATAGAGGAATACACCTCCTGTGCTTTTCCTGTAAAGACACACTGCAACATTAGTGTACGCTCCTCATCCGGCCAACCTCTAACATCAGCCACACGTTCAAACAGCCACACGTTCAAACATTGCAAAAAATGTCTCAACATCCTTTTCCTCAAACTTTGGCATTAATCTCAAATGTTTAGTGACATCAAAACCAGATTCCCCCCTGATGGCCCCAACCGGAAGTTTACCCGCTGAAATCAGCCCCAACTTATTCTGCTCCACTTCCAGTTTCATTTGTTCCACCTTGTACTTCATTTTTTCTAACTCCTTTTCATGTTCAAATTTCAACATTAACAATTCCTTTTGCTGTTCAAAGGTTAACCCCGGCACAGAAGTAGTAACCCCACTCTTACCATCATCGACCATCAGGACTCCTTCCTCTTGCAGATTTGCCTGTACAATACTCATGATGGTCTCCCTTGTACGTCTGGCATCCACCGCAACCGAATAATGGTGTGCCACCTTGAGAAGCTGCTCCTTCGTATATTGCTCTAGTAACCCATAAGAGGGACATTTAATGAAATCCTCAACACTGGCAGCCATACCTGAACCCAACCCAACAGTCTAGATAAACAATACAGAATGTGGCGCCCCCACTGGGTCCCCCCTACTAACTGCCTAACCAAAACCTACTTACACTCAGCCCTAGTCTTCAGTGGCATTGCTGAGTTCGCCAAGGGCCCTCCCAGGATACCACCCAAAACAGTAAAGGCAAAAAAAAACTGCAGCAGAGCCTCTATTAGGGACTGCTGCTACACCTAACAGAGGGGAACACCAGTGAAAAAATTTGCCACACTTACTTTATCTCCAAACTCTGTACTTACCAACTCAGTATACGTCTCCACCAACCTGCATCAGCAGACCAACAATTCCTACCCAAAACACTGGCTTTAGACGAGCCCCCATTTTGTCACGTTCCATGTTCCAGGAACTGGACAAAAAGTGGAGAGACAACTGAGTTTGGCAATTTTTAACAAAAAGAATTTATTAATGAACTTAAAGACAACTCGAACCAAGACAAAACAAACCAACAAAACAAAGAAACAAAGAAACAAAAGAGTCCACAGGTGGAGCAGGGCTTCCACCCCAGCCGGAGTCTAGAGAGAGAGTGAATGTCCAGTGCTGAGCCTTTCTGCTCGGCCAGGCCACACCCCACCAGGTGCCATTCATCAGCCTGATGAACTGGCTGATGAGCTGAACTGGCTGATGAGCTGCTGCAGAAACTCCTCCAGCCATCACACAATTCAATGTTACGTTAGTTAAATGGACCAGTATCGGAGCATTTACCTTTATTTTTGCGCCACATCTGCCAATAAGGTTCCAACATCAAAGTTTTGTGAAAGTGACGGTATTTGGGAATCTTTATGATTACCGTAATTAATTGTGGCGTTTGATACCGCGATTAATTGTGAAAACAAGTAATCGCGACATCCCCAGTCTGTTTCTTTGCAGCAGCAACTTTAAATCAAAGACAAAGTTACCCAACAAAATGTGTTAGTCATCGACCAGCTGTTTGTGATATAACCAGTTGTTGTTGTTGTTGTTGTTGTCTCCCTGCAGCTCTTCAGGCAGCACAGCACAGATGTACACGAGTACAAAGTGAGGAATAATCTGGAATAATCCACCACACAGGTACAGTATGGGACTCCACCATCATTTTAATTACACTGAATTAAGCAATATTACCCGAGAGGGTGTGCTTTAACGTCATTTGAGCGCCTCGGTCCTGACCGCATCACCGAAGTGCTCAAATTCCGTTTAAGCACACCCTCGAGGGTAATATTGCGATTATACAACAATTACCAACAAAATAGAGCGTATAATTAAATCAATATTCATGTTGATGGACGTTTTGCTCTCAAAATGTAAAGTTTTTTGCGAGTGTGCTTCCCGTTTCCATGGAAATAAATGGGGTCTGACTAATAACTGAAACACAATCAGTCACGTCAGTAGACTCCTGTGTGTAATGGAACCTAGTTCACCTCTACAGCAAATAGTCCGAACCTTAGTAACGACCTAGCAACAGAAATGATTTTCTAGTCCCAGATGAGTGAACTCTGAGCTGACGTTAATGTTTTAACGCGGTCTCTGACTTTCCCGAACTAAATCAACACTGCACAAACTCGCCCAAGTTATAACAAAGATACCGTTTTTTTCCTTTCACAGATGTAGCTTCTACAACCGCAAACTCTGCATGTAAATGAAGTTATAGCGCTGTGTCGCCGACACAGCTGATAGAGAAAGACAAACGATTACTCCAGATTATTTAAAAGCCCAAAAGGTGCAAGCGAGAGAGAGAAACATACAGGTAATCACCTCCGTTTTATCCAATGAAAATATTCAGCTCCAGGCCATATTTTAAAAAACATATTCACCGCGATCACAACTCGTGTCTCTCCGACTTTGTAACGTTACACACATGGGAGGGAGACAATCCTCTCGGCTGTAACGGGGAAGTTTACAATATATTAACAAAAAATAAAATAACATAATTGTTCTATAAATGTGACTTTGGCAGCTGTCAGGAACAACCTACAGGAGGTCAGTGTAGTTTGTGATTTATTTTCACAAGTAATAAATGACGTTTCTGAAAATAAAAGGGGGAAAAGTCCATGTTGCCATGGAGATGTGTAAACAACATGACATGGCGAAGTAATATTCTCAGTGATGAGTCAGCCGTGCTGTAATGCTGATTTGAGCACGTTCTAAATGTCTTATTGACCAATCAGATTGCTTGGTCGGAACTACTTGTTGTATAACTGAACTTAATGTAGAGTTTACATCTTCTGTTCTATCTGTCAACCAGTTTGTATGAACTAATAAAAGATGATCCCTTGTGATTCTTGTCCTCTGCAGGAGTTCCTCGGATCCACCTGTTCCTCCACTTTCTATTTATGTTGTTCCAGATTCCACCTCCTGTATTCTTTCTAAAATAAAATCTATCATGTGAAATGGAGAGACGTCATCATCATTCTGTTCACATGAAAGTTAGTTAGTGAGTCTATTGTCTAGAGATGTCACGATTACTTGTTTTCACAATTAATCGCGGTATTAAATGCCGCAATTAATTTATCATAAAGGTTCCTAAATACCGTCACTTCCCAAAAAAGATTATGTCAGAACTGTATCGGCAGATGTGCACCAAAATAAAGGTTAATGCACAGATACTGGTCCATTTACCTGACGTAACATTGAATTGGTAGGAATTTAAATGTTAGCGTGTCATTTGTATTTAAAAAAACCCCCAAATAAATCAAAAAACGATTAAAATAAACGTAAATATTTGGTATAGATGACAATTTATAACCTGAATATTTCAAACGCTTCCCCTGGGGGGTTAATAATTGGTCTTATATTATTAGATACTTGAAATATTTTGTGTAAACGATGGGTAATGTAGTTATATTTTGACTATATTTGATTTTACACATTCATAGTGTTGTGAAATTAATTAATGCAGAATAATTGTGATAATCGTAATACCGTGATTATTTCTCTGACAATAATCGTACCAAGAACATTTGTAATCGTGACATCCCTACTATTGTCCCTTTTTGAGAAATTCATTTTCACAGGTTCTGTACACATAGGTAAGTCGTGCCTTTGCTTGCATACAACAGCAACACTGCAAAACATTCACTTTAACGGTTGGGGATAAACTAACCACGACCATCAGATGCCGTTAATATGATGAAATCACAGTCTTCATCATCTTACTTGTCTTCTTGTACCAGTTGATTTGCACACAGCTGATTGACATTTTTGCTAAAGGTTTAATATGTAGGAATGGGCTCTATGCACAGCTCCACCACTTCCTGGATTTAACGCTGCTCCTTTATTTCCTGTCTTACATTATTGGTGTCTGTGTGTGTCTGAGTAGTCACAATGGTCACACACACCTGGATTCATCAGTTTGTCCAATAATGTAAACCACTACGGACTGCAACAGTCCGTTGTCATGGATACATGACAACAACTTCCAGACAGACAGACAGACAAACAAAGCTTATATACATGTAGGCTATACAGTACACACAAATATATGCAAATCATAGAGGTTTGTAATACTCTGTAATACTCCAGAGTTTTTTTAATAGCTTTTCTGTCTTTCTATATATTCAAGTTCTACCGAAAACAAATAGACACAACGATACTCATAAAATAAACTAAAAGTCGACTCACTCAAGTCTTCCTGTTAACTGTTATGGTTCTGTTATTCCACAAGGTGGAGCTATCTATGCGGTGTGAAGTTGTGGTTGTGAGTGAACATCATTTATCATCAGATAGAGCAGCTGTTATTTGTTTATGGAAGTCAGACAATCTGATTGAAGCCAGTTTAGTTATTTCAAAGTCACATCACTAGAATCGCCGTGAGGTTATTTTGACCTCTCGCTTCTTAAAATGCCTGTAACTCTGTTTGCGTAAAAACAGTATGTCTCCCAGTCGATGACTTCTCCTAAAAGTGCGTTCTACATCATATTATGTGTTTTCATGATTCTAGTATAAAAGAGAACGAAACAAAGAGTGATTTTACCTAGAACCGCCAAGAGGTCATTTTGACCTCCATTCATTCTAATGCAAAAATGCTAAATGTACTGCATTTATATAGACTAGCCATATATATTATATAGCCAGCCAGACACACAGCTCATTTACACACACATACTTTACAAAAAATAACAATAGTCGTTGCTAGGCAACCAATATAGACGACTCATTAATTTTCTATTTTTCGAACAATGTGTGTATATAAAAATGTATAAAATTGATTTTCCAATCATTGCAA
Organism: Trachurus japonicus; assembly: GCF_045865225.1. Classification (NCBI taxonomy): domain Eukaryota; kingdom Metazoa; phylum Chordata; class Actinopteri; order Carangiformes; family Carangidae; genus Trachurus; species Trachurus japonicus. The sequence continues at coordinate 38,228,840 of NC_140916.1, forward strand.
TCAGGGCTAAATAATGTCCATTTAGTCACTCAGTTTGTCAGTTAGACAGTTAGTTATTTAGTTAGTTAGTCATTTTGACGTCATCCCACAACACAACACGAGTTCAGATATTAGAAAGTTGTCAAACAGTTAAAACAGGTGTCAGACAGATAACAAGTGAACATTACTCATAAACATTGAACATTACAATGACAGTCCCTTGCTCTCATGAGAAATGGACATACATTTTTATATACACACACTGTTCGAAAAATAGAAAATTAATGAGTCGTCTATCTTGGTTGCCTAACAACGACTATTGTTAATTTTTGTTAAGTATGTGTATGTATATGAATGTGGAGCATTACTATAAAGTGTTTTGAACTGTGTGTCTGGCTGCTTATATAATATATATGGCTATATAAATGCAGTCCATTTACCATTTTTGTATTAGAATGAATGGAGGTCAAAATGACCTCTTGGCGGTTCTAGGAGTACTTGTTGGCGGTTCTAGGAGTACTTGTTGGCGGTTCTAGGAGTACTTGTTGGCGGTTCTAGGAGTACTTGTTGGCGGTTCTAGGAGTACTTGTTGGCGGTTCTAGGAGTAGCCTACTTGTTGGCGGTTCTAGTGTTAACAACAATTCTAATCCTCCAACAACATTTTGGAAAAGATAGGCTACTTTGGTATGTGGAACCTTATCAGGTTGTGCCGAATACGCTTTTATCCAGTTCAACTTGCAGCATTTCAGTTTTGGTAAAAGCAAAGCATGTCCTAGATCATAAATCCCTCTATATTCTGTACAACTCACTGATTCTTCCTTATTTAGAGTACTGTACAGAGACATGGGGAAACACATACAAAACTGCACTTCAGCCACTTTTCATACTGCAAAAAAGAGCAGTGAGAATTATTCACAGGGTTGATTATGGGGCACACACCAATGACTTATTTTGGAAATCTAAAACTCTAAAATTGTTTGATTTGGTGGAGCATAAAACAGCCCAAGTATTATATAAAGCAAGGAACTATCTGCTACCAAGAAACATTCAGAGAATGTTTCACGAAAGAGAGCAAGGTTATGATTTAAGAGAGAAATCAAATCTAAAGGTTGGTAGAGCTCGCACAACAAAGAAAAGTTTCTGTATCACCATTTGTGGAGTAAAACTGTGGAATAATATGAGTAGCTACTGAAATCAAAAACATTTGGAGTGTAATCATGTTTAAAAAGAGACATAAAGAAATGATTCTCCAGAGGTACATTGAATAATTCACACAAGGTGTTTGCTTACTTACTATTTGGATTCAAATGTGTAATGTGTAAAATGTTTAATTAGAACATATAGTTAAAATGATCGGGGTAGGATGAGATAAGTTTATACTTCTTCCTACTCCTTTTCGCTCATGTAAACTGCGTTGCTTATGAGATGTTGTGTATACATTTTTCTGTTCACTTATTATATTATTATTTTATCTTATTTTTTTTTATTTTTTTTACACTGTCGTTTACATGATCGAAATAAAGATATCAATCAATCAATCAATCAATCAATCAATCAATCAATCAATCAATCAATCAATCAACTTGAATACACCTGTCATGGATTCATGGATGATCTGGTGAGGTGATCGTTGCCGGTGCGTTGCATGACGAGAGAGCAAGTCGGGATCAAGCCTGGCTGCTCTTAGAATAGATCCATGGGATCAAGTCGGCATCTAACCTGGCTCATCTCCAACCTGTTAACCACTTCTTCTCTGTCTCTCTCTTGCATAGCCAGCTTTTTCTTTTTTCTATCTTTATTTACACAGTGTGAAAGTGAATTGTTTCATCAGCAGTAGGAGAGAATAGCCTGCTATTAACCACTCCCTAAAAAACTACATTCTAGCATTCACTACGGCAAAACAAACTAACAAAAAAAAAACCTTAGGCTATAATCAAAGAAAACAACAAATATATAGAAATGAACGCAAGACTTTTCAAATGAAGACATTGAACACTGTGTGAATATTAATAGTTTAAACTGTGCATTAACTACTCCTTTTTTATTTTAGACATAGGCTACACACATACATACAATAAACAGACAATAAACAAACAAACAAAATATATATACATAGAAAGGGGTATTGGTATTATATATTATAGGTATTATTAAATCATAGTTGTTTGTAATAATTTATAATATTCCAAGGTTTTTATAGCCTATAGCTTTTCTGTCTTTCCTATTTTGTAGTATAGCTGCATATATCTGATATTATAATATTCTATTTTAAACTCATAAAAATATGTTTTTTTTTGGATGACCATTTACATTTATGGATGTAATATTTTCCTTGTAAAATAAAAAGATTCAACTAAAACAATTCCTTTCCCTTAGGTTTCTTTTCATCACAAGTGAGAATTATATGAAGAGTTAATTTGCAAAAGCAGATAACTTAATTTTTTATTTACATGATATCAGTCAAACCAAAGTTGAGTGATTTTGAGATGTAAAAAAACAGACATATCTCAAAAAAATAAAGTTTTATTGAAAACAACACTATGCAAAGAATAATTACAGTATATATTATCATTATTATTATTATATTATATATTATTATAGTTAATTAAAGCCTCAGCTCATTTTTTTCAAAATGGCACTTATCTGCTTTTGCAAATGAACGCTTCATATCTTTTTTTATTTATTTATTTTAAGTTTAATCTTGATGCCTGTCAAAAATGTAAACATGTCTTCTAGTTCCATCCAAAACAAATACGTATAACGACACAAAAAAATGAATAAGGGGTGGGAGTAAATAAGTTTTACTTCTTCCCACTCCTTTTCGGATATGAAACAAACAAACAAACAAACAAACAAAAAATCAAATTACCTTTATTTTCAATTATTTTATTTATTTATTTTTATATATTTTTTTTGTTCATATGTTGTCTTTGCAAAGCTTTTATATGTTATGTCTGTCCATTTCTGTAGTATGTTTTATTTCTTTTAACATGTCCGAAATAAACTTAAACTAAAAAAGAAAAGAAAAAAACTGTTGACATTGATATCTTTAAATTTGGAGATGGCCTGATTGCTGACTGACAGGATAAATTGAATGCATGATTTTAAAAGAAACTTCCTTTATCTTGTTTGTGACAGTATATGTGCACTAACTACTCTTTTTTTTTTTATAACAACTTTATTGACAACAAGAGTATACACAGGACTGAATACAGTTAGATGAAATAAGTGTATACAACATTAATACACAACCAAACCATCATAAATACGCCAGGGGATGACAGCAAGACAGAAAAAACATAAACTTAAATACATATTTTGTAAAGCTTACAAAGATCGTATACGTTTTAACAGCTTTTTTATTCTCACAATCACAGAGGGAGGAGATACTATATTATATTGACCAACATATGCAGACAGATCCAAGAAGTTTGGCTTCTTACCAGAAAATTTAGACTTATGTATATAAAATTTGGATAAAATAATTAACACATTAATCATATAAAACTGAGAATTTAGTTTTTTATCATATTCAGTGTAGCCAAACAAAACATTTTTCCAGCATAAATTAAACTGGGGGTGAATATGATCAGTGATAAAGCTCCAAAGTTGTCTGGTGTGTGGGCCAGACCAAAATAATGAACCAAGGTTTGGTTGACAGAGACACAGTGGGCACAGTTCACATCAATGTTAAGCCTTTGTATATGATGATTAGTTGGGTATAAAATCTATGAAGCATTTTAAATGAGATCTCTTTGACCTTGTTGGTTAAAAAAAACGTATTAGGTAGTAGCTTATACAGTCTATGGGTAGTAGCCAGAGTTTTTCCCAATTAATATTTCCAACAAATGTAGAGCAGTAGGATAAAGCAGAGGGTGAACTTACAATATCTTGTTGAAATAGTTGACGGATAAACTTGTTTTTATTTTTATTATTACCTGTGAAACAAGCTTTCCCCATTACTGTTTCAGTAATGTTCAAAGATATGGGTAAGTTGTTGTTTACATTAAGATTTTTAAAGAGGGAAATAACACCCGAGGGCACAGCATCAAAAACAATAGAAAAATCCTTGGGTGTAACAGGGATTCCATACCGTTGCATAAATTCAACATAACTGTAAAGACGCCCATGTCGGTCAAACAACTGACTCAGTAAAAGTATATTGTTATCAAACCATTGTTGGAGGAAAATAGATTGGTTTTTGTACAAAAGATATCTATTGTTCCATATAAAGAACCTATGCGGAGAGGACATTAACTACTCCTCATACAGGTAGCTACACGCCACTCTTGCGTAAGAGGAGGCGGGTCCGTCCTGCGCCTCCTCTCAGCGCAGCGCAGCGTTCATCCAGCAGCAGCAGTCAGTCTCAGGCAGTCAGTCCTCTCTGTAGCTGTAGCCGCAGCAGCAGATACACACACATAGACAGTCACACAGGACAGGACAGCAGCAACCAACCCGGAGAGCAGCGATGTTTTCCTGCAGAGCGGCCTGGCAGCGCTGTGGGCCTGTGGCGCGCAGAGCCGCCTATGGTTTACCCCGGGAGGGTGAGTAGTCTCCACAGACACACTAACACTACACCAGACTACAGCACACATTCATTCACTGACTGATCGATTGGTTAATTAGAGTAGAGTAAGTTAGAGCCTTCTCGCATCGTTAGGTTTAGTCTTTGCCCACCACCCGCCCCCTCCTGTCCTGACATAACACACGCGATGCAGTAGTAGTACACCGTGTCCTCGTGCTCATCTCTCCATAGCCGCATCACGGAGGATGATGACGGTCTGCGTGAAGGTCAAAGCTGCATTTTTTATTTATTATTTGGCTTTAAATTCAAGCGGAATCGATCTTGCATTAGGCTACATTTGGTCTCTGGACGTTTCGACGCGTCGTTTGTCTCTAACAGTTTGAGTGTTGGCATGTTGTATAGGCGACAACCTGGGCTGCTATGGCTGAACAGCAGACTGGCTGCATGGCCTCCATGTTGAACGTGTTTTATTATTATTTATGTACATTAAACAGCCTTATCAAACACTAATGAAAGACATTGTGTCACATGATGTATTATAGGATGGATGATTTAACCTTAAGCTACTCCTCTGAGCAGGAATGTGCAGGTCTGTAGTGTGTAAGTGACCTTCATTGGTCTGTAGGTTGCATGGAAACATGGTTGACGCCGGGATCACGTGGTGTTCGCGTGTCACCGTGTAATGTATAGGGGGCAAAGAGGCACGAGCCATATTTCCACAGCTGCTCTCTGCCCTCTAACGACCTATCATATGGGCTGAAACCACTCCGACAGCCCATCATTACCTGAGCCACTGTCTTCTTGTCACATCATGGTTACATCCAGGGCCGCTGCTAGGAATTCTGGGGCCCCTGAAAGAATACCAAAGTGGGCCCCTGACTTTTACACTTTTTTCTTAGACTACCTATTTATTTTAATGTTTATTTAACAGGGATGATACATAGCTACAACATTGCCACAAAGAATGAAAAATGCGATGCATACAAGACGTCTATAGCTTCAGCTAATGGTCAGTCTTTGTCCCTGGTCAGGCTACAGAAGGATAAAAGATACTGAATACCGTTACAATAAGTGCAATAATACAAATACAGTGAATAGATATCATGACTAAATAAACACAGCTACAACATTTAGATTAAGAAATTGCACGGATTAAATACATTAAACATTAGTAAAATGCTGTATTGACACTAGTGACTTGAGAGAAGTTAATGTTCACATTTCTGCTGCTGCTGAAGCTGATGTTTAGCTTTAGCACTCAACATCTTTAGTTCTGTTTGGGATTTGATTTCTGGTGGTAAAGAACTCGATAGGTGTGTAGCTATCTACCCAGCACTGAAAGGGATATCATTTTTTATTTAGCCTACTTTGTTTTGAGGCTAATGCAGCGTTACTATGAGTATTAGTCAGGGTCTTACCTCTCTGTCTGTGTTTTGTTTTGTATGTCAGGTCCTGTGCTTTGCTCTGCTGACTTCTTATTGTACTGTCTGTTTTACTTCATCTGTCAATATTGTGTCTGATTCTATGTCTGTCCTGTTATACCTGTATGTGTCTTGTCTAATTGTAATGAAATCTTCTCTATGTAAACTGCCAGAGGACTGCGGGTGAAAATTAGCTAGTTTGCTAATCCCGGTACATTTATGTTATTGGGCTTCCTCTTTGTCCTTTTAAAATAAATAAATAAAATGAAATTATGCAGAATAAATCAGTCATACAAAGATTAGACTACTGGGGTTTTTTATGGGCCCCACTGGGCGCTGGGCCCCTTTCTCCCCTATACAACGGCCCTGGTTACATTAGGTGAACACAATTAACATGAGGTGTTTCTGTTTTGTCAGGTGGTGTTGTGTTTTTTGACATTATTGAATGACAACCTCGTCCTAAATGATTGTGTTTTCTATGTCTATGAAGCAAACTTCCCTCCTTCATTCCAACATACTATCCACAGGGTTCCTACGCAAGTATGGAAAGTATGGAAAATGGAAACTATTGTATGGAAATATACATCTATCTTTTAATCTTATCTTGGTTTGGTCTTATCTGAAGTTATTTGGGTTAATTATTTTGTATGTGCTATTGTACTTAGCTACAATCACCTGGAAATGATTTGGTTGCATATGGCATACCCATTCAGAATGAAAACAAGATAAATTGCATGCTTTTTAAATTTATATTATGCACATCTATTTACTTAAATATCACAAATTATTTGGATTTTTTACCGAGAAGTCTGGAGATTAGAGTCTGGGGAAAAAAGTGTAGGAACTCTGAATCCACACAGCCCTGTGTGTCTGTGACTGTCCACCACAGTGATGTGATGTCCTCTATTTAATGATGAGACAGCTGTAGTGGACCAGCAGAGAGGGTCACTTTTCCTCTGCAGTGGTCCCACTTAACCAGAGGAGGGTGTCGTTGTCTAATCCTGTGACATTTTGACCTGCACAGCTTCATCCCCCTTATTCTCCCTAAAGCCTGGAGCTGTTTGGCTGTAAACAGGGCCGTTGCTAGGAATTCTGGGCCCCCTTAAAGAATACTAAAGTGGGCCCCTCCCCCTAACTTTTCCTTTTTTTTTTCTTAGACTACGTATGTATTATCGTTTTTTATTTAGCCTTCTTTGTTTTGATGCTAATGCAGCATTACACTGCAAAAACTCTGAGCAAGAATATTTGTCTTATTTCTAGTCAAAATGTCATTTCTAGTCAAAACAAATCTCATTATACTTAAAGTAAGACACATCATATTAAAAGTAGCTTGTTTTTAGACACTTTTTACTTCTTTCAAGCAGATTTTCACTTGGAATAAGTAGAATAAATCTGATAGTGGAGCCAGTTTTTCTTCCTTATTACAAGCACAAAAAACTGATTTTTCTATCTATTGTGAATTTAAGTGAAAATGATCTAAAAACAAGTTAATTTTTAGGTGATGAGTCTTATTTTAAGTGGAAAGAGATTAGTTTTGACTAGAAATGAGACATTTGGACAAGAAATAAGACAAATATTCTTGGAAAGATGTAGAGTTTTTACAGTGTACTATGAGTATTAGTCAGGGTCTTACACAGAATAAATCAGTCATACAAAGATTAGACTACTGGGGTTTTTTATGGGCCCCACTGGGCGCTGGGCCCCTAGAGTTATCATCACCTTTCTCCCCTGTACAACGGCCCTGACTGTAAATATAAGAGGTGGAGCTTATGTTGATACCCAACGCTGCACGTCCAGGTTCTCTAATCCTGCCAGAAAATGAATGGTTTCATTAGTCTGACAAATCTGTTTCTGTTACTGAATTAGTTTAGGCCATGCAGGCATGTCCAAAGTCCGGCCCGGGGGCCAATTGCGGCCCTTGTTCAGATTCCCACCGGCCCGCAGTCTCTGTCATAAAATCAATAATATGCGGCCGCCAGCACATACAAAAAAACAAAAAACACGTACAATAAAAAGCTATTTTATATTTCACCAAGACGCTGCGCGACCCTTGACCCTTTCCAGCCCATTTCTAAAATATAATAAATATAATGTGCAATGTTTCATATGAACCTAGATATGTTTAAGCTTCCTGAAAGTTTTTTTTGTTTTCCCCAGAGAAACCTTTTCTTCATTTTATGTGGTCTTCAAATATGAAAACCAGAGTGATTTTGGTAAAAACTTGTTTAGATGTATTTATATTCTACGTGAAGAAATGAAAAGAATGCCATTTGCAATTTAAAAAAAAAATGTATTAAATAGTTAATTTGCATTTAATGTTAATGGTTCAAAGGATGTCAGGCTGAATGGTTTCATTTGGTTTTTTCACCTCACCAAATCTGGCCCTCTTTGCAAAAAGTTTGGACACCCCTGGTTTAGGCTGTTTTCAAATGTAGCCATGATTACAGTCAAAATGACTCGTGAGTTGTCATTGGTTTGTTGGTTTTTAGGTCTTTTCTCATTCATCGTTTCGGGTCGTGATGAAATCTGATCAGATTTTGGTTAGGTGTTGTTTCATGATTCCATCAGAGAGGAACCAGGGCCGTTGCTAGGAATTCTGGGCCCCCTTAAAGAATACTAAAGTGGGCCCCTCCCCCTAACTTTTCCAGTTTTTTTTTCTTAGACTACGTATGTATTATCATTTTTTATTTAGCCTACCTTGTTTTGATGCTAATGCAGCATTACACTGCAAAAACTCAAGTATCTTACCAAGAATATTTATCTTATTTCTAGTCAAAATGTCATTTCTAGTCAAAACAAATCTCATTCTACTTAAAATAAGACTCATCATATTAAAAGCAGCTTGTTTTTAGACACTTTTTACTTCTTTCAAGCAGATTTTCACTTGGAATAAGTAGAAAAAATCTGATAGTGGAGCAAGTTTTTCTTCCTTATTACAAGCACAAAAAACTTACTTTCACTGGCAGATTTTTCTACTTATTTCAAGTGAAAATTATCTTTAAAAAAAAGTTAATTTTTAGGTAATGAGTCTTATTTTAAGTGGAAAGAGATTAGTTTTGACTAGAAATTAGACATTTGGACAAGAAATAAGACAAATATTCTTGGAAAGATGTTGAGTTTTTACAGTGTACTATGAGTATTAGTCAGGGTCTTACGCAGAATAAATCAGTCATACAAAGATTAGACTACTGGGGTTTTTTATGGGCCCCACTGGGCGCTGGGCCCCTAGAGTTATCATCACCTTTCTCCCCTATATACGGCCCTGTCAGAGAGGAACACAACACCCAACACTTTCTTAGTCAAATAAGCTGATTGGAATTTATCACCTGACATCTGTTTTATAGGCTACTTACCCCATGTTTTGAAACGGTTAGGCTAAAACCAGACCGTACCTGTTCTGACGAGGGCCTGACAGGCATATTCTTGGCATCTAAATCTGCTGTTTAATCCAATCAGAGTGGAGGCATCGATAGCTGCAGGCGCTTCCTCACTGACAGCTGAAGCTTATCGGCTTGTGCGGCACATTTCACCATTTCCTACTGACTGACACATAACAGACAAACATAACACAAGCTTTTCCACTTTACTTCTCACATGATCTATACTTCTCTCCCTTAAAGGGATAGTTCACCCAAAATTCAAATTTCTACTCATTATCTCCTCCCCCTCATGTGGACTAAGGGCTGGGAGAAGTTACAGGGGGTCTCGGCGTAGCAGTGCATGTTTTGTCCATATACACGAATTCGGCGAGCCATTTGTGTGTGCCGCCATTGCTGCGGTGACATGTGTCAGTCTTATTCTCTATGACAGCATCATAAATAGGCTGCATTTGTGATGTTTAGTGCCCCCCAGTAACTGATTAAGGTATCTTACATAAATACCAATATTCATTTAGTAATTAATCATTTGTTTGAGCGATTAGCAGGAAAGATTAGAGTAACAGAGAGATAAGAGACTGTATCATAAACAATATAACATACCGGTACGTTATGCGTGCTGACGATAGCAAGCCAGCAGCGGGGATATTTAATCATGTGGACAGGCTACATGAATAAAAACAACAACAACTTGTGCTTTGTTTTAGATATTCAAGAATATTTTATTGACCAGCTGGCCTCCGATGACCAGAAAAAACTAAAACGTCAATTACAGGACAGGTCTCTGATTTATGGTCAAAATGAGCTGAGCTCCGGATGGGTCGGACATATTTTACACACCGGCTTTTAGACGACCATGATCACATCATATTGAAGGGATCAGTAGCTGGGTTTCCATCCAAGTCGTATCGAATTTAAAAGCGGATTTTGTGAAAATGCGCAAAAAGCAAATGCGAATTTATGACCGTTTCCATTCATTATTGTTTTGCGATTATTGGGAGAGGAGGAGTGCACCGTGAGATTAGGTCATAAGAGAGCGTGAATGTATCCAACAGTTGACACTCAGCTGACACTCAACATCATGGACAATTTACGTACTTTCCAGACTATAGACGCACCTGTATAAGCCGCACCAGCTACATTTTTAAAGAAAATACATATATAGGCCGCACTTGAATATAAGCTGCAGGTTTTCATGTTGTAACATGAGATATTTACACAGAAAGACAGTAGGGAACTGTGACAGTCTGTTCTGGTTCCGCTCCTCTCCTCCATGTGCATCTGTTTACATACGAAGCCGGTGAAAAATCAATAAATGTAGCGGTGGAAAACGTTACATAACATATACGATGTTAGGGTGTGTGATTGTGTAGTCTTAACCGTCATAAACAAAACATTACGGGTTACGGAGCGCGTTTGTGTTGCGGTGCAGAGAGGAGAGCTGGGACACCGGGGCGTCGCTGGGTGAAGTCCAGCAGCTTCACCCACAAACTCTGCCTCAATTCACATCATCTGTTTCCATCACAAAAACTCACATTTCCTTTAATCGATACGCTGACAAATCCCCCCCCTCCAAGCGTATAAACTTTTATGCGCATTTACTGCCTTTATTCGAATTTCTGGCGTTTCCATTCAAGTATTTATTCGCAATTTTTGAAAATGCGAATAAAAAAAGGTGGATGGAAACGCAACTAGTGAGACATTCACAGACCGTCCACTGTCACCACGATGTGAAGGTAACGGTGAGAAGGAGTAGAGGACGCCACATGTCCTCCCAACCTTCCTAGACATATTTACAGAAGACAAAAGGTCCACTTCATGGCGCTTGCATTCAAATGCCCGCTTCGCACACAGAACCCATCGCTGCCTGACTGGGAGCTGTCACCGCAGTAATGGCGGCTGCTCCACTAACGGTTATTTCGCCGAATTTGTGTATAACGGTTGCAAATGGATACCAACTGTCTTCGTAACAAAAAGACACACCAAAAAACATCCAAATACCTCCATGCTGCTCGTATGTAATGTCTGTCTTGTATTGAAGCCCCGAAATGCGAAACTGTCCCAAAAAAAATTAAATAAGTCTATATTTCAAGCTTGTTTTGTAGCGGAAGCTTCTCTTCCCAGTTATTAGTCCACATGAGGGGGTGAGTAGATAGTGAGTGAAATTTGAATTTTGGGTGAACTATCCCTTTAATCTCCTCTGACACTTTGGCAAAACAAAATGAGAATCTTTGATCTGAGACGTCAAATAATCAACATTTTCGTATTGTTCTGAGTCTAACATGTGACTTTGACCTTGTTGCAGTGATGCAGCGGCGGCAGATGTCTTCACTTCCTGGTGGATCGGGGGAGAACATCGTGTACGCGCTGCTGTGTGGTGGAGCCTTCGTTGCCTCCGTGTCATATGTAAGATGATTTTCTTTCCTGTTCCTCATTTCAGCTTTAACACATCAGACTGAATAAATAATGTTGACATTAGTTTGCTAACCAGTGGTTTAAAGGGATAGTAGCATTTTTTTTTAAAGTGGGGTTGTATGATCTACAAATAGCCCCTAAGTACTTTAATTGCAGTAGAAGACTCTCTGCACTCCTCCCGTTAGCAACGCCAGCCCATAATAGCCCTGCCCAGAGATTTACAACATACAGTGTTGTGAACAGACCCAAAGAAACGGCCTATTTTCACGGCCTAAAAGAGGTTTTACCTGAAAAAAAATACACAGTTCCATTGTTCGCTATAATATAATTCATACAACCCCACTTTAAAAAAAATGCTACTATCCCTTTAAGACAAATATTTTTTGTATCACAAGTTTTGTCAAATTGTATGTTTAAATATGTAAATGAGGCGATATCTGATGAAATATGCGCTAATTTGCATACATTTCCAGAACTGAAATCTGAACAATGGATAAAGCCACATTCAAAATTCTTGTTTTATTTTGTTGACACATTAGAGTCTGAAGTTTTTGCCGAGGAGGATTTTGGATATTGCTTTTTATCACTTTGTAAATGAGAAAATACGATATATAATAAGGATATATCAACAATCCCCCTCCGTCAGTGCGATTACTGACTTTGAATTTTGGGTGAACTATCCTTTTAAGGAAGAAAAATAGCCCAAAATCTCCAAACTGATCCGAGGTTTTTCTCCCTCCACAGACGTACATGACCTTGACCGGAGACCACGCGAGGTACAACGACAATGTTGCACAAATCAAGGCCCGACCCAAGACAGAGTGGGTTCCTAGACCATGGCCCCCAAAGAGTAAGTACAGTCCACCTCACCTGAACCATGAGACAAACATGTCAGCAAGAGTTGCTACTTTTTTTGGCCACTGTTTTCATATTTTTATTTTAATTTACTGGTTTAGTAGTTGCTTTGTAGTGTAGTGGGACCTCTAACAAGCCACAGTGAAACCTGGTAAAAGTAGTAATACAATTGGTAAAAGTTCCACATGTTTTGCTGTCCTATCATGAACTTGTGCAGTGAACATAGCAGGGTTTCCGTTGACCGGTAAAATCTGCCAAAGTCCGGAATTTTCTAACATGATTTTAAAACAGCTGCAGCACATTTCACACACGCAAAAATGCGTAAAAAGTCAAAGAAAAAAAGAGAACTTTTTTTTCAGTTTGTTTGTAGAGTTTTTATTGCAAAGCAGCGGACTTTTTTAATTTCAAGTTGCCAGCACGCCGCGTTATTATGAAATGAGCCGGTCCAAGATGTGTTTTATGTTTACAAATTATTGTAGCTATCTGAAAAAAGGTTGTTCTTTATGTAGGCTATGAGCGCAGGCTTGTGCAATATTTATTTTAGAATTTATGTGGTCAATTGACAGCGGCATTAACAGTAAATTACGTCCGCCATGAATAGATTTTTCGACCAGCGCAACATTGTTCTGTTCAGTCATCTCCGCATAGCGCTCTTTCTCTGCCGTCGCCACACACAGAGCAGCGTGCATGCATGACAGTACTAGTAGTGCCCAGTAAAAACTAAACTCATACGGTCCATGAAATGTTTCTACGCTCAACAAAAGGAAATGACCAACCACACAAAACTGAAGCAACAAGCAGCAACCAGCAGGAAAAACTCCTATTATCAGATTTAACTGTTTGAAGGTGGGAGACCATGCACACTCTTTTTTTTTATTTTTTTAATCATAAAATGCACAGGAAAAATCCAGTGCAAAAAACATTTTTGACCATTTAGAAAAACATCCTGTTAATGAAAGAATAGGAATCAAAAATACATCTGTAACAAGAGTGAAAGTCAAGGTGTGGATATGATGCTACGCTGCTTTTCTTTCTGTTTTAAACCTCACAGCTGGTCCAGGTTGTGTGATATTTAGATTTATTTTCACGAGAGTGTCACATAAGTAGTTTTATATTCTGGACACAGGAGCTGCATGTCACTGATTAGTTCAGTCAAAACTGATTCAAGACAACTTGTCCTCCTTTTTTTCAACTCTACGACAGGTGTAGATGTAAATATTGGCTGTAGTGGATAAATCAAAACCAAAAATGAAAAGGTAGAGATAACAACATTAGCACTGATGACGCCAGAAAAAAATCAAACAAATTCACTAAAGTAAATAGTGATCACATTAAACTAATAATGAAAAGTTTGCATAGTGGGTAAGACTGGTATTTATATTACACTGAGACTCACTGAGACAGTACACTTGTCCATTACTCCTGCCAAAACACATGAAGGAGATGTCATTCATCTAAAATATGAGGAGTAATCTGCAGATGATGTAGTAGTTTAAAACATGTTTATGGGTAGTATAGGTCACACACAGCATGGCAACTGGCTGGTTGCTGCAGAAGTGGCTGCAAGACTCATCAATATCAACTTCAACATTGAGATCACAATTATTTACCATGATGACATGACAAAGTGCATCGTGTTAATCAGTCTAGACTTTGTCATTTTGTAAAGTGTTGCAAACAAAATGTAAGAATGTTTCTCTGGGATCAAAGTAAAACACAGACATCCTTGATCCTTCCGACATAAATAAATACTCACAAGAAATAATAAAGGTTATACAAGACATCAGGGCCGGCCCTAGGATGTTGGTGGCCCCCTAAACAAGGTTTTTGTTTGTGGCCCTGCACTCTAAGCACAAACACCAAATCACTGGTTAAAACTGAATACAGACGTGTTTATCCCTCTGAGGTTTGAGGACATTTTCTCCACTTTTACATATTTTCTTAAATGTATCTTTTTAAGATACTTGCAGATGTAACAATACTCAAGTGTTTTATGTCTAAATATTAGAACCTCCGCTGTAAGCACACTGAGGCCAGTTTGTCCTAGAACACTGTAGAAAGAAATAATTTAGGACAAATGCTGGAAATTTGAGGTCTGCTTTTTGAAACATGTCAAATCCCTTGTGAAAACACTCCTTCAGTCATGAGAATGAACTGTTTTGGTGCTTGAAATAGGATATGAATACAGTAATAGATACGTGTAGAAAACAAGTCTAAAATGACATTTTGTAAGATTGTTTTTTGAGCACAAATGTTGTCATTCTGCCGTTCTATTTTCACCAAATGTCTCAAATGTGAGATAAAAGAAGCTGAATATTGACTTCACATTACATATAAAGCTCATAGCTGCACGTGCAGACCTCAGGATGTTTAAATGACTTGATGAACCCCGGTACCTTTCTGATCATGTGGCCCCCCACCTAACGGCTGTGGCCCTAAACAACCACATAGAGGGTTTATGCTAGGGACCGGCCCTGCAAGACATGAAGTAAAAGTGCAGCTTTACACAGCAGTGCAGCAGCCTGAGAGCTTGTGTCAGAAAGCTGTGGAGCGGTCTGGTGGTTCTGCATGTGATGCTGCCATGCGGTTTCTACAGCAGCTCTGGAATATGTGCTGGAGTTATCTATGTTACTATGTAGTAATGTAGATTTTACTTAGATTTTCCAGTGCTGCGTAAATTTGACATGTCCGTTAAATATCTGTTACATACATGCAAAACCACTGATGCACGTTGCCTTCAGGGACAGTTTTTCATCAACAGTCTCTGTATTTCCCTCTAAAACAACTCTGTGTGGTAACGTTGTGTTATTATCTCATAGTGTGGTGAATGTGCAGCTCACAACTTGTCCACCAGAGCGTTGTGGAGTTGTTGGATTGTGTATTTGATGAGTTTGATGATGAGGGAAACCAAGAAATCCCATAATGAGCCTCCGTAGCGTAGCTCTGAGCAGCTCACGGCTCTGCTCCTCCGTTCTAAAAACAGCTTGCACCGACAATTAAAGGTAACGAACCTACTGCTACGACTATAGGGATTATGGTGATGGGACAATTTGCCAAAATGTTGAACTATCCCATAAAGGTTTAACATGATAACAACATACATACAGAGAATTTAGTAGAATTAAGTATAAGCAAAATGTCTCACAAATCTGTAGGATATTTTTATTACAGCAACTGCTGTATTCATGTTTGTGTGTGTGTGTGTGTGTGTGTGTGCTCACTGTGAATCTGCCTCCATCAGGCTGAACCTACTCAGAGTTGATTGAAGACTGCAAAAACTCAAAATCTTACCAAGAATATTTGTCTTATTTCTAGTTAAAATGTCATTTCTAGTCAAAACTAATCTCATTCTACTTAAAATAAGACTCATCACAGCTTGTTTTTAGACACTTTTTACTTCTTTCAAGCAGATTTTCACTTGAAATAAGTAGAAAAAAAAACTGCCAGTGAGTTTTTTGTGCTTGTAATAAGAAAGAAAAACTTATCAGATTCAAGTGAAAATTAGTTTGAAACAAGTGAAAATGATCTAAAAACAAGTTCATTTTTAGGTGATGATTCTTATTTTAAGTGGAAAGAGATTAGTTTAGACTAGAAATGAGACATTTTGACAAGAAATAAGACAAATATTCTTGGAAAGATTTTGAGTTTTTGCAGTGAAGTTTTTTCCAATTCGGGCTCAGTCAACTCAGAGATCAGGATTAGGCATGGTTTACAATACGATAATAATAATAATACAATACAAAGGAAATGTTTTTATATTTCAAAGTGGAACAGCAGCACGTAGCTTCATGGAGACTGTCATCAAAGTGTAAATGTTCATCCATCAGATGACCTAGTTATTTATGTGTGACATTAACATTCAAAAACACAACATTAACATGCCTGCATGTATCAACAGTGAATACACCATGTGTTAGTTTATGACCATAGGTTTATTTATTTAAAGGTTTAAGGATCGGGGACATTGCACATTAATAAAAACATTTAAACAAATGTAAACATGCCAGAATTAGCCAAAAGGCTATTTTAAAACTGTTGTCCCTGGACTGATGTTAAAAGTCATCAATTTTTTGATTATCAACATACAAATAATACATTCAATGATTAAAAAGCTGAATCTGAATAGTGGACAAAAGACAGAGAGCTCAGTGGAGGTCCATGCAGACACACACAAACTAACATAAACTGAACTCAAACAGCCGCTACAGACAAAACAGAAGCAACATTTGCCCCCCCAATTAATACACTGACAGACAACATGACGGGAAATTTAATGTTCACAGCCTTGACCACTAATTAGCCACTTTTTTTTTTTTTTCTAAGTGTTTAAAGGAGGAATAATTTGAAATATTTCTAATGTGAGTTGGAATAGAGTTCCATTCACAAGCAGCTCTAATAGAAAACACAGACTGGCTGAAAGAACTTTTTCAACACAGCCTACTCCGAGTAGATGTTGATACCATTTTTATAAACTGATTCAAGTCCATGTATGATTTTGTACATAAGACAAAGAGTGTGAATATTTAATCAGGTTTTCCCAATTTAACAGCTTGTATTTCAGTAAAATATGACAGTGATGATAGTTATTGGATTTCCTGTCCAGCACTTTAAGGGGTTTTTTGTTTAGTGTAAGAAAGTAATGGTTTGAGAGCGGTGTTGCTCGCTTCAAAGCAGTCCAACAATATGTTATATGGGACAGGATCATTGAGTGCAGTGATCAGGTTAATGCTCATTGGCTGAGCTGGCTGTAACTGACCCGCTCTGTGTTTGTGTTTGTTTGCAGGTAAAGATGAAGAGGAGGGTAAGTTCTTCATCTGGTATCCGTGCTGACAACTGAGTGATGACTGATGCATGTTTCTTAGTGAGACCTGATGATCACACTACTCACTCTGATACGAGTACTACTACTACTACTACTACTACACACTCCAACCTTCCCTATCTATCTTTGCCCTCTAGTCACCAAACCAGTGTCTTGCTTTGGTCCAACACTGTCCCTCTTTTCCGGCCCTCCCCTTCTCCACTCTGTCCCTCAGACCCCGTTAGAGGACCTAGATCTGCTCTAGTTGAACCTAAAATGTCTTGCAATTAATCCCAAAAAGTATTAGTTACATGAATAAAGGCAGTTATTGTTTTTTATAATTGTATGGTGATGTCCTGACTCCTGAGGCATATTAAGGTCTAGTTGCTTTTAGTCAGATTTGTCTTCACTCTGTGATTAGTGTATGGACAAACAGCCACGGTGACAACTCCTGGCTTCTGTCTCTTCAGACAAAAACACACAAAATCAAAAGTCCTGACCCATACAGATGTTATATCTGACAGATTTACATCACATAGGCGTTACATTGTGTGGGTGTGGAAACCACGAATGAGCTTATTCCTGTAGGTTTCCCCTCATACCCAGGGGGCAAAACAAAAAAACAGACAGGGAGCGTTGTAAAAGGTTTGACAGCAGAAATGATCTCTAGGAACTTCAAGGATTAAAACCTGGGTGGACAACCTGGTCAACTAGCTGCTGGAAAGCTACAGGGGCCAAAACCCCTTTCTGGGGTCATTTTGCTGGTGAAATTATGTAAATGCAAATATTTAGGTACTACAATGGCATAAATAGTCATACAACTATAACATTTGGCAGAGAGTATCTTGACACATAGGGGGAGGCATGAAAAAAAGATTCTGGGGTTTGTTGCAACTCAATTTTAAGATATCACCCTCAACATCCCAAAAAAGACCAAAAAAAAGTACTGTTCGCCTGACAAATTCTCATGAAAATGATTATTTTTCAGCACTTTATGGAGAATATCTATGCCTAACATGTATATAGAAAACTTCCTTAATTCATAAGCTTCCATTTGAGTCCCAGATAGCCTTTCTACTAGCTACTGGAAAGCTACAGGCTGTCTCCAAACAATGCAACACCTATTGTGAAAAACTCCATGTTAACTGGCATGATCAGAAACCATTCTATTTCTGGTCTCCCCAAAGTGAACAGAGAGATAGAGAAGACCGTTGGCCACAGCAAGTGGGGCTTTGGAGATAGAAAGGCTATCTGGGACTCAAATGGAAGCTTATGAATTAAGGAAATTTTCTATATACTTGGTAGGCATAGATATTCTCCATAAAGTGCTGAAAAATAATAATTTCCATGAGAATTTGTCAGGCGAACAGTACTTTTTTTTTGTCTTTTTTGGGATGTTGAGGGTGATATCTTAAAATCCAGTTGCAACAAACCCCAGAATCTTTTTTTCCTGCCTCCCCCTATGTGTCAAGATACTCTCTGCCAAATTTTATAGTTGCATGACTATTTGTGCCATTGTAGTACCTAAATATTTGCATTTACATCATTTCGCCAGCAAAATGACCCCAGAAAGGGGTTTTGTCCCCTGTAGCTTTCCAGCAGCTAGTTGACCGGGTTGTCCACCCAGGTTTTAATCCTTCAAGTTCCTAGAGATCATTTCTGCTGTCAAACGCTCTGTGTCTGTTTTCCAAAAAAACTGTGATTTTGCCCCCTGGGTAGGCTATCAGACTGGTTGTCATTGACCTTTATCACATCTTGCTGGCAGCCTGTATGACTCTTAATGCTTATAGCTTGTGTGGTTGACTTGAGGTTAATTAACAGACGTACAAACTGAATGTAGCTTGAGTTTCTCTCTCTTCCATTTCTCTAACTGTGTGTCTTTACTCTTTTCAGTGTAATGGTAAAGCTAAGGTCCTCTGTGACCGGATATTCATCCTAGAACTGGACTCCCCTCCTCCTTTCTTCCTCTCCTCTCCTGATACTGCTAAGACAGAGTCCTCTACTTGGCCTAAGACCAGTGGACAGTACTGTGATGGACAGTACTGTGAAGGACTCTGATTCTGCGCTCTTCTTTTCTTTTTGCCTTGTGCTGCTAAATGTTAATGTGTAAATCTGATAATAAATTGACTTTTGTTGATGGACTATATTTGTGTCACCACATTCTAGACCCCTACTCACACAAAGTGTCTTAAGGCTAAAAGTACGTAGCTCCTAAATGGCCAGTTTAAGAGAATCCCTGCCTTTATGATCCTTAATATTTCTGATAAGTAATTAACAGAGCCACTCAGCAGTAAAGTTTGCACCTAAATGTGGTCAGTAGTAGTAACGACTGCTAAACTCACTGAGACGTAATAGGTGTAAAAGAGCTGGATGGATGTATATGAATGATGCTGAGTTAGTTGGATGAGATCCCAACTCAACTGCAAGGGAATAATGTTTGTTGTGCAGTTTGTGATGGAACCAACCCAATCAGTTCTACACACTAGACACCAATTAGATTAAAGGGATAGTAGCATTTTTTTTAAAGTGGGGTTGTATGATTCAACAAATTTTGCTTGGATATACAACTTATCTGTCACAGGGAAACCTACTGTAATGTAGCTGTGGTCCCAGGCTAGAGTCAATATCCAGCTGGAATACAGTATGATGCCTTCACATGAATGGTGTGCAGATTGCGGCCACTTTGCAACAGTGTCTACTATAGGCAGTATTTAAAGGGATAGTAGCATTTTTTTTTAAAGTGGGGTTGTATGATCTCCAAATAGCCCCTAAGTACTTTAATTGCAGTAGAAGACTCTCTGCACTCCTCCCGTTAGCAACGCCAGCCCATAATTATTTGGACCTAACCAACTGCTGATCGGTGGGCGCTAACCCTGGGCGGAGGGATACGTGAGTTGGTTAGGTCCAAATAAAAACTGTGTTTTTCCTGCACTTTGAAGGGCTGGAAAAAATTATATTATAGTGAACAATGGAACTGTGTATTTTTTTTTTTTTCAGGTAAAACCATAGACTGTAAAAAGAATGGACGTAGCGTCCGTAACGTCACCCATTGGTTTTGGGGAGTCGTTGTTGTGACTCCAACATGGCGGCCTGAACAGCGCCATGTTGGATTGGCCGGCCGAGAACCCGCCCACTGGCCTCGAAGCAGCTGTCCACGGAGCTGCTCGGACCTGTCACTCAACGTTTCCGCGCCCTGATTGGCCAGAGTTTTAACCTAATAACAGTAAAACTATAGAGTTAAAAAAAAATTCCCCCCCCTCAGAGTGTGTGCGGGGGTAGAAACTATCGATTGAGACGAAAAAACGTTCTGACACCAGGCTTTTAACATGTTTACTGAGGATGTAAAGTCTGTGATTTTAACATGGGGGTCTATGGAGAATGCTGCTTTCTGACACCAGCCCCCAGAGGAAGAAGAGGGGATTGCAGTTTTTTGAACGCGGAAGTGAGCTTCACTTCTCAGACCCACAACTGCCCCCTTGGGTAAAACCTCTTTTAGGCCGTGAAAATAGGCCGTTTCTTTGGGTCTGTTCACAACACTGTATGTTGTAAATCTCTGGGCAGGGCTATTATGGGCTGGCGTTGCTAACGGGAGGAGTGCAGAGAGTCTTCTACTGCAATTAAAGTACTTAGGGGCTATTTGTAGATCATACAACCCCACTTTAAAAAAAATGCTACTATCCCTTTAAATACTGCCTATAGTAGACACTGTTGCAAAGTGGCAGAAATCTGCACACAAGTCATGTGAAGGCATCATACTGTATTCCAGCTGGATATTGACTCTAGCCTGGGACCACAGCTACATTACAGGAGGTTTCCCTATGACAGATAAGTTGTATATCCATGCAAAATTTACATCGTACAGCAAAACTCAAGGAGCTGCCCTTTTAGTTTGAACTTTTCCTCAGTAAACGTTGCTCTCAGCCGCTTTCTAAGTAGAACTTTTAGTTACAAACTTTGTAAATTAGGAGTACTATTGGTGGTAAATGCGTAAAATGCTTTGTGAATATGGACCCTGGTCCTGAATATTAAAAACTGACAATTTTTTTGGTGTGAACATTAGTAACTAACACAATACCACATTGTGAGTGATTGTGTTTATCTACCATATCTGGAGTCAGAAGTCACATCTAAAATACTTCTTACAAACCAATCTTCAGCAGACTGTACAAATAAAACGGTATTAAAAATGTAAGGCCAGATTAGTTGGCAAATTAGTAGTACTCTTTCTAAATCCTGACTAAAATCAACCAGCTCAAGTGTTCATCTGTACATCTACTTCAAAAAAAAAAAATACAAGGGAGCATGTTGTACAGTATGTAGACGCACTCACAATGAGCTTTGAACGCGCCACAAGTTTTACACTAAAGCATGCCAAGAACAATAGGACGTAATCACTCTCTATGACTGCACCTGATTCTATGCCCAAACTTGTTATACAACTTGACATTAGTATCAGATGACTGCACAAGTCTTTTCAAAGTCTTTACCAGTTGTTTTTTTACCAGAATTAAGGGGAGACACCCCAGGTGAATAGGGTAAAAATTTTAAATAACAGATATCACCATGAAACTTCCCAAGTTTATCACTCACATTAAGACAAATATTTTTTTGTATTACAAGTTTTGTCAAATTTTATGTTTAAATATGTAAATGGGGCAATATCTGATGAAATATGCGCTAATTTGCATACATTTCCAGACCCGAAATCTGAAAAATGGATAAAGCCTCTTTCAAAATTCGTTTAATTGTTTAATTTTGTTGACATATTAGAGTCAGAAGTTTTTACAGAGGAGGATTTTGGATATCTGTTTTTATCACTCTGTAAATAAGAAAATACTGTCACCAGCCCTAAAAAAAAAAACAACCCAATTTTCGACATGTTTTTAGGAGTAAAATGTTGTATAAATCAGGCTATGAATGATATATCAACAATCCCCTCTGTAAAAACCTTCAGAATATAGACAGGAATAAAACTGGAAGGTTTGGTGTCTGTAAGTGCTGCTGAAGTGGAGATTTCAGGCTCGGAGTCTGAGGAAAAACTCATTTTGAGAAAACGGCCTTTAAAGACGTGTACTGTAAAATTCCATAGATTGTTAATGTAAATCGTACTTTTACGATTTGTTGCGGATACGGAGGAAATGACAATTTTTGAAGCCTACATCATTGTTCAGGAGAGAGAGAGCTTTACAATGACACCTGACATGACATGGGTCAGACAACAAACACAGCACAGTGTGTCACAGTAGCAGGTTAACTTTTGGCGAATTTAGGAGAAATCTACAGACGAAAGAGACAAAATGATGTAAAATAACCACCTTAATGTGGATTTTCTACCATTTCGTTTGACTTTTATGAAAGAATACATGTTAAGGAAGAAAAATAGCCAAAAATCTCAAAATTGATCAGTGCATGAAACAACAGTGTTTTTGCCTGGGGGTGTCTGGCCGCTGTGGTTGAGTTTTTGTTCTCGGTGATGAGTCGCAGTTGGTTGTTCAGTGTCTATCTCTGTCAGACTTTACTTTGAGGGCTCCAGATAAACTCATAGATTGGTTATTGGATGGTAAGAACCAAGTTTTAACTTCACCCCCTCTACCCTTCACTCCCTGCACTGAACCTGCGTTGTGTCTTTGCCTTCCCCTTCCTTCCCTCCCCCTGTCTTTGTCTTGCATGAAGCTTGTGTTGTGAATGTGTCACCACTCAGGATGCTGGCAAATATCATAATAAGATGTTGTTGGTGGCTTAGTTTCCATCTAGCGGTCTGTTTTCATCCAGACGGTTTAATTAATTAAAAAAGTACGTTAGAGTCTAACAAAATAACCATTGCAATTTATTAGAAACCAGCCTGTCACAGATGTGATTAAACTACTAATCAATGATTGAACTGATGTACAAACATGTCAAAATTCATCTACATATTTTCTTTATTTGTTGATTTTTTTTTCTTTTTCTTGAAGACATAAAGATTCAGTGAATAAAACTAGTTACCACAAAGGTCATGTATAGCAACAAAGTATTACTGCATCATGGGAAAGGCTGTTTGACATGGTGTAGTGATTCTGCTAGTTTCACTCTTCTTACCATAACCACAGATCACTTCCAGGTTAAACAGGTTGGTAAAGGAAACATTTGTTTCAATTGGCTATTAAAGGATTATTACCGTTATTTTTTTACAATCTGGACCTTATTTCTAGCATAAAATACGATCATTTACCGCGTATATCCGTATAATGTGAGTCTACAGGGCAGCAGAATGCAGCCTCTAAATCAGTGGTTCCCAACCTTTTCTTAAGGGACCCATATTTTTACCATTGTAAACTTTGGTGACCCCCCCCCCATAACTTCTTTTACATGAAATACTTTATTATATTTCAGTAATTTAATAACAGTATGGAACAAACAATCAGGAGAACCTGTGTATGATTACAACATATTTCTTCAGAACTTGTACTTCTAAAAACATAATTGTGTTTGTAGTCTATTTTTTAGCTCATACTGGCTACAGATGATGACATTTCCTGCATAACTTTATAGGAAGATCAGCAGTTTTATTCTTTTTTTTGCCGCTAGCTTAGCGTAACCAAAAACACTATTATCAGTAGTATTTGTTGTGACTGATATTGCCCTGCTGTATATTATGTATTTAATGTGTTAAAACTGTTGATATTCAATCATCTATTGATATAGGCCTATCATTTATTTGTTTATCTATTTAAATACACGAATAAATGTTTACTGTGGCCCTTGAATTTAGTTGATTTTGTCACATATATGAATTAAATGCTCAGCCTACTCATTTATTTAACATTTTAATTACATTAAAATTATTAAACCCCTTAAAATCAAGAGGGCTTCGCGACCCCCCCTGGATCTTTGGCGCCCCCCAGGTTGGGGACCACTGCTCTAAATAACACATTATCTGCAGAGAAACTCCTTCATTTCACCAATATTTAGTTCTGATAGGCTAGTGCTACGCTAGAGGTCAGTAGGTCAACCTACAGACCCCGGATGTTGATAACAGCTAACCCCGGACTCAGAGGGGAATAGCACTAGCCTATCACAACTAAATATTGGTGAAATGAAGGAGTTTCTCTGCAGATAATGTGTTATTTAGAGGCTGCATTCTGCTGCCCTGTTGACTCCATTATACGGATATACGCGCCTCTCGGCTGGAGCTCATTTCATCACAACCACTTGGAATGACACCAAAGTTATCTGGGGGAGGAAATGATCGGATTTTATGCTAGAAATAAAGTCCAGATTGTAAAAAAAAAAACGGTAATTATCCTTTAACAAGTAAACGCAATGTCAACAGTACAGATGACCAACTTTTACTAAGTGACATCAGTTTGGTTAGTAGTTGATCAAAGGATCAAACCAACTGAACTGACCAGTTTCAGTCCAATACAACGAGTTTCAAGTTCTGTCAGATTAATGGTCAGATGTTGTAAAACAAAATGTGACATCCCATCTACATTTGAGTCTGCAATAAAACAATCATTTTCTAAGGATTACACACCTTGGATGGAAACTCTGCTACTGGTCATATATTATTAATCCAATGTTGCTTTTAGATGAGATGTATCACATTTGAAAGGGATAGTTCACCCAAAATTGAAATTTCACTCATTCAACTCATTATCTCCTCCCCCTCATGTGGACTAAGGGCTGGGAGAAGTTTCAGAGTCCTCCGTGGCTTCTCTGAGTTACAGGGGGTCTCAGCGTAGCAGTGCATGTCCATGTAACGGTTGCAAATGGATACCAACTTTCTTCGTAACAAAAAGA
Source organism: Trachurus japonicus (assembly GCF_045865225.1). Classification (NCBI taxonomy): domain Eukaryota; kingdom Metazoa; phylum Chordata; class Actinopteri; order Carangiformes; family Carangidae; genus Trachurus; species Trachurus japonicus. Next base: position 38,253,995 of record NC_140916.1, read on the forward strand.
CACACCAAAAAACATCCAAATACCTCCATGCTGCTCGTATGTAATGTCCGTCTTGTATTGAAGCCCCGAAATGCAAAATTGTCCCAAAAAAATTAAATAAGTCTATATTTCAAGCTTGTTTTGTAGCGGAAGCTTCTCAAAGCTCCTCTTCCCAGTTCGTCCAAATTTGATGAACTGGGAAGAGAAGCTTCCGCTACAAACAAGCTTGAAATATAGACTTATTTAATTTTTTTGGGACAATTTTGCATTTCGGGGCTTCAATACAAGACGGACATTACAGACGAGCAGCATGGAGGTATTTGGATGTGTTTTGGTGTCTTTTTGCTACGAAGACAGTTGGTATCCATTTGCAACCTTCTCCCAGCCCTTAGTCGACAAGAGGGAGAGTTAGATAATGAGTGAAATTTCAATTTTGGGTGATCTATCCCTTTAAGTTGGTAACGTCATGCGTCACTGCATGAGCCAGTAGAAGGCTCACTCTGTAAATGGCTGCCCTCTGCTCTGATGTTAGTTTTTTTTAGGGTGGGGGCTTCAGGGGAAACATGGGAGTACTGTATATTGGTTGAATGTGTGAATGTGACTTGAACATGTGTCTTATCTTATACGCTGCTGCTGCTGCATCTGTTGTTTGTGTTCCAGGTGGAGAGGAGGAGGAGGAGGAGGGGGCAGCAGGCGAGGCCGAGGGCGGAGAGGAGGAGGGGGCAGCAGCCGTCGAAGCAGCGGTAGCCGAGGTCGTCGAAGAAGCCGCCGAGGTCGTAGCCGAGGCGGCGGAGAGCGTCGCCGAGGCCGCGCAGGAAGTAGAGAAAGTCGCGGAGGAAGTTGCCCAAGTGGCCGAGACTGTTGAGGAGGCCGTCGCCGAAGCCGTCGCCGAACCGCCCGCCGTTACCGTTGAGCCTGAAAGCAACGGTACGACTACTACTACTGAGGAGGAGGGGGAAGCTTCCTCCGAGGCCTGATGATGATGATGATGATGATGATGTGTTCACACCTTTCACCACAGAGAGGAACAGGCACACAACTACCAGATCATATACACTTGAAATCTCTAACCACCCTCATTAAAGAGCCCTTCCCCCTCTCACAGCCCTCGGGTAAACAGTAAAAACTTGATAACCTCGTAACGTCTTTTGGCTTTAGAACCACTAGAGCTTAGCTGCTGCTCCTCCTCAGGTTTCTGGGTTCACCTCGTATTGAACATTATTGTGTTTTTTTTTCGTATTTATTGGCATGGGCCGGGGACGAAAGGCAGCACAGTGTGCACAAATGGATGGATGGGAGGAAACCTTGGCATTTTGTTGATGTGCAGCGGCGTAGATTATGATGCAAGTCAGTTTCAATCCGTTCATGATTTACAGCTGCACACCCAGACATTTCTAATGAGGCGGCGAGGTCGTTAGGCAATGCTCATTTGCAGTTATGGGTGAAATAAATGTGATCACTGTGCTTTTGCTCAGGTAACATTGAAAAAAGGATTATTCATCACAAACCACAACTACAACTCCTACTACAACTAAATAACACATAATGTTAAATCTCAATCAAGTTCCTGATATTTTCTTAGATTTGACAAAACATTGTGTTTGATATAAACCATGTAATGTTGTACTACCTTGCCAGCTACTTACTGTCTACCAATTCTGTAACTACTGCAGTGTGTTCTTTATAAAAATTGTAATGTGAGCCAGTCAAAGAAGGTGTTCAACCATTAACAGCAAGAGCGATTCAAATCATTTGTGATCATAATTTTATTTTGCTCACAACTGGATAATGAGCACTGTGGTAATCCATCGATCCATACAATAAAGTTTTTGTCAAACTTAAAAGGTTTACTGCCGTCTTTAATTTGTCTCACTTCGTATTTGCACCGTAGTTTATATCGGGGCCTTTCAGTAGACACAGTTCAACCATTCATGCAGTTAAACAATTTAATTTCTCCAAACAATTACTAGTTCATTTGCTATGTTGATATGTGATTTACTTAATGTGTGTGGATTGAGATGGTAAGTGAATATGTACAATTTTATCACATCTCCCCATTTCCTCCCCATAACCACCTCACTGGGACTTCTACAAGACAGCATGCTGGGTGACTGGTGATATGTTGACTTTCATTGGTTTTGCCATTATATTGACCAATGTTTATCTTCTCACCAATGTTGTATGTCAGTGCTGCTGTAAAATTTGGCCAACAGTGCTGAAATACCAAAGATGTGACAGAGTTTATAGTGCCAGTGTTTGTCCACCAGGGCATATTGGCATAATAAGCATTTTTGATTTCAGCCTTAAGTTTTATTCAAGAGATCTCATAAAAGCTATCCAGTTTTATATTAGCAAGCACTAGCTGTATAGGACACATTGAGATCATCCTAAGGTTTATTCAATTCCTAAAAGTTCAGTCCAGCCACCACCTAATACATATTGGTAGGTGTATTGTTGTTTTACTTTCATGTAGGATGTTATTGCTGGATATTATTGCTATATTTGTACTCTGGTTTACCCGCTTACTAACATGCTTTCCTGGTTTCTCGTCAATTTCTTCAACCTCTGTGGGTTCACCTTTTGGCACTAAATTCTTTCTCACAAGAGGGGTTTCCTTGGCTAACTGGTGGAAGTTGTATCAGCTAAATGTGGGAAATGTAACTTGAGCACCAGTGATGTTTGGATGGCTGGATTTTGTGTTGCAGTGCTGCTGGCAGCCGCCTCGACACTAGAGGCACCACAGGAAGCGTTTTCACCCGTTGACATGGAGGCATCCGCAGAAGATGGAAAGCCTGTGGAAGAATTTGCTGCAGTAGAGAATTCGATTGGCACCCCGGAAGAGGCCCCCGCACCACTAGAGAGCATACCGCCTGCGCTTGAAGAGGTTCTTGCTACATCGGTTGTTGAAAATGCCGTCACATCAGAGAAGACTGCACCAGTGGTTGAGGAGGCCGGTGCACCAAAGGAGGCTGCGGCTGTGGTTGAAGAACCCTGCATACCGGTGGAAGCTGTGCAAGTGATTGAAGAGATTCCTGTACCAGTGGTTGAAGAGGCCACTGCCCCAGTGGTTGAAGAAGCCACCGCACCAGTGGTTGAAGAAGCCACCGCACCAGTGGTTGAAGAAGCCCCTGCACCAGTGGTTGAAGAAGCCCCTGCCCCAGTGGTTGAAGAAGCCCCTGCACCAGTGGTTGAAGAAGCCCCTGCACCAGTGGTTGAAGAAGCCACTGCACCAGTGGTTGAAGAAGCCACTGCCCCAGTGGTTGAAGAAGCCCCTGCCCCAGTGGTTGAAGAAGCCCCTGCACCAGTGGTTGAAGAAGCCACTGCACCAGTGGTTGAAGAAGGTACAACAACGTATTTATTTATTGAGAAGATTGAGGTCATTTGGAGCAAACAAACACATCCTGTTATTATTTTTTCCAATCACTCTATAGTGCAGAGTGTTATGCAGTACGGAATTAGTGCCTGCTTTAGTTGTTTGTCTGTCCAACTTAAAACCAAACTAACCAGACTCCTACATATCTGTTCAAAGATTGTGGGTCAAACTTTGGAGTTACATTTTCAAGCAGCATAGCTACACTAAAAGAATGTTGTCTCTTGCAAGTAATATCTCATCTGACCCCTCTTATGTGTTATTTGAGGAATATCAGCTTCTGCCATCAAACAGAAGGTTTAGAGTTCCACAAGCTGGACTGAACAGGCTGAGGAACTCTTTTGTCCCTCAGTCTGTCCAACTGTTAAATCAGAGTTTGGTCTCTGAGTCGACCCTAGGGTTCATGTACAGACTGAGCACTGGGTGTTGCACCAAAGACACATTGTAATGTTGGATTTATGTTGTGAATGGAGTTAGGAGGTAGTTTGTGTTTTTCTTTAAATGTGACCTTTGAGGGTAACATTTATGCTTTTTTTTTGTAAATGTATGTTTTTGGTATTTTGTTATTATTTGTGTGAAACCTTGGACGTCATGGGACGCAAGACAAATTTCAGAGTGATCTGACAATAAAGTGTAATCTTATCTTATCTTATCTTATAAGAAGCCCCTGCACCAGTGGTTGAAGAAGCCCCTGCCCCAGTGGAGGCTGCACCAGTGGTTGAAGAAGCCCCTGCACCAGTGGTTGAAGAAGCCCCTGCACCAGTGGTTGAAGAAGCCATTGCCCCAGTGGTTGAAGAAGCCATTGCACCAGTGGTTGAAGAAGCCCCTGCACCACTGGAGGCTGCACCAGTGGTTGAAGAAGCCCCTGCACCAGTGGTTGAAGAAGCCCCTGCACCAGTGGTTGAAGAAGCCCCTGCCCCAGTGGTTGAAGAAGCCATTGCCCCAGTGGTTGAAGAAGCCACTGCACCAGTGGTTGAAGAAGCCCCTGCATCAGTGGTTGAAGAAGCCCCTGCACCAGTGATCGAGGTAGCCCCTGTAACTGTGGTTCAAGAAGCCCCTGTACCAGGAGAGGTTGCACCAGTGGTTGAAGAGGACCTTACACCAGTAGAGCCTGTACCTGTTGTGGCTGCACTAGTGGTTGAAGAGGATGTTGTATCAGTAGAAGCTGAAGATGCCCTTGCAGCAGCATTGGAAGAAATCCTCCCACCTGTGGTTGAAGAAGCCTCTACACCGGTGGAGGTTGCGCCAGTGGTTGAAGAAGCCTCTACACCGGTGGAGGTTGCGCCAGTGGTTGAAGAGGCCTCTACACCAGCGGAGAGTGGACGGTCGGAGGAGCCCAAGAGAGAGTACATTGTTGTTGTTCTGGAAGGAACACCTAAAGAAGACAAGAGGCCTAAGGTGTTGGGAGTGGCACCTGTAACTGGTAGAATCATCCCATCGCCAGATGACGATGATGCCACTGCTTCTAAGGTACACACGATAATCAACATGAATTGAATTGAATTTACTGTTTTAATTGGCTTCTAAAAGAATTAAAGGACAATTCCAGGCAGATTCAACTCGGGGGTAGCCTGACAAGCCAGACTATATCACTAACATGTCTAGTCTGGAAACGAGCGGTAGACCTCGGCTCAATCCAGGGGGCGGAATGAAGGCTGTCTTTCAAACTGCCTCTGCACCAATAGGGTAGCGCTACGACCAATCAGAGCAAAGAGCAGGATGACGTTAGCCTGACAAGCCAATTAAAATGTATGTCGCCATCGCGTTAAGCTGCCCAACGACTCTCTAAACAGATAGAGCGCTGTGATTGGTCAACACAAACGGTGTTCGAGACTCAAAAAGTTCCTATGGCTCATTTCTAGACCCACCTGCGGAGCAAAGACATTTGCTGCCACTAGGGGGCAGCTAGATTTCTAGGCTAACTCGGGGCTGTATGTTCCTAACATTTTAGGTCTAAAAGAAGGAATCTGAAGATTTTCAGTTTAATTGCTCCTGTTTTGCGGTAGTTGCGTCTGTCCCCGCATCGCCACGGCAGCAATGAATGGGAGCGGATGCAAGTTCCGCTGTTTAGGCTGTTTCCATCCCTCAAAGCCGCAATTTTTTTCCACAGACAGCGTCAGATGGAGACTCAAACATGCACCGAGAAGTTTATTTACTTCAAGCAAGCCGACATGTTTGTAAAACTAGATCTAATTCAAAGTCTCGTGTGAGACCCAAGTTGACGCTCGGTGTGTTCAGGTGCAGTGGGAAAAGCTCCCGTTTGTGTCATAAACACAGGAATATCAACTCTTGACTTGCTTCAAGTAAAAAAAACTTCTCGGCGCATGTTTGAGTCGCCACCTGACGCTGTCTGTGGGAGAAAATGTACACTTGAAGCAAGTAAAGAGTTGATATTCCTGTGTTTATGACACAAACGGTAGCTCCCACTGCACCTGAACACACCGAGCGCCAACTTGGGTCTCGCACGAGACTCTGGGAGACTTTGAATTAGATCTAGTTTTACAAACATGTCGGCTTGCTTGAAGTAAATAAACTTCTGGGTGCATGTTTGAGTCTCCATCTGACGCTGTCTGTGGCTTTGAGGGATGGAAACAGCCTAAGCAGCGGAACTTACATCCACTCCCATTCATTGCTGCCGTGGCGACGCGGGGACAGACACAACTACCACAAAACAGGAGCAATTAAACTGAAAATCTTCAGATTCCTTCTTTTAGACCTAAAATGTTAGGAAAATACAGCCCCGAGTTGAATTCGCCCGGAATTGTCCTTTAAGGTCCAGATGTTTATCAGTAAATAAGTCACAAGACAATACTTAGATTTCCAGGATTAGTGGTACAGTGCACTGTATGAGACTTAGAATAGGAAGTTTTCACCATCAGAATGCTTCAGGTTCAACCCCCACACCCCAACACCCCAACACCCCCACACCCCCACACCCCAGTTAACAAAACCTCTTTGTGACATAAATCTTTGTATTTTGCCACTCAGGGTAGACGACATCTTCTTAGGATGCAAATGCAGTAGTTCCAGCAACAGTACTTGGTCTCTGACTGTCGATCAAGGTAGACAAGACCCAATATACTTGTGATTAACAATTAACTGCTCTACCCTTCACATCCACATTGTTGAACTCAAATAGTATGTAGAAAACAAAGGGAAGTATGTATAGGACGAATCTCCTTGTTTACAACTACTTCCGGGTAGAAAACCAGCATTCGAACAATAGTGACGGATGAGAGTTTCGCTATCTAATTTTTCATGTTACTATATCACCGTTTAGACTAATCTGATGTTTGTAAAGTCTATAAAACCAATGATTGGACAAACATTACTATTTATGTGTGCACATTTTTGTAATTACTCATGGTTATCATAGATTAGCTGGGCTAACGGTTAGCTACCTGTTTAACTTTAATAACTCAGTGACTCAATAAACGCTCCATGAAAAAATATTTTCTCCAGCGGATATCTGAGTTCCAACATGACTGAGCTAACTGGAGTAGTTTCATGTCGTGTCCCACAACGGGAGGGTTTTAACAGCTGACGTCCTGCTGTTAGCTTAGCTACCGCCGTTAGCTTAGCTACCGTTGTCCCTGTCAGCTGAGCCACTGATGCTTTCTAGACCAGGGGTGCTCACACTTTTTCAGCCTGAGAGCTACTTTTAAAGTGACCAAGTCAAAATGATCTACCAATTTTTGGTCGTCCAGTTGGTCGGACTATGCGGCAGGGGGGGGGGGGGCAGCTGCATTTACCGTGCGCCCCTGTCTGTATGTGAACCTGTGTCTGTCTATGTGCGGGCAGAGATGAGAGATGGTGTTTTTTTTAATAATCATGCTAGCGTTTCACCATCTCTCATCTGTCAGCTGTCAGCCTCTCAACCTGCCGTCTCTCTCGCTTGCGGGCGCACAGCATGTAAACACACGTGTTAGTGGGAAACACTGATCAAGCTGTGCGTACGCACAACTCTGCGCAATATTCCATTGATAAATCACACCGGACCCAAGAATGGTGCGGACATGAACACACCTCATATTCCACCCCCAGAATGCAACCATATGGTCAGCACGTGCATAATTAAGTAGCCATGTGCTCTGTGGAGCGGCAACAAATTAACAACAAAGACAACGGGCGGAGAGCTTGATTCACCTGGAATGATGCTTCTGCGGACCTGCCCTCGCTTTTGAGGTCGGTTCTTTTACAGTCTATGGGTCGGTTGTGAGAAAAATGCCTGCTGTCCAGACAACTGTGTTTTTAATTTTTTTTTTTTTTTTTTTTGTTCTTCATCACGCGATCGACCCAAATGTCTTCGATCGCGATCGACGTAATGAGCACCCCTGTTCTAGACACTGTGATTCCCCCAAACTGAATAAATCCAACACATAGCAACACAAAACACACACACAGAAATAGTAATGTTTCTTCAATCATTTCAGATTTGTCTAAACGGTGATAGGGTGTGAAAAATATGATATATAACTAAACTCTCGTTGGTTACTATTGATCTCATTCACATTACGTGCTGGTTTTCTACCCGGAAGTAGAATGTAAACAACAAGGAGATTCGGTCTATATGTAGACATATTGAGGAGTCCTGCTGACTTTTGTTTTTCTTTTCTCAATGCAGTGAACAGCTCCTGAATGATGAGGAAGAAGAGGATGTGCCTTTCTCAAACACTCTCCCTTCCTCCTTTCTCCATGAAACACAGTGGACTGATAGTAGTTTCACTCAATATAAATGTTGTCTCACTGTGTTAGCAGTGGCCTGTATGGCCCATTCCTGTGACACACATTGCACATTGTCTTGACTCTACAGACCCTGATGAACCCAAGTCAACAAATATCTGCTTTTATCTTCTGTGAATATTAATGTGTTTGTACGGGCAAACAAATCTGAGCCTCAGTGTTTCTACCTGTTACAGTTTACTTCCTCAGCATCACCCAAATGGAATACCATGTTGCTGTGAACCTATAGTGTTACCTTTCTAAGCATGGAGGCAGGTGGGGGTGAAGGGTTAAATTACACCAGCAATCTCTACATTACCTGACTTCACATGTGAATAATAGCTCTTGTGCTACCTCAGTCTTCCTCATGTTTCTAATCTTTGACACTCCTCACCAGTTTCTTGGCTGCTACGTTCAACAAGCACATTGTTCTTTCTCAGAAGCTGTGATTTAATCAGCAAAACAATCTACTCTAGTAAACTGGACATCTCTCATCGAGTTAACACTTAATTATGATAACACAGTTGTCAGTTGTGAGTCAATCATTTATCCATGGAGAGCCATTTAGCTGTATTTTTCCTCCTTCATGTAGGTAATCTGATTAATACTCAGTAAATGCACAACATGTTAGGGACAGTTTAGTTTAATTTAGTTATTTCTCTTTGGTTTCCAATTTCACATTCTGTCACTTTGACCAAAGAATTTCTTGGTTTTCATCATTGAAGGAATCTTACTATTAGTATATTTAAATGGAAAATAGATTCATAAAGTTACACTTTGTTAATTTCTTCCATAATAGAATGTGAGTGGATCCCTTTGAGTGAAGGGCAGTGACTTTGAGACATTACTGTTTTTCTTGTTTTGCAAAATTAAAAGGGATTGATATTTTCATTTTGTCTGTTGCTTCGTCATTTTTCCGTACTGTAATAGTTACATTACATTTACTTCCTGTCAGAAGCTTTTAGCCAAAGAGATGTAGCCTACGTTTACATGTACAGCTTAATCCAGCTATGCTCAAAATTAGATTTTGGCGTCTATAATCGGACTTCTATCCTTGTCCCAGTTTACATGCAACAGAGAAAATCGAATAACTGACGGTGCCCGCTGATATGCGTCGTTACAGCGGGTTAATACGGCCCCGTCCTGCTGACTTTTCTGTTCCCGAGCAAAAAACTGAATATAAACAACTTGATAAGCTTTAAGCTTTTTGCTCCATCCGGCGACCCTGCTCCATCTTTCTTTCTTTTTTGTGTCATTGTCGTGTGAGCTACTACACTAATATGAATTTCCCTCCTCGGGATGAATAAAGTATTCTCTACTCTACTCTAAATTCTCAGTCCCAGACCAGACCCACCGGTCTGGGCCTGGTTCGGGCTGAGAATAGGATACATATGAAGGTCCAAGGGCTTCCTTTCAAATTCAAATTCGCTTTATTGGCATGAATGTTACGTGATATGTTGCCAAAGCATCAATAATCAATGAAACAAAACAAATACAACTCAGAGTCAAATAAAATTATAGCTGCTGTGCTGTGCAGCAATGGTCGGGGCTGGGCAGTTTTAGTTACAAAGCTCTATATGGTTGATTTTTTTAATGAATTTAACTAAGCCAGTCAGTCACCTGTGTGCAATCCAGCAGCTGTTGGCGGCAGATTTCAAACAGCTGTCAAAAATTCAGTAAAGACAGAAATTCAAAAATACACAAATTGCATCTAGATAGCATAGAGATGTTTGTTTATAACAATGATTTATTAGCTCCATAAAAAATGACACCATCACCCTTGCAGGGGCTTGAACCCAGAACCTCTGACACCAAGAACCAGCTCCTACCTCACTGAGCTAATTAACAAGAAATAGGTCCAAGAGTGTTGTTGCCTCACAAACTGATACAGGTCGAATTCCAATTGCATTATCCTGGTGTCTGTAGAACTCTGATATTAGTTGTACTAACCCTTTTACATGCTCTCAGTTGTCCAGTTAGAGTCGGATTATGGCAATAATTCAGTTTTCTCAAGCGTCATGTAAACGTACTGACTGAGGTACATCACAATAGTATCAGTGCAGTAAAACAACATGTATTGTGTTCTAAGTAAATATATAAATAAGCGAAGGAGATCAGGCAAAAAAGCACATTGAAAGGTTAAGAGCTAACTGCAAGGGTGTTACAGTTGCTATGAGTCTTCAACCACAGAGACACAACTTCTCTGATAGTCTTTGCCAGCTTGTTCCACAATCAGATGATCTACAAAT